>NC_064647.1:114255087-114565087 GCF_023864345.2 Schistocerca serialis cubense
TCGAACTGTTCGTGCAGATGAAAACGTCCCCATCTGTTGACTCAGGGATTGAGACGTGGCTGCACGATCCGTTACAGCCATGCGAATAAGATGCTTGTCACCTCCACTGCTAGTGATACGAGGCCTCTGGGATCCAGCACGGCGTTCCGTATTGCCGTCCTGAACCTACCGATTCCATATTCTGCTAACAGTCATTGGATCTCGACGAACGCGAGCAGCAACGTCGCGATACGATAAACCGCAACCGCGATATGCTACATTCCGACCTTTATCAAAGTCGGAAACGTGATGGTACGCATTTCTCCTCCTTACGCGAGGCATCACAACAACGTTTCACCAGGCAACGCCGGTCAACTGCTGTTTATGTATGAAAAATCGGTTGGAAACTTTCCTCATGTCAGCACGTTGTAGGTGTTCCACCGGCGCCATCCTTGTGTGAATGTTCTGAAAAGCTAATCATTTGCATACCATAGCATCTTATTCCTGTCGGTTAAATTTCGCGTCTGTATCACGTCATCTCCGTGGTACAGCAATTTTAATGGCCAGTTGTGTATTATTACAACACCTAGACTCTGATACACTTAATAGATCTACATCTACATCTACACTCTGCAACCCACCGTCAGGCGCCATGGGAGAGGGTATGTCCCATTGTAGCAGTTATTAGGGTTTCTTCCCGTTCCATTCACGAATGGAGTGGGGGAAGAATGATTGTTTGAATGCCTTATCCTCACGCTCCCTAAGTGACCAATACAAAGGGAGTTGTAGTATGTCCGTCATCATTTAAACCCGATTCTTGAACCTTTGTTAATAGGTAGGGAGTAAGACCGACATTGTCTGCGCGAGACAAAGCAACTTACCTCAGCTGGCGATGCCGATGCGGCACTGCGGCTCGTGGGGTGCCTACTGTAGCCCCGACCTCGGCTGACAAGTAGACTATTGACTAGTGTAGAGTTTGGAACACGATAGGAATCTGGTTGGTTGGGGGATGCAAGTCATCTACTCATAGACAAGTAGTTACTTGCCCTGGAAGCACGCCCTGGCACTTTCCCTAACAATACACACTTTACTACGTACAAGTATCATAAGTATGAAACATCCCGACTGTTGCACAGAGGCGATTTGAGTTTTAGTAAGTACTTTCTGCTGCGGACTATGACAGGTCCGGCTCCTAATCCCGTCCCTGTCTTCTACTCATCTGTGCTCACCCTCGGTGTGCGGACATTTGCCACGATTTTACCTGCTCCGAAGGGTTGGGTCCCTTGTCTCCCCCTCTTCCTTCTCCTCCTCATCGCTTATTGAGCATTTCCGCTGCTTTTCTTAACATAGAACCAGAATCTCTTTGGATTTTCCGCCTCATTTCTAGAGAGAGTATCGTTGTGGAAACTATTAAATGCCTCTCACATTGAAATCCGCACCAAATTTCGAGCCTCAGTAAAACTTCGCCAATCAAGGAGATTTTGCGTTCATCTAAATTATACTTGCCTTTTTCGATGCTCCTGCAGCAGCTTTCTGTCCTGTTTTGTGTACCATGGGGGATCAGTTCTGTCTCCTATTAATTTATTTGGTATGAATCTCTTGACTGCTGTTGATACCATTTCTTTGTACTTAAGCAACATATGGTCTTCGCTTACTTAGTTGGGAAGGATTGGAGACTATCTCTTAGAAAGACGTCAACCGAATTTTTAGATGCTTTTGTAAATAGATATATTTCGCGTTTTGTTTTGGTGAATTTCTTTGATACGTAATTGAGCCTCGCTACGACTGAGTGTTCACTAATCCCTGTATCCGTCGTGATGCTCACGATTATTTGTGGCTAAGAGGTCAAATGTGTTTTCGTAACCATTTACAATTTGAATGGCCTCGTGAACTAATTGTCCAAAATAATTTTAAAAAAAGCTTTTAGAACAATCACGGAAGTTGTTTTCTACCTACAATAGGGTCTGAAAATGAATTTTTGTCAACAGATGGAAGGTAGATTGAAGTCACTGCCAACTATAATTGTATGAGTAGGGTACCTATTTGTGATGAAACTCAAGTTCTCTTTGAACTGTTCAGCAAGTGTTTCATCTGAGACCGGGGGTCGGTAAAAGGAGGCAGTTATTAATTTTTTCCGGTTGTCGCATTTAACCTCTGCTCATACTGAGTCACAGGAGCTATCTGCTTCAATGTCGCTTGTGAGCTGCAACACACATTACATTAGTTTTCCTTACGTCTTGCTTCTTGTTTCTGTTGTAGTGTAGATCATTACAATTACGGCTTTTCCCTCGAAAACCTAGAATGCTTTCTCTGTGACCCTGTAAATACCAGATCTAAACGATGTAGAACAACAACGTACGTTACAAGTATAGCATTCTGTATTACTTCATTTCCTTGTTTCTAACATTTTAAAATTATACGTCGATTTTAGATGACATGTCAATCATAGACGACCTTATATTTAGTGAACGTATTTTCAGTCATGTTTTGAACATTGTGCCGCTACACTTTATTAACTAATGTTTCGCCGCAAGGGATATCGCATTTTAGAGAGTAAATTAATATTGAGTATGTCGTTCTTCTTTTCACATATTTACATACACATTTATTCTTTCAAAAATGGCTCTGAGCACTATGGGACTTAACTTCTGCAGTCATTAGTCCCCTAGAACTTAGAACTACTTAAACCTAACTAACCCAAGGACACCACACACATCCATGCCCGAGGCAGGATTCGAACCTGCGACCGTAGCGGTCGCGCGGTTCCAGACTGTAGCGCCTAGAACCGCTCGGCCACCCCGGCATTTCTTCTTTCCTTGTTGTACTTTGGGCATGCAGTTGTAGTAATTAAAGTAGGCACAAATGCAGTTATCAAAAAGAAATGATTAGCGTAGGCTACATTCGCATTATATTTACATCGTTCCTTTCTTGTTGCTCCCATGGCGATGGACTGTTTCTATCGCAATCAGTAAGCGTGAAAGGAAGCTACCGTACAGACAGAGGAATCTATATTTATACTTGGCAGAACTAATTACATACTGACATAATCGTCGGTATTGCTTTCGTTTCCCAAAAGTTATAAATATTTCGATTTCGGAAAAGAAGCTCTGTATTTGGCCAAGATGTCGAAGAAGAAGGTCTCTTACGTAATGGTTGTAATGGAGTAAGATGTGGAGACGGCGGTTTGAAAGCGGACAGAAGCAGTACGAGGAAGGGCGTCCCTTACCTGAGGGATCGCTACCTGGCGAAGGGGCAAGTGTGGCAAATGTCCGGCGTGGCAAATGTCCGGCATTCTCGCCCTCCAGTCGGCGGGTCGCCTATTTATAAGGTGTGGCCATGGAGGTAAGAATAGAGGGAGACGCCGTGACGTCACAGCTGTGAAGCTATGTGAAGCCGAGGGTAGCCATCTCAATCCGACCAAAACATTGCTGCTGTAAGCTTGTGTGCATAGGCTTGTCGCTCGCTTTTGGAAGGATTTTGCGCTATTATGGTGACTTGTGTGGTGTTCGGTTGTACGAATCGTTCTGATTGTGATGCGAAATCGAAGGGAATAACATTTCATGTGTAAGTTGTCTTGTTAAGTGTGATTTTACAACTTCATTGTGAATGAACGTGTGCTACATAGGTACTTGTACTATAGCGTGTTTTTCTCCTGTATGATTTTAGATTTCCTAAAAATGAAAGTCGGAAAGCTCTGTGGGAGAATGCCGTGAGGAGGAAGAATTGGCGTGCGTCTAAATGGAGCACTATATGTTCTCAGCATTTCCGTGGACATAGACCGAACTTCCCTTTCAACAGTAAGGCTCCGAGAAAATGCTGTACCATCAGTTTTCCCTACACACCCAAAACATTTGCAAAAGGTATGTTAATTCAAAGAATTAAATTCTTAGTTTTCAAGTTCACGTTTCAGTATAATACGTACGTATCGTCGATAATCGAAGTGTTGAGTAACTCACTTTGTCTTCAGCACGTACCAAATTAAAAGCTAACACTACATTAACTGGCGTAAAGTATAGGCCTAAACAGGACACTGTGTAGATTTGCCATTCTATGTACCGTATTTCAGTAAATATTGGTGGTAATGAACAGTGTTTCCCAGTAGTGTAACGTAACTGAAATTTCCCAGTACGTATTACAAACAAGATGTCTTTATGGGGCTTTGGAGGAAGGGTATAGCTAACTTAGTTTTCAGTTTCTATTATTTAGTTTGTGTACACGTTTATTACTGAATTAACAAAATTGTATCGTTTACATTGAAGGCTAGCTATTCGTAATATTACATTAAAAACTATTTTTAATCAGAAGAAACGCGGAATTTCGCCCTTACGAGATTTTATTTTAAACAAAAACTTTGAAACAACGAATCTGATGACGTTACATGCGTATATGGTGCAATTAGCGACTGTAATACACGCAGCGCTATAGCACACTGGCAATGTTTTGGTCAGAGTGTCATGGCAGCGAACCACGTCCCCATGGCTTCAAAACGTAGTACGGCTGGGATACGTAGCGCCATCTCCCCTTATTCTTACCTCCATGGGTGTGGCTCCACTCGACACCACCTTTCTGGAACGTTCCGTGAAGGCTATTTCATTCGTGACCGCCATGAGGCTAACGCGTCACTTCCTGCTGCTAGCACGTGATACTGCTCAACGTCTTCTGTAAGAGTTCCCCTTGTGCACGTGCCTCTGCATTCGAAGAGTCAGGCGGCTGTGCTTGCTACAGACCCCGTGGTGCTCCAGGGTGCTCTCCTTGTGAGCAGAACAAGCTTTGCATAGCGGCTTCCGGCGTGTCGGAAAAATATTTCACATGCCCCTCGCTCAGCAGCTGTTTTCTGACGAAATCCGAATACTCCCCACTTACCCATTTTAATATTCTTAGGACTCAATATCTTACTATATGCGACAGTTTACGCCTGTCTTCGAGAGTCAATCAGTTCAGTTCCTTCAGCATCTCTGTGACACTCTCCCATGGATTAAACAAATCTGTGACCATTCGTGCTGCCCTTCTCTGTATACATTCAGTGCCCCCTGTTTGTCCCCTCTGGTACAGGTCCTACACACTTGAGCAATATTCTGGAACCGAAAACACGAGTGATCTTTAAGCAATCTGTGTATTTGGTTAGATTCCTGAATCGGGCCGTCGGAGGTTCGAGTACTGCCTCGGGCATTAGTGTTTGTGCTGTCCTTAGCGTGTAAGTTACGTTAAATAGTGTGCGACCTTAGGGACCGATGACCTCAGCACTTAGGTCCCATTAAATCTTACCACAAATTTCCATCCTACCTGAATCGGGAATTTGTAATGAGGCTGTTTAGGTTTTTATGTTGGTAACGCCACGTAGCGCTCTATATGAGAATCACTGACTGTGCACCCGCACAGTCGCAACAGACGGCTGCTGGCCATCTCTACAAGGACTACAGTGGGTCTGCACCTTTGATGGCCCACCAATACCATTATCTCTACAAGGACTGCAGTGGGTCTGTACCTTTGATGGTCAACCAATACCATAATCTCCACCAGGACTACAGTAGGTCTGCTCTGTGATGACCTACCTACCAATATCCAACTTCGACTGACTCTGTTATGGGTTTGCTCTCTTGTGGGCCATTACCTGTCTGCATGTCAAGAGTCAGCATTATCTTTATGTTGGAAGGACCACACAACTTCTTCAAGACTGCATAGAAATCCACTACTACCGTGTGCATTTTCTTTTACTGCTCAGACTTTGAGAAAAAAGAAACACTGCAATTTTACTGTGATGAAAACGATCAGGACTGTCTTTATGGACTGTGAGAAAATCTTTGCATTTGACCAACTGTATATCAATAAGTGTGTGCATTTGATTTCTTTGTTATTGTAATTATAAAAAAAAATTCAAATCTGTATTGGCTACTGCCCAAACCAATTCGTAAAATTTTTTGTGGGGAGCATGGGCTATGTAAGTAGGCTGTTTAGGTTTTTATCTTGGTAACGCCGTTAGCGCTCTATATGAAAATCACTGACTGTGCTGTGTGCAGTCTGCGGCTGGTTTGCATTGTTGGAATTTGCTATTGCAGTGCTGGGCAGTTGACTGTTAAGAGCGCGTAGCGCTGCGCAGTTGGAGGTGAGCCGCCAGCAGTGGTGGATGTGGGGAGAGAGATGGCGGAGTTTTGAGAGCGGATGATCTGGACGTGTGTCCATCAGATACAGTAAATTTGTAAGTCTGGATGTCATGAACATATATATATATATATATATATATATATATATATATATATATATATATATATATATATATATATATATATATAATGACTTTTGGAAAAATTAAGGTAAATACATTGTTTGTTCTCTATCAAAATCTTTCATTTGCTAACTATGCCTATCAGTAGTTAGTGCCTTCAGTAGTTAGAATCTTTTATTCAACTGGCAGTATTGGTGCACGCTGTATTTGCAGTAGTTTGAGTAACGAAGACTTTTGTGAGGTAAGTGATTCATGAAAGGTATAGGTTATTGTTAGTCAGGGCCATTCTTCTGTAGGGATTTTTGAAAGTCAGATTACGTTGCGCTAAAAATATTGTGTATCAGTTTAAGCACAGCCATTTATAATTTTTCTAACGACACGTTTCAAATTTTAACTACATAAACAAACATTTTCCATCCGTTTGGTAAATATTGGACGCAAACGTAACGATTTCTGAATAGCAGACTCAGCCTAATAGTAGCTCTGGTATGTGGCCTATCAAAAAACCTAATCTCTCTTACTGCGGCTAGTGTCAACAGAATTGTCTTGGCCACGATTCCTGTGATGCAGATAACTTCCAACCGGCCTCTTCCTACATAGCACTGGCTGCTCGCAACAACCCACAGCAACATGCAGTTCACGCGCAAAACTACTGAGCACCGACCAACTCATAACAACATGGACTGCAATGGCAAACACAGGCTGGCTGTCTCAGTACAACTGCTTCCACACAGCTGCCAGACTGCAGTTGCTTCGTGAGCCGTGTCTCGACTCGTGCTACATCTTGTGTTTAGATTGCATTGGCTTTCCTTTCTTCCACTGACATGTTTGTTTGATATGTTGTCTTTCATTAAGTGGCTGCTTGGTTGTCTTTTCCCCCTGCTATCGATATCTGCGTTTTTGATTCCGGGAAACTGCTATGGAGGAAGTGAGGTCTTTGACCGGTGGCAACTTTGTGTGGTGCCGCGGAAGTAGGGGCGTGGTGCGGCAGTGAGTGGGGTGGACACGGGAGGGCAGTCTCGGTTAGTCTGTCGGTCTCGGAGTCGGTGCAGTGAAGCGACAGAGTCACTCAGAAGGCAGAGACTCGCATGTTAGTCGGTCGGCTCTAAAGCCGTCGGCACACGGACCGTGCTGCCGAACGTTAACGTTGAGCGTGCCGAGTTCAACGTGCTGCTCAACGCTCAGGAATGATGCGACTTGTGCATACTAGAGTTGGGGCGATTCGTGAATGAGTCGTTCATTTGAACGACTCTAAATAAAGAATCGTAAGAATCGAATCGTGATACGGACGAATCGTTGTTCAAAAGAATCGTAAGAACGATTGCGTGTTTCCGAGTCGTGACGATTCCAAGTTCCAACGATTCCTTGTACGCTATGCTTCGAAGGCAACTTCCGAATCATGCCGAATGATTACGACCGCCAGATGGCAGTCAAGTGAAGGATGCATGTGATCAAAGGAAGCCCGGAACGAACAAACGAAGTTCGTGGGCCGTAATATTACTCGACGTGAAAACCAAGCTGACACTTGGCGGTGGCTGACGGGAACGAACTTAAAGGCATTTCCCAATTACTGTCGCTACCATCAGCCACCGCGCCGACGTCAGCTTAGTTTGCGCGAGTAATGCACGAACTAGTGATGACACAAACGATATACCGCGAGTACACAGCTCCCAATACACACGATTAAAATCAAGAAATCCAAGTATGATGAATAAATACGTACCTCTTATTTGTTGCAGATGCAATGCAAAACACACACACCTTCTCTTACACACCATCAATAGCACTTGAATTATGTATTATATTTAGCGTATCTCGAAAACGGCCCCAACGATTTGGATGAAATTTTGTATTTACACTGGTTTTTGCTTTTTGAGTTCACTTACATAGTTCCATTCTTTCGTAAAAAGTCAAGTTTTACAATATATATATATACTTCATAGTTCCATTCGTAAAAAAGCAATTTTATATTATAAAAACGCTATTTCACATTTTTTATAACGCCATCTCGTAAAACTATTTCTGGCATATCTTATCATGACACAGTTCGATTCTAACCCCATCGACAATTTCAGACATGTCCTGCCATCTGTGAGTAAGGTGTAGAACTTTTTGCATTCCGTACGAATCGTGCCATTGCAGACTAGAATGAATCGTGAAAGAATCGTGAACGAATCGTAGGAATCGATTGGCAATGTGAGATTGAATCGTAGGAATCGAATCGGGAAAAAGAATCGAGTTGCCCAATTCTAGTGCATACGGTACGTGGGCCCCAACGTGGTATACGCGATCGCAACGCACTCAAGCGACAGTTGAGGGATGTTTCTAGTTCGTTAATCACACTGTTTACTCAACGGGCGCGTAAAATTCCCACGTTAGCTCTATTAAAATGCACATTTCTTCCATCGTCCACGAAAAGGAAAGTACCATGTCCAATCAATAAGGACACAGGCTTATAAAAGTTCCATTACAAGCAGTGCGTTACAAAATTGGAATACTTTCCGCATAAGATAAACATTATTTCATCATTGCCACATTTTAGTAAAACCCCAAGGTCAGTCTTACTTGATCACTGTTCGTACCCAGTAGCAGAATCTTTGCAACATGTCAATTACGAAGCGTAAAAGAAAAAGGAGAAAAAATACCTTTACACAAGTAGCGTAAGCTGTCCTTTAGATTAAGCCAATCGAACAAAGTCACCCCTCAAAAAAAGGTGAACTTGTATTTACATAAAATCAAACATTACAGTCTATACTTATATTAACTAATAATAAAGTATCAGTACCCAATAAAAACACGAATGTTAGGAAAAAAAAATTTGTCGTGTCAGGACGCGAACCACCGCCCCAACAAAAAAAAAAACTCATCACTATACAATGATTCTATTCATTACGCTATACCAACATCACGTGTATTGTGTCTAATGATAGTACCTTAGCTCTTGCTAGAAACTTTAATTGTAGATATCTTATTAACTGAAATTTAATTATAACACATTGTACCAAGAACAATGCGTTTTGGGTGGATCTTCAGTGTGTCGCTGCCTTCAAATAGCCTACTCTCATTATACGCAAGTTACAATAATTATTTTGCCGCGAATATGATGTTTCTCATTATTTTATTGGAACGAATCACACAGTTAACAATGAGTTTTGCAGTGATTCTCAATTTGCCGGTGCTCGGAACGGCATATATACGTATAGGCTTGAAATGAATGACAATATGGCGCATCACAACTCTGTACTGAAGGGAGACGGCGTGCGTGTGACGTAGGTGGCGTTGTGCCATGTCATTGGTCAACGCTCAGATGCACGCTGAGAATATCTGACATGCCAGATATTGCTCTGCACGTTCGGAAAGACTCCCGAGCGTGCTATTCCATGCTGTGACGTCAGAAACTCGGCACGCTCAACGCTCAACGTTCGAATGCACGGTCTGTGTGCCGACGGGTTAAGCCTCAGCCGCTGTTGGGTTGTGGACTGAGCAGTGTGCGATTTGTGCTTCTACCAGTGGGGGGGATGTCTTCGTGGGTTAGTATAATTATATATGTTACTAGCCTGGACCGTGACGTTACCCATCGTTAAACACTTATTTATAAATAGATGTTAATGCCGAAACTCACTATTCACGCATGTGCACTATCAGAAAAGCCATCCCTTGTTATATCTTTAAAAGTACGTTATAGGTAAAGCTTGTTTACAAAATCATCTACATACAGGTATACGACGAGAATTCAAAAAGTAAAGGCACATTTGTGAAAAGCTGTGCTTATTCTGATGATAGAAAACTGAAATATGCGTTATTTTTCTACGTAACCTCCCTGGACTTCAGTGCAGTTTTCCTGACGTTTTACGAGATTTTTTTTTCATCAGAAAATACGTTTATCGCTTGCATCTGTAACCAATTTAGCACCACAGCAGTGACGTCTTCATCACTTTCAGATATTCTTCCCTGTAGTGCTTCCGTTAATGGTCCAAACATGTGAAAATCACTTGGAGCCAGGTATGTACTGTATGGTGGATGTTCCAGCACCTCGAATCTCAACTCCTTTATTGCGTCGGCTGTCCGTTTGGCAGAATGGGGGCGAGAGTTATCTTGCTGCAGGATGACACCTCTTCACAGTTTTCCACGACGTTTGGATCTGATTGCAGGTTTTAGTTTCGTACGCAACACATCACATCCACCATACAATACAGACGTGGCTCTAAAGCCTCGTTTACGCTGGGGCGACGTCTTGCAACATTGTGGCATGCTACGGAAATGTGGCGTGCGTCGTCTTGTAGCATGCTACAACAGGCAACATCTTGCGGCGTATGTTGCATGCGGCAGGTTAATTTATACCAAAGCAACAGAGTTTGTGCCACAGGTGTGTTGGTCTTGCAGTATAAAGGATGATAATCGCAGCGGCGGCCTACTTGGTACTGGCACATGCAGCTAACAACGGAAATGAAATCCAAAGGGAAAGATAACGATGTTGGAAGAGAAGAGTATTTTAAGAAGGTCCACGAAATAGTATCCTAGGAACTAGAAGCAGACGATGGTGCGTTGTTTAGTAATGTGTGCTTTCGTCCCAGGCGAGTTAGTCCGCGCCATACCGTTGCCAAAAGGTGGCCTATCGGTAAATGTTCGCACAGGTACCGGGCCGGTCACCACCCTGTGTCAGGGCCCGGGGTGAGACTTTCAGCCCCAACTCACCCAACTCTGCGGTCCGACTGCTGCGGTATGACTGCAAGATTAGTTCCCTCGCAAGCTCGCAAGTAAACGGATGACGCACCTTAGACGAAAGCAACAATGACAACACGAGAATGATGATTTAGTTCTAAATGTTTTGAAATGCTTAACTACTACGTAACACTTTTTCAAAATTAATGAGCAAACATATTAATAGTATGAATAGTAAGACTGTATTAAAAACTTTCAGTGTTCGGCTCCACAAATTTAAATTATATGTAAAGTTTTACTCCAGTGCGTGGGAAATAAACACCCCAGGTTGGGATGCGTAAACTACGAGGGTTGTTTTTTAAGTACGGGCCGTTCGCCCGTATCGATGGAATGGCGACACACAACCTCACCCATCAAGGTCAAAGCCAAACGGATGCTGTCAAAGCCCAAGATTATGGCAACTGTGTTCTGGGACCGGCGCAGTGTTTTGCTAGTGGACTTTATGCCACGAGGAACGACAATCAACTCAGATGCCTACTGTGCAACTCTAAAGAATCTCCGCAGAGCAATTCAAAACAAAAGGCGCGGCATGCTGACAAAAGGAGTTTTGCTCCTGCACGATAACGCTAGGCCTCACACCTCTCAAAAGACTCGGGATTTTATTGATTCTTTTGGCTGGGAAGTTTTGGACCATGCACCATACAGCCCCGACCTTGCTCCTAGCGATTCTCACCTTTTCCGGTACCTGAAAACACCATCTTGGCGGGCAGCGCTTCAATGACGACGATGGAGTGAAAGCGGACGTGAACTCTTGGCTGTCGGAGCAGGCGGCCGAATTCTTTGAAGAGGGAATTAAAAACTTAGTTGTACGGTATGACAAGTGCTTAAATAAACAAGGCAATTATGTAGAAAAATAGGTAAAAGTGTGTAGAATCAGAAAATAAAGGTTTTTTTACAAAAGTATTTGTATCTTTTTTTAAAAATAAAAACGGCCCTTACTTAAAAAACAACACTCGTAAATCTTCTGGTAAACCTTCCGGGATGTAAGGTCGTGGTCCATGAAACTCTTCAGCTCCTAACGTTTCGTCCAGAGCTGCGCTGGACATCTTCAGAGGGGTGTTTTCTCCTCCGGTGAGTCTTGCCGAGTCCGGCAAGACTCACCGGAGGAGAAAACACCCCTCTGAAGATGTCCAGCGCAGCTCTGGACGAAACTTTAGGAGCTGAAGAGTTTCATGGACCACGACCTTACATCCCGGAAGGTTTACCAGAAGATATGTCATCCGGTCGTGAAAGCTTTCATACTATAACCCTCGTAAAACCAGAGGAGTGGATGGTCTGATGCAGAGGGGGGGAAATCTCCCCATCCCCCCCTGCAAATCGCACACTGGGACTGAGTCGGGTTCGTAGTTACTCCGCGGTTGGTCGAGTTGGCAGTCAGCAGCAGGCAGGTCCGCACGATGCAAGTACGCGCCGGGGCCGTGGTCGACGCAGACGGCAGGCCGTGGGTCGATCGGTCGGCTGGTCGTCGGATGGCGACGTGTGGTCTGCTGGGCACTGACACCAGGACCAGTGGGGAAGAGTTGGCAGCCAGCGACAGTCGGGTATGGTATTGGTAATCGCCGGGAGCACTGTCGGCGAAAGCGGGCTGCAGTTGGTCGTTTGCTCGGCCGGTCGTCTTAGCCGTCGACGTCTTGGATCCTCAGGATGGACACCATTTTCCGAGTCGGGATGTGGTTGGACCTTGTTGGTTCGTTCGAACTGAGCAGCTACGCAGTCTCCACAGCGCGAAGCCAGGCCGGGGTTTTTGGCGGCGGGCACGCGCTGTTGCATTTGGAGGCGCTAGCAGCGAGAGCGACGTTTCGCTTTCCTCCGAAGCAGGATCCTCAAGTTGAGTGATTAGTGACTTCGTTTAAAATGTCGACTATTAACATTGGTTCGCTACTTGTGGATTGTTGTTGTTCCCTCAGCCGTTCACGCGTGTGATAACAAGTGGTGTGTGTTGTTGTCTAGAGCTCGCAGCCTTTTCGGTAGTCATTTGACAGTTGTGACTTGTGTTTTCTGTATTCTTTAAACTTGTCTTGAGTGGGGTTTGATACCTTGATCTTGGTTAGGCGGAGTTAGAAAGTGTAGGTATCTTGGTTTACTCGTCATCGGCCGATATTCCCTGTTGTTTGTGCAATTGGATCTGACGATTGAAAATCGGTCGGATTGTCGATCGGAGTGCTAATGTCTGTCTGTCAGTCGCCCTAGCCTGAGCATCCCTGAGTGGGTGATTTGTCGCCGCCTTAGACGGGTCCGTCGTATCTGTTATGTTCTAATGATATTCCAGGACACTTTTGCTTAAAAACTTTTATTCCTCCATTCCTTTATTGCCATTAATCGGGGTGTTGGTAGCTTCACTACCTCAACGTACCTTATTAACAATGTTCTGTATTTACTTTAGTAGCCTGTTTACTAATGTTCTTTAAATTTTTTGAACTGTTGTATTGCTATAAATTACTTGATTGCCGTTAGCGGCGTGTTTTGAAAGGCTGTTATTGCCGTACTGCTAGTTTCTGTGAGATACGAATAAAACATTTGTGAGAATCTCAACTCGACAGTAAACTACTAGAAATTTGGCCCTCTTTCCCAACTTGTGGTGTGGCTTGTAGTAACCGTGACCACGGTGTGTGTCACCTCGTTTCCTCCCTTCAAGTGCGGCGCGCGCACGTGGCACCAGCACGCCCTTGACGCTCATTGGCTGAGATACTCGCTCCAAGGGCCGCCAGCGAAACCAAAATACTTCTCATGCAGCAGAAGGAGATCAATATCGACCAGCGAGCGGTCGGAAAACACTTAAAATCGTAACCGTGTTACCTATACGTTAAGTGTGTTGCATACCTATCAGGCGTTACCTAATTTCGATTACTTTGTTTGAGTAGGCGATCAATGTCTTACAAGCCTTCCTTAGAATCCGAAATCGGTATACACTGATGAGTGAAAGGGACTGATACGCCTGTATAATATCGTGTAGCGACCGGCGAGCACACGGAAGTGCCTCGACACGACGCGGCATGGATTCGAGTAATGTCTGAAGTACCCGCCCGGTTAGCCGTGCGGTCTAACGCACTGCTTTCCGGGCGGGAAACCGTACCGGTCCCCGGCACGAATCCGCCGGCGGATTCGTGTAGAGGTCCGGTGTGCCAGCCAGTCTGAGATGGTTTTTAAGGCGGTCTTCCATCAGTCTCGGCGAATGTGGGCTGGTCCCCCTTATTCCACCTATTACACTATGTCGGCGATTGCAGCGCAATCACCATCTCCACGTTCGCGTACAACATAATTATTCTACCACGCAGACATTGGGGCAACGGCCTTACCGCAGTGAATACAGCGGATCCCGTGAGATCACCGAAGTTCAGCGCTGTTGGGCGTGGCCGGCACTTGGATAGGTGACCATCCAGCCGCCATGAGCTGTTGCCATTTTTCGGGGTGCACTCAGCCTCGTGATGCCAACTATTCAGTAACGGCTCCAGTGAAAGAAAACCATCATAACGACCGGGAGAGTGGTGTACTGACCACACGCTCCTTCTATCCGCATTCTCAGCTGAGGATGACACGGCGTTCGGATGGTCCCGGTAGGCCATTCGTGGCCTGAAGACGGAGTGCACGCAGACATTGGGCGTTTTACTCATGTGAGACGTTCCAGGGGAGGTCACTGGGGCCAGAACCGCACAATAACCCTGGGTTCGGTGTGTGGCAGTGGAGGGTTGAGTGGACTACTGTAGCCAGTTGTGGGGTTGTGAACCACTGAGGGCTACGGCGGGGATGAAACCTCTCCGTCGTTTCTAGGTCCACAATTCCATGCAATGCAATGCAAAAAATGTCTGAAGTAGTTCAAAAATGGTTCAAATGGCTCTGAGCACTATGGGACTCAACTGCTGTGGTCATAAGTCCCCTAGGACTTAGAACTACTTTAACCTAACTAACCTAAGGACATCACACACATCCATGCCCGAGGCAGGATTCGAACCTGTGACCGTAGCGGTCGTGCGGTTCCAGACTGTAGCGCGTTTAACCGCTCGGCCACTTCGGCCGGCCTGTCTGAAGTAGTGCTGGAGGCAACTGACACCATGAATCCTGCAGGGCTGTCCATAAATGCGTAAGAGTACGAGGGGTGGAGATCTCTTCGGGACAGCACGTTGCAAGGCACCTCAGATATACTCAATAATGTTCATGTCTGGGAAGTTTCATGGCCAGCTAAAGTGTTTAAACAAAGAAGGTTGTCCTTGGAGCCACTCTGTAGCAATTCTCGACGTGTGGGGTGTCGCATCGCCCGACTTAATTCGACTACATTCCATTATCCTCGCTTTGCTTTTGTTGATGTTCAACTTATATCCTCCTTTCAAGTCACTGTCCATTCCGTTCAACTGCTCTTCCAAGTCATTTGCTGTCTCTGACAGAATTACAATGTCATCGGCAAACCTCAAAGTTTTTACTTCTTCTCCATGAATTTTAATACCTACTCCGAATTTTTCTTTTGTTTCCTTTACTGCTTGCTCAATATACAGATTGAATAACATCGGGGAGAGGCTACAACCCTGTCTTACTCCCTTCCCAACCACTGCTTCCCTTTCATGCCCCTCGACTCTTACAACTGCCATCTGGTTTCTGTACAAATTGTAAATAGCCTTTCGCTCCCTGTATTATACCCCTGCCACCTTCAGAATTTGAAAGAGAGTATTCCAGTTAACATTGTCAAAAGCTTTCTCTAAGTCTACAAATGTTAGAAACGTAGGTTTGCCTTTTCTTAATCTTTCTTCTAAGATAAGTCGTAAGGTTAGTATTGGCTCACGTGTTCCAACATTTCTACGGAATCCGAACTGATCTTCCCCGAGGTCCGCTTCTACCAGTTTTTCCATTCGTCTGTAAAGAATTCGCATTAGTATTTTGCAACTGTGACTTATTAAACTGATAGTTCGGTAATTTTCACATCTGTCAACACCTGCTTTCTTTGGGATTGGAATTATTATATTCTTCTTGAAGTCTGAGGGTATTTCGCCTGTCTCATACATCTTGCTCACCAGATGGTAGAGTTTTGTCATGACTGGCTCTCCCAAGGCCATCAGTAGATCTAATGGAATGTTGTCTACTCCCGGGGCCTTGTTTCGACTCAGGTCTTTCAGTGCTCTGTCAAACTCTTCACGCAGTATCTTATCTCCCATTTCGTCTTCATCTATATCCTCTTCCATTTCCATAATATTGTCCTCAAGTACATCGCCCTTGTATAAACCCTCTATATACTCCTTCCACCTTTCTGCCTTCCCTTCTTTGCTTAGAACTGGGTTGCCATCTGAGCTCTTGATATTCATACAAGTGGTTCTCTTTTCTCCAAAGGTCTCTTTAATTTTCCTGTAGGCAGTATCTATCTTACCCCTTGTGAGACAGGTCTCTACATCCTTACATTTGTCCTCTAGCCATCCCTGCTTAGCCATTTTGCACTTCCTGTCGATTTCATTTTTGAGACGTTTGTATTCCTATTTGCCTGCCTCATTTACTGCATTTTTATATTTTCTCCTTTCATGAATCAAATTCAATATTTCTTCTGTTACCCAAGGATTTGTATTAGCCCTCGTCTTTTTATCTACTTGATCGTCTGCTGCCTTCACTACTTCATCCCTTAGAGCTACCCATTCTTCTTCTACTGTATTTCTTTCCCCCATTCCTGTCAATTGTTCCCTAACGCTCTCCCTGAAACTCTCTACAACTTCTGGTTCTTTCAGTTTATCCAGGTCCCATCTCCTTAAATTCTCACTTTTTTGCAGTTTCTTCAGTTTCAATCTGCAATAGATTGTGGTCAGAATCCACATCTGCCCCTGGAAATTCTTAAAACTTAAAATCTGGTTCCTAAATCTCTGTCTTACCATTATATAATCTATCTGATACCTCTTAGTATCTCCAGGATTCTTCCAGGTATACAACCTTCTTTTATGATTCTTGAACCAAGTGTTAGCTATGATTAAGTTATGCTCTATGCAAAATTCTACCAGACGGCTCCCTCTTTCATTTATTCCCCCCAATCCATATTCACCTACTATGTTTCCTTCTCTCCCTTTTCCTACTGACGAATTCCAGTCACCCATGACTATTAAATTTTCGTCTCCCTTCAGTACCTGAATAATTTCTTTTATCTCGTCATACATTTCATCAATTTCTTCATCATCTGCAGAGCTAGTTGGCATATAAACTTGTACTACTGTAGTAGGCATGGGCTTTGTGTCTATCTTGGCCACAATAATGCGTTCACTATGCTGTTTGTAGTAGCCAACCCGCACTCCTATATTTTTATTCATTATTAAACCTACTCCTGCATTACCCCTATTTGATTTTGTATTTATAGCCCTGTAATCACCTGACCAAAAGTCTTGTTCCTCCTGCCACCGAACTTCACTAATTCCTACTATATCTAACTTTAACCTATCCATTTCCCTTTTTAGAATTTCTAATCTACCTGCCCGATTAAGGGATCTGACATTCCAGGCTCCGATCCGTAGAACGCCAGTTTTCTTTCTCCTGATAACGACATCCTCTTGAGTAGTCCCCGCCCGGAAATCCGAATGAGGGACTATTTTACCTCCGGAATATTTTACCCAAGAGGACGCCATCATCATTTAATCATACAGTAAAGCTGCATGTCCTCGGGAAAAATTACGGCTGTAGTTTCCCCTTGCTTTCAGCTGTTCGCAGTACCAGAACAGCAAGGCTATTTTGGTTAGTGTTACAAGGCCAGATCAGTCAATCATCCAGACTGTTGTCCCTGCAACTACTGAAAAGGCTGCTGCCCCTCTTCGGGAACCACATGTTTGTCTGGCCTCTCAACAGATACCCCTCCGTTGTGGTTGCACCTACGGTACGGCCATCTGCATCGCCGAGGCACGCAAGCCTCCCCACCAACGGCAAGGTCCATGGTTCATGGGGGGAACGTTAGGTCAACTGAAATGCCAAATGCGACGTACATTGATGAGCCAGAAGATTATGTCCATTTTTGAAAATAAATACATCGCTGACTCTGCGTATCCGTAATCCGACAGTTCGTTGGTAGGTTTGTGGAGTATGAGGCATTAGATGTCTACGCACAGATCATTTAACTTGCGTAAATCTGGGGCCACCGATTTGCGGCTAGTAAAGAAGAACTGAAAAAAATGATGAAGAGTAAATGTCCAAATAGAGGACTGAATTCAAAATGGCCAAAACTATAAAATGTCAACATGGCACTGGAATTACTACAAAAATTATTCAAATACACGCTCGCAACCTAGGGCTACAGAAGAACTTAACAGACTGTAAGGATGGAGTTGGTTGGAGCTACAGGTTTATGAAGCGGCATTGACTTAGGATGCGAATCAAAATCAAAATATCTCAGAAAATGTCATAAGAGTATGAAGAGAAAATGTTATCTTTCCATCGCTTTATTATTCAACATCGAAAGAACAACAGTGTGTAACTAAGCCAAACAGCAAATATGAACGAAACTGCTCGGACATTTGATGTACCGAATAACAGAACTGTTGCAATGAAAGGTGCTCAAAACTGTAACTATAAAAAGAAGTGGAGACGGAAAAATTCTCTACACTGTTGTCCGTTTACGTTGTACTGGTGGTACTAAACTTAGCCCAGTGATCATTTTCACGCACAGAACTATGCCAAAACATTCTGAAATACCGCAAGGAGTTGTTCACGAACATGAAAACGGTTGGATGGACGAGGGTGGCAAGAACTTATGGATTTACAGAGTGTGGAAGAGAAGAAAGGGTGCTTTATTGAAGGAGAGTTCTCTTCTTGCGGTGGATCAGTTTAGCAATCACTTGAAAAATTCTATGTATGAGAAACCGTGACAAGGAAATACAGAGCCTGCTGTTATTCCGGAAGGACTTACTTCACAACTGCAACACAATTGCAACTTCTTTGTGTCTCGATAAACAGACCATTTAAAGTGGATATGAGAGAGGAATGGAACAAATGGATGATAGGTGAATTTACGCCGAAGGGAGCTTTAAAACGACCTACAATCAAACAAGTGTGTCATAGGATAAAACAGTTGTGGTCTAGAATGAGAAAAGCCATTATTGTTCAAGAATTCCGGCATGGCGGTCTAGAGCATGACGACAAAGAGGAAGAGGAAGAGAGAGCAGATTGCAATTTTTATGGATTTTAAACGTCAGTTCGGTTTTATAAAGTAAGAACTTTTTTTAGTCCGGCTTTGCGTTCGAATAACAAAAACGACAATAATGTTATTTTTTAAAAGATTTACCTAATAATTAAAGTGTGTCGTATAGTCCGCAGCGTCTTATACTCCGTAGAATACGGTACTACATCGCGTATTCCAGCGATACAATGTGCGTGGCTCGATGCCGCCGCTCACATCACGTAGACTTTATGGAGTGTGCAGATCGTTGATCGAAGCGCTTGATCGCCTGATTTGTCACCAACAGAGTATGTCAGAGACGGGCGTGTCAAAAAATGCCTCTCAGTTGACCACTGTACTTTGCATAATCATTCAATGACCGTCATTTTGTACACATTTCCACGAAGATTGATAAATATCGGAGTGCTGCTTCGTGGTGGAACATTTTTCATTTCAGTGCCTGTATCTGCATTACGAAGCGGCTAAAACAGGGCAGGATCCCTGTTGCAGGCTGCCTATTTACCGGTTTCCAGAGCTTCCAAACATTTGATTTTCAGTGCTTCCTAGAAATACTGATTGAATTAAAAAAATTTAAAATGCTCTCATAAACTATTCATTAAGAGGGAAAATCTTATGTTAAAGTTTTAACTGTGTAAGTCAAATATTAAAGTTAGTTAACAGTGGCTCGGTAGTTTTGGTACAGAGAGAAATGACGTAGTAAATAGTAGCATTACTGGTAGCATTGGTGGCATTGGTAGGGAAAGAAACAAAATTGAATGTGCCAGAGAGAAACTGAGAGCGCTGGAGTTCTCTCTCTCTCTCTCTCTCTCTTTTTTTTTTTTTTTTTTTTTTTTTTTTTTTTTTTTTTTTTTTTCACATAATTACAATTTCACATGGTTCAGTGTTATTCCAGTGTGTATTTCATATTCTTACAAAATATAAATTGCGTTTTATGAGCAATAAAAACTAGTTGATCCTATAACTTCTTCGCGTTCATGCAACGGAAGCAATTACAGGGTGTTTCAAAAATGACCGGTATAGTTGAAACGGCAATAAAAACTAAACGAGCAGCAATAGAAATACTCCGTTTGTTGCAATATGCTTGGGACAACAGTACATTTTCAGGCAGACAAACTTTCGAAATTACAGTAGTTACAATTTTCAACAACAGATGGCGCTGCGGTCTGGGAAACTCTATTGTACGATATTTTCCACATATCCACCATGCGTAGCAATAATATGGCATAGTCTCTGAATGAAATTACCCGAAACCTTTGACAACGTGTCTGGCGGAATGGCTTCACATGCAGATGAGATGTACTGCATCAGCTGTTCAATTGTTTCTGGATTCTGGCGGTACACCTGGCCTTTCAAGTGTCCCCACAGAAAGAAGTCACAGGGGTTCATGTCTAGCGAATAGGGAGGCCAATCCACGCCGCCTCCTGTATGTTTCGGATAGCCCAAAGCAATCACACGATCATCGAAATATTCATTCAGGAAATTAAAGACGTCGGCCGTGCGATGTGGCCGGGCACCATCTTGCATAAACCACGAGGTGTTCACAGTGTCGTCTAAGGCAGTTTGTACCGCCACAAATTCACGAAGAATGTCCAGATAGCGTGATGCAGTAATGGTTTTGGATCTGAAAAATGGGCCAATGATTCCTTTGGAAGAAATGGCGGCCCAGACCAGTACTTTTTGAGGATGCAGGGACGATGGGACTGCAACATGGGGCTTTTCGGTTCCCCATATGCGCCAGTTCTCTTTATTGACGAAGCCGTCCAGGTAAAAATAAGATTCGTCAGTAAACCAAATGCTGCCCACATGCATATCGCCGTCATCAATCCTGTGCACTATATCGTTAGCGAATGTCTCTCGTGCAGCAATGGTAGCGGCGCTGAGGGGTTGCCGCGTTTGAATTTTGTATGGATAGAGGTGTAAACTCTGGCGCATGAAACGATACGTGGACGTTGGCGTCATTTGGACCACAGCTGCAACACGGCGAACGGAAACCCGAGGCCGCTGTTGGATCACCTGCTGCACTAGCTGCGCGTTTCCTCTGTGGTTGCCGTACGCAGTCGCCCTACCTTTCCAGCACGTTCATCCGTCACGTTCCCAGTCCGTTGAAATTTTTCAAACAGATCCTTTATTGTATCGCTTTTTGGTCCTTTGGTTACATTAAACCTCCGTTGAAAACTTCGTCTTGTTGCAACAACACTGTGTTCTAGGCGGTGGAATTCCAACACCAGAAAAATCCTCTGTTCTAAGGAATAAACCATGTTGTCTTCAGCACACTTGCACGTTGTGAACAGCACACGCTTACAGCAGAAAGACGACGTACAGAATGGCGCACCCACAGACTGCGTTGTCTTCTATATCTTTCACATCACTTGCAGCGCCATCTGTTGTTGAAAATTGTAACTACTGTAATTTCGAAAGTTTGTCCGCCTGAAAATGTACTGTTGTCCCAAGCATATTGCAACAAACGGTGTATTTCTATCGCTGCTCGTTTAGTTTTTATTGCCGTTTCAAATATACCGATCATTTTTGAAACACCCTGTACTTTCGATTCAAGTACAATTTACATGCTCAAACATAAAAAAATCTATATAATTCTCGTATTTAATAGAATGTTCTTCAGTATGATTAAAGAAAATAGCTTCCCATTATTATTGATATATGCGAAAGTTGTTTTATGAATAACAGAAACTGTTTTACATAACCTCGACGAAGTATTGTTATGTTTTTGTTTCGTGTTCCTTTTTTTTACCTTTCTTTATTGAGCAAAATGCGTTTTCTAGTGTTGTATGGTAAGTACGTATTTTTTTTATGACACTATCCTTGTGTTTCACGTTACAAATCAAAATTTTCGAATAAAACCGGAATGAAACTATGACAATTGTGTTAAAGATGCTGTTTAGTATTAAGTAACAGATAGGAGAATAGCCATGTAGAATGAAGAAGTTCCGTAGGTTACACAGCTCTTTATGTATCCTGACTCAGTTTCTAGACGTTCCACCGCTTCCGGTTCCTAGGGGAACCTAGTAAGAGACTGATAGCATATACAAACAAAGAGATAGCACCGAGGTAAAGTTTCGTAGCTATGCAAGACCCCTAATATGCAGCTAACGCCATTACCGTCTTAACTGACCAAAGCTACTTCGAAAAATACCATACTTTACACTTACTTATGAAAGTCTCTGGTTACCTGCAGTAGTTTTACAACTGTAGTACATGCCCTGAGCCAACATAAGTCACAGCGTACAAATTACCCAGTTTATTTTCGTTCAAATATTGGGAACGAGAGCACTTAACAACCTCCAACAAACCTCAAACATAATTTCACACGTTTTCTAAACTTCTTCTCGGTTCCATGCTTAATGTCAAATATGTAAGATATAACTCATTTGTAAAGTTACACAGGCCAACGCAAATTTTTTTTAAAAATCTTTTTCTACTTTGATACCTGATCTTTATAGATTTTTATGAGCTGAATCCAAATCTAGCCTTAGTTTCTTTGTATCACCAACAGCTTTTGAGCAATATGCTTTTTATTATATAGTATAAAAATCCTATGCTATAGAGTAAATGGGGAAATTAATGAAACGCTTTGTTACAACATAAGCGTGGTTTGTATTTACAGTAAGCTACTTAAAACAATGACATGTGTTAACAGAGGTTTCACTTGGCAGCTGGAATTGGTTTGTATTTTCATTCTCTTTTTCTTTGAAGCTTCTTGTGTAGCTTTCTCTACGATGAGTCGCTTGCTGAACTTCTCGGTGAAGTGAGCAACAGTAGTTCCCCATCATGTTGGTGTTCCAGCGGCCTTGGTAGCGTTTTTCCATCACTTAACGCTCTCCTTGCTACTCACTAACATCTCCCATATTGTCTGAGTAGTAATCAAGGTGACAGTCCAAAAAGTAAACTTCCAGGCTCATTAAACATCCCAAAGTTTTAAACTTCTTTGACATTGTAGCTGTAAAGAAACATGTTCTGGGTCTATTTCATGTCCTACGAACCTTGTAACGACTTGCTTGAATGATACTCATGCTTCTTTCTCATTTAAGGTCATTGTGAATTCAAAGTTAACATCAGACATCAATTTCGTACTGTCAGGTTCGGCACTAACGTCTTCTTTCAGTTTAGCTTCTTAAAGGTGTGGAAACTTTCGGCAGAGATACTTAAAAGATGGTCCCTCTTTAGGCAAAGCCCTTACAAACTGTTTCATTAGGCCTAACTTTACATGTAGAGGTGGTAGGAGTAGGTTTTTTGGCTCTGCAAGGTTTTTGAATAGAATGTTCTTGTCACCAGGTTTTAAGGACTCCCTCACAGGCCAGTTCTTTCTGCACCAGTGTTGATCCCTAGACCTATTGTCCCATTCACACAAGAAACATGGAAATTTGGCAAAGCCACCTTGCTGACCAAGGTGCATACATGTTAGATCTAAATCGCCGCATATCATCCAACCATGAGCAGAATAGCCTATTTTATTTAGCACTATTTCTAGGTTTTAATAGCTTTCTTTCATATGTACAGAATGTCCAACAGGTATAGATGCATACATGTTACCATAGTGTAACAAAAAAGCCTTTAAACTAGTTTTGGATGAATCAATAAACAGCCTTCAGTCTTCCTTTTTGTGTTCAACACCAAACTCATTCAGCAGACTGGGAATGTCTGAGCAGTACACTAAATCTCCTTGTTGTTGAAAAAACTTGGAAACTTGCTGTTCTCTCTTTCTATACATGTATATGCTAGTTCCACCTCCCAATAAGACCTTTTCTTTTAATCTAGAGCCAAGCAATTCAGCTTTTTCTTTCGTTAAGCCCAGATCCCTAACCAAATCGTTAAGCTCCGTCTGGGTAAACAATTTGGGCTCTAGACTTTCTGTATTACAACGGAATTCATCATCATGTGATTCATCTAAATCAGATTGTACACCAGAAAATACTGTTGTTGGAATAGAATTTAAATCATCTGGTGGTTCAGGAACCGGAATATCTACACAATGCCCTACTGGTCGTATGGCGGACAGAAGGTTAGGGTAGCTTACTACTTTCTTGTTTTTCGAATCGTGACCAGTAATATGGACACTGCAAAAGTAGCAATCATCGAAATGATTTCTTGGCTCCCTCTGTATCATAGTGAAACGTCCCCTTAGAAAAATTTATACAAGACTGTGCTTAACCTGACACACAATTTTTTAGCGCAACGCAATCTGACTTTCAAAAATCCCTGCAAAAGAATGGCCCTGACTAACATTAAACTATACCTTTCACGAATCACTTACCTCACAAAAAACTTCGCTGCTCAAGCTACTGCAATACAGCGAGCGCCACTACTGCCAGCTAAATAAAAGATTCAAACTATGGAAGGCACTAACTACTGATAGGGATAGTTAGCAAATGAAAGATATTAATAGAGAACAAACAATGTAATTACCTTGATATCATCATATATAAATATAGCAGTTCATGACAAATTACAAAACTCCGCCATCTCTCTCCCCACATCCACCACTGCTGGCGGCTCACCTCCAACAGCGCAACGCTACGCGCTGTTCACATCCAGCTGCCGCTGCCCAACACTACAATGCCGAGTATTACAACAATGCAAAGCAGCCACAGACTGCACACAGCACAGCCATTCATACAGAGGTGGCGTTACCAATAAAAAAACCTAAACAGCCTACTTACATAGCCCCCATGCTCCCCACAAAAAATTTTACAAATTGTTTTGGGCAGTGCCCAATAATGATTTGATAAAATTTTTCATAATTACAATAACAAAGATATCAAATGCACACACTTATTGATACAATGTTGGTCAAAAGCTAAAATTTTCTCACAGTCCATAAAGACAGTCCTGATCGTTCATTACGGTAAAATAGTAGTGTTTTTCTCAAAGTCTGAGCAGTAGAAGAAAATGCACACGGAAGTAGTGGATTTCCATGCAGTCTTGAAGAAGTAGTGTTGTCCTTCCAACGGAAAGACAGTGCTGACTCTTGACATGCATACAGGTAATGGGCCACAACAGAGCAAACCCACAGCAGAGTCATTCGAAGTTTGGAAGAATATTGGTAGGTAGGTCATCACAGAGCAGACCCACTGGAGTCCTGGTAGAGATTGTGGTATTGGTGGGCCACCAGAGGTGCAGACCCACTGTAGTCCTGGTAGAGATTACGGTATTGGTGGGTCATCAAAGATGCAGACCCACTGTAGTCCTTGTAGAGACGCCAGCAGCCATCCGTTGCGACTGTGCAGGTGCACAATCACCATCGAAGAGTTTTGCGGACAATATAGCAAGTCCATAAACCACCACTTGTGCACTCACAAAGTTTTTGAAATTGTCCTTAAAACCAGCAATGCTGTTATCCAGTCCCTTGCTGAATTATTAACACACGTGCAAACACTAACAGTCCCTGCTTCTCACATATTGTCCATATACTATGACCAACAGAAACGTGTGCAGTGAAATGTAACTTACAAGTTACTTAATTTGATGAACTGGTGTCAATTACAATTTTATAACATAAGAATACAATTACAAAGGTACAAAATACATCATTAAAGAACATAACAATACAGATAAAATTCGTGGTACAGGCTTTACAAAAGAATCGAAATAAACATTTACATCAGTGTTACAGGAATTATGACATGAGTACAAAAATAAAAGATCAGAATCACTTTCGAAACATCAACTTCACACATGAGCATTAACACAAAACAGAATAAATAATGTCTAAACATCTTTACAAAGTAAATAACACATTATTAATGCCAATTATATTTGAGGATAACATTATTCCTCATCATAGTGAATGTAACTTAGTATTAGAAGAGAAAAAAGTTCTATGAAACAGTACACAGAGACAGGAAGAAAACAAATACACAAGGGTACACAAACATATAGTGGGATAACACAAAAGGAAAGGACAGGGTTTGTTGTACTGCAGTATTCTGCAAACAAAACTTTCTTTACTTCTTGGAGATCTCGCTTCATTCATCATTATTCCCAAAAAGTCCTATCTAAGCCTGATTTCTGTATTCTGTTCATATTTCTTTCAAAATAATTATTTCTGATTGTACAATACTCATTTGGGCCAAAATCTTTTTCATATAACTTCGCAATGCATTCTTTACCTATTCTCCATAGTCAGTTTCTTATATAGTCTACCCCCTCTTTAGCTAACTTAAATCTACTGAGCTCAGATGCTAAACGAAGGGACGAGGCAATGCAGCAGCACAAAATAAGTAACACAAACAGCAATGACCAAAAAAATGGAAAATTGCAAAGCAAGCTACAGTAAATCTAAATTACCAAGCAATTCAACATTACAACTAATATGAGGCAATGCGCAGCAAACAAAAAAATAAATCTGGCTTAGCAGAGTAACACAAATTAAAGTTCAGTAGCACTATGCCTGGCAAACAGCAGCTTATATCTAAACATGACATAGCTCAAGCAGAAAAAATAGTACACTAAAGATAACAATGCAGATAAATCCTGGCAGGGTCGCCATATGAAATGTCCCCTTAGAAAAATTTATACAAGACTGTGCTTAATCTGACACACAATTTTTTAGCGCAACGCAATCTGACTTTCAAAAATCCCTGCAAAAGAATGGCCCTGACTAACATTAAACTATACCTTTCACGAATCACTTACCTCACAAAAATCTTCGCTGCTCAAGCTACTGCAATACAGCGAGCGCCACTACTGCCAGCTAAATAAAAGATTCAAACTATGGAAGGCACTAACTACTGATAGGGATAGTTAGCAAATGAAAGATATTAATAGAGAACAAACAATGTAATTACCTTGATATCATCATATATAAATATAGCAGTTCATGACAAATTACAAAACTCCACCATCTCTCTCCCCACATCCACCACTGCTGGCGGCTCACCTCCAACTGCGCAACGCTATGCGCTGTTCACATCCAGCTGCCGCTGCCCAACACTACAATGGCGAGTATTACAACAATGCAAAGCAGCCACAGACTGCACACAGTGCAGCCATTCATACAGAGGTGGCGTTACCAATAAAAAAACCTAAACAGCCTACTTACAATAGGAACAGAAAAATCTAAAGGCTCTTTTCTCCTTTTTGGACCATTTTCTCATATCTTCAACACACATAACGTAACTTACGTGGTGCCCAAGATTTATCTTGATCAACAAGTTTAGATCCAAAGTATGATAGATAAACCTTTTTCACAAAGTCTGTAATGTTCCTTTGGTGTTTTTTAATAACAAATTCACCACAAATATAACAAAAACTGTCAGTTGAGTTTTTACATCCACTGTTAGACGTTATACTGAGCCCATCTACAGGAAACGGCAAAGTGAGGTTAGGCTGACAGTAAATAAAATACCATCTGTTAACACAAAAACAGAATCGATCTTTTTTTGCCAGTAAATGTTTTTCAGCACTGCTACCAACGTCATCTACATTTATTACACCTCCTTTTTAAATTATTTTAACTATATAAAACCTGTTAAATTCTTTAAAAATAGCTTAATATAATAAATTTAATTGCAAGATATGAAGAAATAGTGGGAGATACAGTTTTTTAAGTATCGTATTTGGATCCCACCCAAAAAGACATAAGGATAAGAAATTTTCATTAAAAATGTTTTTCCATCATTGGCATGTGTAATTAGACGCTTCATGCTGTTTTATTTGTGGAGTTTTAATTCTTCGAAAAATCTACGTTCGGGATGGAGTTACTGCTAATGCAACCATTTTGGCACATTTTTGACTTGTTATACACTCCTGGAAATGGAAAAAAGAACACATTGACACCGGTGTGTCAGACCCACCATACTTGCTCCGGACACTGCGAGAGGGCTGTACAAGCAATGATCACACGCACGGCACAGCGAACGCACCAGGAACCGCGGTATTGGCCGTCGATTGGCGCTAGCTGCGCTGCATTTGTGCACCGCCGCCGTCAGTGTCAGCCAGTTTGCCGTGGCATACGGAGCTCCATCGCAGTCTTTAACACTGGTAGCATGCCGCGACAGCGTGGACGTGAACCGTATGTGCAGTTGACGGACTTTGAGCGAGGGCGTATAGTGGGCATGCGGGAGGCCGGGTGGACGTACCGCCGAATTGCTCAACACGTGGGGCGTGAGGTCTCCACAGTACATCGATGTTGTCGCCAGTGGTCGGCGGAAGGTGCACGTGCCCGTCGACCTGGGACCGGACCGCAGTGACGCACGGATGCACGCCAAGACCGTAGGATCCTACGCAGTGCCGTAGGGGACCGCACCGCCACTTCCCAGCAAATTAGGGACACTGTTGCTCCTGGGCTATCGGCGAGGACCATTCGCAACCGTCTCCATGAATCTGGGCTACGGTCCCGCACACCGTTAGGCCGTCTTCCGCTCACGCCCCAACATCGTGCAGCCCGCCTCCAGTGGTGTCGCGACAGGCGTGAATGGAGGGACGAATGGAGACGTGTCGTCTTCAGCGATGAGAGTCACTTCTGCCTTGGTGCCAATGATGGTCGTATGCGTGTTTGGCGCCGTGCAGGTGAGCGCCACAATCAGGAC
Organism: Schistocerca serialis cubense; assembly: GCF_023864345.2. NCBI lineage: Eukaryota > Metazoa > Arthropoda > Insecta > Orthoptera > Acrididae > Schistocerca > Schistocerca serialis. The sequence goes on from NC_064647.1 coordinate 114,283,679, forward strand.
TGCATACGACCGAGGCACACAGGGCCAACACCCGGCATCATGGTGTGGGGAGCGATCTCCTACACTGGCCGTACACCACTGGTGATCGTCGAGGGGACACTGAATAGTGCACGGTACATCCAAACCGTCATCGAACCCATCGTTCTACCATTCCTAGACCGGCAAGGGAACTTGCTGTTCCAACAGGACAATGCACGTCCGCATGTATCCCGTGCCACCCAACGTGCTCTAGAAGGTGTAAGTCAACTACCCTGGCCAGCAAGATCTCCGGATCTGTCCCCCATTGAGCATGTTTGTGACTGGATGAAGCGTCGTCTCACGCGGTCTGCACGTCCAGCACGAACGCTGGTCCAACTGAGGCGCCAGGTGGAAATGGCATGGCAAGCCGCTCCACAGGACTACATCCAGCATCTCTAAGATCGTCTCCATGGGAGAATAGCAGCCTGCATTGCTGCGAAAGGTGGATATACACTGTACTAGTGCCGACATTGTGCGTGCTCTGTTGCCTGTGTCTATGTGCCTGTGGTTCTGTCAGTGTGATCATGTGATGTATCTGACCCCAGGAATGTGTCAATAAAGTTTCCCCTTCCTGGGACAATGAATTCACGGTGTTCTTATTTCAATTTCCAGGAGTGTATAATAGGTACGTTTGTTCACATTTTGATTTGGAGCTCAAATCTGAAAATGGTGCTCATAAAAATTTATTAAGATAGAAATAACGTTTGATACATTTAATTAACTTGAAACACAGCATGATTGAACCTGAACGCCATTTAGTCTTTTATTAAGTGATTTGACTTAATCCGGGGTTTCATCAAGTCCTCCCTAAGAAATGCTCGGTATGGTGTGTTTTTTAAATTTTAATAAAGTAAGTGGGGAAGATGCTTGCTGTAGTACTATCGTCTTGTTTGGTATACTATTCATTTCAGTGTAATACTGGACATCTATCGCACGTTTATCCCTGATATTCCGTTGTGGCCAGGGTAAAGTCACTGGAATTTCCGCAGTGCGAGACCAACTGTCGCCTTATTCGGTAGCGCCGCCGGAGACATCATAATAACCAGATTAGCTGTCGAGAGTTCAACAACCGAATGTCTGAGGTACTTCTTTGCTTCTTGTGAAGGTATCCCAGGACTCTCTGTTTACGGTGTCCGCCTGTTGGAACAAGGAGTCGCTGGGACGGCGGAGTGATAAGCTATTCTCGTTGCTTGAGAACAGTGTGTAACAACAACGACGCTGTACTATTGTGCATATAAATAATTTTTTTCTTCTGATTTTTCGATACATTTGTGTAATTGATGTTCTGATCTCATTTTTTTCATTTTTTTTTTCATGCCATTGTATTAAGAAAACTGTAAACAAGTTTCAGTGTCAATATTAATGTTTATGTCAAATATCAAGTAATATTGTAATAGAATTGAAATGTAACAAATTTTGAAACTGTTGTAAGATGTTTAAAATTGTAACTGTGTGTCTGGTCCATACGTAGGCAATGTGTTAGGATATGTAGAATGCAAAACCTCGGGTCAATACCCGGTCTGTCAGGGAGCGGTAAAAGGTGGATGGCAGTCGAGTGCTGGAAAATGCGCGCGTGCACTGCACGGCACAACGGGCTCAGTAGTAGTTGGAGTTTGGCACTGGTTTGAGCAATACCTTCTGGAGCGAGGAGGCTCTCCTGGAAGACATAGCTTCGCTGAGCCTCGGGTATGCCGTTCCATCGCCCACACAGCATGGCAAAATTCCATAGGCACTAAATGGAAAAGTATTGCGACGCTAAAAAGATTTAAAGTGCCGACACGTCAAGAGCCATAGCTGTGGTTGTATGTGTGCTCTGTGTCTCGCCATCTCGCCACCCGCCAACCGCCGCATCGATACGAGCAGGTTGAAACTTTTAGTACTGTATTCGTATGGATCAGAGAGTGAACTGTGCAATAATAAACTAAATTTTACCAGAACTTTCCCATCATTTAATTATCCTCACAACTAACCTAGGCAGGGTCCTTTCCAAATGTTGTGCAATCCGAGTGTCCCGAAATGAAAATTAAAATTTGTGTTAATAATAATTATTTGCAGAACTAGCTATGTTAGAATGGCGTTTAAAGAAATGTTTTGTTAATGAACCAGTAAATGAATAACGAAGGTCTAACGAAGTTGAAAGATAACTTAAATATTGACATAGTAATGAAGTTAATTATTTCGAGAAAAATATAAAGGTATTTAAATGAGCAGTAAATAAGATGAAAAGAGTAGTAACTTATATACTGGAAGTCTTGAACGCATAATAAATTTAGTAATAATTTTTTTAATACAGCTATCATAACAGTTTCAGGGTCTCCCCCCCCCCCTTTTTATTCATTTGAATTCTGAAGTGTTCTAAATTGGTTTGACCAGCAAAAGTACAGTCAATATAAAAGTCAAAATTTATCAGTGTTTTATTTTTATCAAAATTGACAATTTGTGTGTGACACGAAAGTGCTATTTCTAGGGTAACCTATGCCCGATTTTAATCGGATTAATAGAGAGTATAACGTTTTGTAGTATACATTATAGTGTAGTGTTATGTATGCATGGTTTTTCCATATCAGTACAGAACGTGAAACTATCAGTTCAATAGATTTTCTGGTTCTAAGATTCTACTATATTATGCAGTGTTACTACTTGTTATTTTGCATGAATATATACCAACTTGTGCAGGGAAGAAACTCAGTTAATGCCTAATTAGGCTGGCGACCGTATTATTATCAAATTGGTAGCATCTTCAGTGTTGCTTTTGGTCCATCCTGACGTGTAATTGCAATTGACGGATCATTGTTATTACGGAGTGGATGTAAGTCTGATTTGCCTCCATTCAGGCACACGCGGTCGATAACTATACGAAAATCCTTTCTCATAAGGTGAACCCCGCTCACTTACCATAGTACAGGCTTTAACGAGTAATGTGCGTCACGCGGAGGTTACAAGTGAATGTCACGGTATGAGCCCTGAGAGCTTCCCTTAGGAGTACAGTGCGCAGTTTCCCTGACCACCCTGGGCACAGTGAAGCACCAGGGAGGCACCGTCGAGCTGCACCAACTGCTGGTAAACATTTTAGCCAAGCTCCTGGGAGTGTAATCTACAGATGCCAATTAGTTGTCTGATGTTTCCTGATTTGCCCGGCTGTCACCAAGTCTGCAAAGTTTACTTCAGGCCTCGGGAAACCAACTGAGCACCGGTTGGCGGGCAACATTAACCCTAACTGAACTCGCTATTCAGGCTGACGTTAGTAACTTCGAGGGGTAGTTTTCCACTCTGGAAACAAATCCCGCCTGAAACTTCTTTACTTCTGTATTTGTGAGAACTGTTGTTAAAGAATCAATAAAAGAAAGGCTTCGAACGAAACAACAAGTTTACTGTTGCCAGTCACTGTTTATTTATATCCACAACGTGTTTCGAAGGTTTAAAGCTCCATCATGTGGTGGATTTACATATGTTATTATGACATACATGCGTATTAAGTTACTGTCGTAACCCATCACGTGTAAAAAAAAAAAAAAGTGTAATATGGTCTGTAAGTAGGCTGTTTAGGTTTTTATATTGGTAACGCCACGTAGCGCTCTGTATGAAAATCACTGACTGTGCTGTGTGAAGGCTGTGGTTGCTTTGCATTGTTGGAGTATATGCTATTGTAATGTTGGGCAGTTGGCTGTTAACAGCGCGTAGCGCGTAGCGTTGCACAGTTGGAGGTGAGGCGCCAGCAGTAGTGGATGTGGGGAGTGAGATGGCAGAGTTATGAGAGCGGATGATCTGGACAGAGACAGTAAATTTGTAAGACTGGATGTCATGAACTGATATATATATATTATGACTTTTGAACACTATTAAGGTAAATACATTGTTTGTTCTCTATCAAAATTTTTCATTTGCTAAGTATGCCTATCAGTAGTTAGTGCCTTCAATAGTTTGAATCTTTTATTTAGCTGACAGTACTGGCGCTTGCTGTATTGCAGTAGTTCGAGTAACGAAGATTTTTGTGAGGTAAGAATTCATGAAAGGTATAGGTTATTGTTTGTCAGGGCCATTCTTTTGTAGGGATTACTGAAAGTCAGATTGCGTTGCGCTAAAAATATTGTGTGTCACTTTAGTGAATGTGTGGCTACGTTCAGTTTTGCTCAACTGTTTGAAAATCAAATAACATAAGATATTTATCAGCAAAGTAATTCATTAATTTTTCTAAGGGGGCGTTACAGGTCTTAGCAAGCATTAAGGATCTTACACTAACACTGGCCTCTTTAACAGAGTTTCTGGAAATAACTTAAAATAACAAAGCAAATATATTTCAACAATATTCATAAACTTGTTAGGATATCTAATAATGATCAATTAAGTAAAAAAAAATGGTTCAAATGGCTCTGAGCACTATGGGACTCAACTGCTGTGGTTATCAGTCCCCTAGAACTTAGAACAACTTAAACCTAACTAACCTAAGGACATCACACACATACATGCCCGAGGCAGGATTCAATTAAGTAAATAGTAAAGAAAATAATAAACAATGCTTTCCATTTAAAAAATAACACGACATACAAGGACGGATAAACTAATCACTTATTTTCATTCATCACAGTCAATGGAATGCATTTTGCACACGTACTTTTGACATGTAGAACATATTGTGCTAGTTTTTTGTGTCTTTAAGCCGTGAACAAATGTGGCATCGCAACACCTTCATTTTTTTTTGTCTAATTTGATCCCGTTAGAACTTGCACTCAAGGTTCAAAAATCCTCCTACCATTTTCAAAATCTTTGCAAAAAATTTATTTCACTGCAATCTGCAACTCCCTACAAAAATTTCTGCAATTAATTTTCCTTTTAATTTTGCTTTTATCAATGCCACGCCGAGGTGTTCTATAAAATCACTATAAACAAACTTGCTATTCTTATTCATAACATTTTTCCCATAGAAGTTGCCATAAAGTTTTTCCCATAGAAGTAGCCAGATTGTGTTACTATTTCTTAGTTTTCTCGGGAACGTTGTTTTTTTTCTGGTCCTTACCGTCCGCTATTTCAGTGTGATGATTAGAAAGTTTGCGGCATCCGTCAGTCTCATTAAGGGATCACGGATTTAACGTGCTTCACATGGTCACCACCCCACGCACCCATGCTAGCGGCGCAGATGTTTATTTGTTCAGTCTTTTTATCGCTGGCATAATTTGTTTTTTTATGTCTATGGCGCATGATCTTGGAGAGAGGGGAGTGAAAATCGATTTGGCTATTACATTATTTACACTACTGGCCATTAAAATTGCTACACCAAGAAGATGACGTGATACAGACGCGAAATGTAACCGGCCGGAATAACATGCTGTGATATGCAAATGATTAGCTTTTCAGAGCATTCACACATGATTGGTGCCGGTGGCGACACCTACAGCGTGCTGACATGAGGAACGTTTCCAACCGATTTCTCATACACAAACAGCAGTTGACCGGCGTTGCCTGGTGAAACGTTGTTGTGATGCCTCGTGTAAGGAGTAGAAATGCGTATCATCACGTTTCAGACTTTGATAAAGGTCGGATTGTAGCCTATCGTGATTGCGGTTTATCGTATCGCGACATTGCTGCTCAGATGGTCAAGATCCAATGACTGTTAGCAGAATGTGGTTCAAGAGAGTAATAGGGAACGCCGTGCTGGATCCCAACGGCCTCGTATCACTAGCAGTCGAGATGACAGGCATCTTATCCGCATGGCTGTAACGGATCGTGCAGGTCTCGATCCCTGAGTCAACAAATGGGGACGTTTGCAAGACAACAACCATTTGCACGAACAGTTCGACGACGTTTTCAGCAGCATGGACTATCAGCTCGGAGACCATGGCTGCGGTTACCCTTGACACTGCATCACAGACAGGAGCGCCTGCGATGGTATACTCAACGACGAACCAGAGTGCACGAATGGCAAAATGTCTATTGTTTGCATGAATCCACGTTCTGTTTACAGCATCATGATGGTCGCATCCGCATTTGGCGACATCGCGGTGAACGCAAATTGGAATCGTGTGTTCATCGCCATACTGGCGTATCACCCGGCGTGAGGGAATGGGGTGCTACTGGTTACGCGTCTCGGTCACCTCTTATTCACACTGACCGCGCTTCGAACAGTGGACGTTACATTTCAGATGTGTTACGACCCGTGACTCTACCATTCATTCGATCCCTGCGAAACCCTACATTTCAACAGGATAATGCACGACCGCCTATTGCAGGTCCTGTACGGGCCTTTCTGGATACAGAAAATGTTCGACTGCTGCCCTGGCCAGCACATTCTCCAGATCTCTCATCAATTGAAAACGTCTGGTCAATGGTGGCCGAGCAAGTGGCTCGTCGCAATACGCCAGTCGCTACTCTTGATGAACTGTGGTATCGTGTTGAAGCTGCATGGGCAGGTGTACCTGCACACGCCATCGAAGCTCTGTTTGACTAAATGCCCAGGCGTATCAATGCCGTTATTACGGCCAGAGGTGGTTGTTCTGGGTACTGATTTCTCAGGATCTATGCACCCAAATTGCGTGAAAATGTAATCACATGTCTGTTCTAGTATAATATATTTGTCCAATGAAGACCCGGTTATGATCTGCATTTCGTCTTGGTGTAGCAGTTTTAATGGCCAGTAGTGTATCAGTCTTTCTGTAATAAATTCTGATTCATAACTCCATGTTTAATTTAACAGTAGTTCGATGACACTGGTTCACTTCTGTTTAATAACAATATGAACCGAGTTCACGTATTGTGAATACATATCAGCGTCAGCTACTTGTCAGAAATGAAAGTTTGTGCCGGACCAGAACTCGAACGCGGATTTTCCACTTGTCAATATTGCTCGCCATAACAATTTCCGCTATACGTGCACGCCCCCAGCGCCATCTAAACTCCCTGTACGTCACGCAGTCACAATCCAAATGGCCGCACTTTCGTGAAATTAAGCAAAGGTAGGCTATTGTAGTTATAGTGTCGTCCTTTTAGCCGAGCTATTCGTGATTATATTATTAACGGCGACAATGCCAGTGTTTATGCAGTAACTTCATTTATTACAACGTCTTCTAGACACGCACGAATGTCTGAAGGACAGTGTGTTTGTTATAAACACAGTTACTGTGTAAACACAGACGTTGCCGTCATTAATAAATAATAATGACATACTTAGTGGCACACCACAACTCAATCTCTGTTGTTGTTGTTGTTGTGGTCCTCAGTCCTGAAACTGATTTAATGCAGCTCTCCGTGCTACTCTATCCTGTGCAAGCTTCATCATCGCCCAGTACTTACTGCAACCTACATCCCTCTGAACCTGAATCTGCTTAGTGTATTCATCTCTTGGTCTCCCTCTACGATTTTTACCCTCCACGCTGCCCTCCAATGCTAAATTTGTGATCCCCTGATGCCTCAGAACATGTCCTACCAACCGGTCCCTTCTTCTTGTCAAGTTGTGCCACAAACTCCTGTTCTCCCCAATTCTATTCAATACCTCCTCGTTAGTTATGTGATCTACCCATCAAATCTTCAGCATTCTTCTGTAGCACGACATTTCGAAAGCTTCTACTCTCTTCTTGTCCAAACTATTTAACGTCAACGTTTCACTTCCGTACATCGCTACAGTCCATACAAATATTTTCAGAAACGACTTCCTGACACTTAAATCTATACTCGATGTTAACAAATTTCTCTTCTTCAGAAACTCTTTCCTTGCCATTTCCAGTCTACATTTTATATCCTCTCTACTTCGACCATCATCAGTTATTTTGGTCCCCAAATAGCAAAACTCCTTTACCACTTTAAGTCTTTCATTTCCTAATCTAATTCCCTCAGCATCACCCGACTTAATTCGACTACATTCCATTATCCTCGTTTTGCTTTTGTTGATGTTCAACATATCCACCTTTCATCAAGACACTGTTCATTCCTTTCAACTGCTCTTCCAAGTCCATTACTGTCTCTGACAGAATTACAATGTCATCGGCAAACCTCAAAGTTTATATTTCTTCTCCATGGATTTTAATACCTACTCCGAATTTTTCTTTTGTTTCCTTTAGTGTTTGCTCAATATACAGATTGAATAACATCGGGGAGAGGCTACAACCCTGTCTCACTCCCTTCCCAACCACTGCTTCCCTTTCATGCCCCTCGACTCTTATAACTGTCATCTGGTTTCTGCAAGACCTGTAAATAGCCTTTCGCTCCCTGTATTTTACCCGCGTCATCTTTAGGCCATATGACATAAGTGAATGAAAATAAGCAAAGTAGATTAATTTTCAACGCAATAATTGGTTCAAATCAAATGGCTCTGAGCACTATGGGACTTAACAAAATGGTTCAAATGGCTCTGATCACTATGGGACTTAACAGCTGAGGTCATCAGTCCCCTAGAACTTAGAACTACTGAAACCTAACCAAGCTAAGGACATCACACACATCCATGCCCGAGGCAGGAATCGAACCTGCGACTGCAGTAGTCGCCTGGTTCCGGACTGAAGCGCCTACAACCGCTTGGCCACCGCGGCCGGCGCCAATACTGGAAACACAGTTAAGTCAGAGGGAGGGAAAAATATTGAGATTGATCTCCGTTTCTACGTACTCAATGACGAACCCGCATTTCGTTTAGGACCCCTTCCATTAATGACGCGCTCTGCCGTAAGAGCTAAAGCCGCCTTTGAAACTGCTTAAAATTAGTATTAGACAATCGTCTAGCAGCGACGGAGTGCACCGCTGAAACACCTCGTTTTTGGGCTGCAGAAGTTCACAGTGTAATCCGACAACAAAGGCGTAAGCCCGTGTAGCACACGCTGAAGGATCGCGGAACGTGCCATTGAGAGACAGCGACGCCGAAAATCGGGAGCACCACACGATATTCATTAGTCGAGCGCCAGAAGGCAGCAGAGCAGACGCACACGAATTCGCGCTCCGCGAACAAGCCCCAGTCCGGCAGCCGGCGAGCGGAAAATTTGGAAGGAAGGCAGCGGGCGGTAGCAGTAGGAAAGGGGGCACAGAGAAAGAGTGATGGAGTGGGTTAGGCAGGCGAGGGAGTGAGCTGCGATGGGGCGAGGAGAGTGCCGGGTGCAGCGGGGAGGGGCGGGGGAAGTGGATGGTCGGGCGGTGGGTTACGGAGGGGTGAGCCGGCAGTCGATACGCGCGGCGGGACAGTCGATATCTGCGCATCTGGGTCGCCCAGCCGCGCCGGCCTGGAGCGGCACGTGGCGTGTAGCGGCGCCTGTTGCTGTGTTTTGCGCCCGAGCCCATTGTTCGCGCGATGGGGCAGGTCCGCGCAGGGACAAAGCAACTCACCCCCCCTACCTGCTCGGCACCGCTGGCTGACTTCCAGCCACGCCAAACCGCGACGCGCCGGTTCATTCACGCCCTCGTGCTATCGCAGAAAGCGCACGTGCCCTAACCGGTTAGGAGTCGTTACTGCAAAATTCCGCAGTCCTTTATGCGCGCTCGCGAATTTACGGGGCGCGGGCGTTGTCTGCTGGAAAGCCTGGTGTCGCTGTTCAGTGGCCCGAGCTGAGCTCTGCTTTTCCCAAAAACACACACCGACGAGGAGTTGGACACCCCGAAAACAATTAGCGCTCTGGCCAATTGTAAAACACTTACTAAAGTTCAATTCTTTTACAATTTTGGTAAACATTTTTGGAATACAGTGATCAATAGATTATTATATTTTGACTAAAGTTCAGTCTTGATCACACCATTTATGTTTCAATGGCATAGGTAACCGGTTTCGGTTATTTTTACATAACCATCATCAGACCCATGGCTCCCTTAGAATGGTAGGCGGAGCTCTCCTCAGCTGCTACGAACTGATCAGTTGACTTCGTAGCAGCTGAGGAGAGCTCCGCCTACCATTCTAAGGGAGCCATGGGTCTGATGATGGTTATGTAAAAAAAAAAAAAAAAGAACCGAAACCAGTTACCTATGTGGTTGAAACATAAATGGTGTGATCAAGACTGAACTTTAGTCAAAATATCAATTCTTTTATCTTGGCGGCTCGCGCATGCCCGCCCAGACGGTGGAGATTGCTGCGTTGCCAGTTGCACGCGCCAAGAGAAGCAGCGCCATAGTATAGTATAGTTTGCAAACTTACGTTTAGGGTGGAGCGCGCAGCTTATGAAGTAAAGCCACCACTGTCGCATTAACCCTTCCGCTGCTACAGAGACGTGCTCCCCGCATTCCGCGCTGTGCGCGATTTCGTCATCACTGCACTGCTCGCCTGTGCAGTCACATGGTGTTCCGACTGCTTCGACACACTTATCATACGATTTCACAAAAACTATTTGGCCCAAAAATTTGATTTTTACACATCTTCTTGACTTCTACCCCCATAAATGACTTAATTTTGTTTCGATGTTCAACGCAGTTATTGTGCAGCATTAAATGTAGTAAACCATTGTACCAAATTTTGAAGAGTTTGCAGAGGCAAAAGTCCATAGCGTATACGTTCCGTATGGTCAATTTTAGTTGCCACAATGCTGAGAACGAAATGTGGACAAGATACCTAAATTTCATATAAAATTTACTGTGCAACAATATGTCATTTAAGTACCAGATAGGTGTCGTATGTAATGTTGAGAAATATTCCGTTTTTCGCGACTGTAATAAAAGTTTTATTTATACCAGGGTCACTTCGTTATTTTCTAAAAAGTTCTGGTTAAAACAAAGTTGGCGAAGTACACAAAACTGAATTGTGGACGTAATAAAACATAGAAACTAAAATATATTGTCAGTGAGGCACATGGAGCAAACAATTTCTGTTTGTCACAACGGACAGCAAATACTTGCCAAAACATAGATCAGTCGACGAAAACACTGAATATGGTGATGTTGCCAAAGCAGCGAAGCAAAGAATTGCGTCAGACAATCAAGTAGCTCAGCAACGTACGAGCCGGAATTCTGCTCTAAATAATACTTTTAATACAGTCACAAAAGAATATTACTCAATATGAATAGTAAAACAGCGACTGCGGAAGAGAAGATATACAAACAAAACAGATAACATGAATATTGTATGTGTGCCTTTTCATTGTTTCTAATTGCTGTGAAAAGGAATATTGGAGGACAAAATAAGAAAAACCGAAAACTTATTATGATTATAATGAAGAGACAAAGCACTAGAAATTTCAGAAAATTACATTCAAACGAATAAAATTCCTGAAGTAATACACTTCGATATTGTTTTTAAATGAAGGAAATATTAAGCACTGAACGAGGTTTGAACTCAGAACCTTTCACTTAGCAGCAAAACACCTTAACCAATACACTGTCGGAGCTTGGCGTTCAGTACAGTTCCTGGAGGTTTCTACAATGTCACGCAAAATACCGACAAACACTGTTGGTATGAGAATGAATTACTGACGTTTCGTAGAAGTACAATAGGAAATAAACAATTACCGCTGTTCTTTATTCGAAAAAACGGTTCATGAGAATGAAACAAACACCTTTCCTTGCTATCGCCTGAATTAGGAAGCTTATTGCTTGTTTGGTTCAATTAATTAATAGAATATGAAGCAATTCGTATAAAGAATGCTTTTCCAAACTTTCTATAAAAGAAAGTCTGCTATCAAGACATTGCTTTTGTTCAATTACTTTATATATGACTGAACATTTCTAAAACTGAAGACACTCGTCCGTGCTCTGCACTGCAGTCGAGCTCTGGCAACGTCGTTCTCTGTTCGTTGGCTGACTGTGTTTTGTGACGTCAGATGCGCAGAACGAACCTAAACTCGGCCGCCGTCGTAAATGACGCGGACATTAGCAGACTAGAAGGGCTCTGATCATTAGACGATGGGCTCTGTTGAGAATCCTTTTTAGAAGAAGTTTACACATGTTGCTGGGGCGATCTACTGTTGTATTTGTAGTAATAGAAGGCAAAATCGCCTGATGTGAAACATATTATTTCATGATAAGTTTCAACAGTGACTCGCTGTTATCTTCATATTCTCAGGTCTACACAAATAAGAAAAAAAGTTTTGAATCAATCTGGTTCCCAGAACTCTTCAAGATAGATGCTGACCGTTCATATAGTACCACAGACGCAGTCCCTTTGACTGTTCAGAGATGTCACTAAACCCGTCCGCCGGCCGCGGTGGCCGAGCGGTTCTGGGCGCTACAGTCTGGTACCGCGCGACCGCAACGGTCGCAGGTTCGAATCCTGCCTCGGGCATGGATGTGTGTGCTGCCCTTAGGTTAGTTAGGTTTAAATAGTTCTAAGTTCTAGGGGACTGATGATCTCAGAAGTTGAGTCTCATAGTGGTCAGCGCCAGTTGAACCAGTACTCAAGAATAGGTCGCACCAGCGTCCTATATGGTGTCTTCTTTACAGTTGAGTCACTATTTCCTAAATTCTCCTAACGAAAAGAAGTCGAGCATTCGCCTTCCCTACCACAATTCATACATGCTCGTTCCATTTCAAATCGCTTTGCAACATTATACCCAGATATTTGAACGAATTGACTGTGTCAAGCAGCGCGTTAGTAATACTGTATATGAAAACTACAGGTCTGTTCTTCCTACTCATCCACATTAACTTTATATTTCCAGATTTTTCTAGTAAACCTAACGACTGCACTTTTTACCGACACAATTATCTAATATGCTGAAATTTTGCTTATGCATAAAGTTATTTACTATTATTATTTATACCTGAAGTAACTTTCCCTTTACCATAAACTTACTTTACAAATCTATTCTACAAAAATTCCCTTTGTCCATATCCATACTTCTTCGAAATGTTACCACACTAAATAATGGGTCATCAATATTGCAAATTTAACACTGTAGGTATAGGAAGTACGTACTCCCCTTAATCTGTCAGTCACATTAATTTCGTATAGATGTTTTTAAACCTTTGTAAATTCTGCTACTAGATGGCGCGAGCTGTATCATGTTCACGTCGTCATTTGCTACGGCCCGCTCGCGCAGTCGCCGTTACTCACTCGTGTCCCGTAGCACTGTAGTGCCCTTAGTGGCATATTTTTATATGGCTTTAAAATTTGTCTATGCCTGTTATGTGTACAGGTTGAAAATGTGTTAGTTGTGGTTCTTATGTTTTGACTAGAGCAATGTCACTCAAATTTTCTTTTAAGGACAAGTGAATATTTTTATGCAATTTAATTTGTAAAAATTAAGTGTTTGTTCTAATTCCTACCTGCTATTAACGTACCTTCCTGTGATATTGTTAGGTAAGGTAATAGTTTCTGCTGAAGGAGGCGCCCTTAGTTGGCGTTCAAAACTAGTTAAAGAATTTTAATTCTATTTGCAACTGGTTGGTTGTAAATTTGTGACATTGCTGAAGTTTGCTTTACTAGTTCCAAATTTTGATCTGACGATGGCAGTAGAGGGAACAATGGTATAAATTAAGACATGTACTAAACTATACAGGGTGTTACAAAAAGGTACGGCCAAACTTTCAGGAAACATTTCTCACACACAAAGAAAGAAAATATGTTACGTGGACATGTGTCCGGAAACGCTTACTTTCCATGTTAGAGCTCATTTTATTACTTCTCTTCAAATCACATTAATCATAGAATGGAAACACACAGCAACAGAACGTACCAGCGTGGCTTCACTTTGTTACAGGAAATGTTCAAAATGTCCTCCGTTAGCGAGGATACATGCATCCACCCTCCGTCGCATGGAATCCCTGATGCGCTGATGCAGCCCTGGAGAATGGCGTATTGTATCACAGCCGTCCACAATACGAGCACGAAGAGTCTCTACATTTGGTACCGGGGTTGCGTAGCAAGAGCTTTCAAATGCCCCCATAAATGAAAGTCAAGAGGGTTGAGGTCAGGAGAGCGTGGAGGGCATGGAATTGGTCCGCCTCTACCAATCCGTCGGTCACCGAATCTGTTGTTGAGAAGCGTACGAACACTTCGACTGAAATGTGCAGGAGCTCCATCGTGCATGAACCACATCTTGTGTCGTACTTGTACAGGCACATATTCTAGCAGCACAAGTAGAGTATCCCGTATGAAATCATGATAACGTGCTCCATTGAGCGTAGGTGGAAGAACATGGGGCCCAATTAAGACATCACCAACAATGCCTGCCCAATGTTCACAGAAAATCTGAGTTGATGACGTGATTGCACAATTGCGTGCGGATTCTCGTGAGAGCACACATGTTGATTGTGAAAATTTACAATTTGATCACGTTGGAATGAAGCCTCATCCATAAAGAGAACATTTGCACTGAAATGAGGATCGACACATTGTTGGAAGAACCATTCACAGAAGTGTACCCGTGGAGGCCAATCAGCTGCTGATGGTGCCTGCACGCGCTGTACATGGTACAGAAACAACTGGTTCTCCCGTAGCACGCTCCATACAGTGACGTGGTCAACGTTACCTTGTACAGCAGCAACTTCTCTGATGCTGACATTAGGGTTATCGTCAACTGCACGAAGAATTGCCTCGTCCATTGCAGGTGTCCTCGTCGTTCTAGGTCTTCCCCAGTCGCGAGTCATAGGCTGGAATGTTCCGTGCTCCTTAAGACGCCGATCAATTGCTTCGAAAGTCTTCCTGTCGGGACACTTTCGTTCTGGAAATCTGTCTCGATACAAACGTACCGCGCCACGGCTATTGCCCTGTGCTACTCCATACATCAAATGGGCCTGTTGATGCTACGTACTGATGTGCTTGATGCTAGTACTGTAGAGCAATGAGTAGCATGTCAACACAAGCACCGAAGTCAACATTACCTTCCTTCAATTGGGCCAACTGGCGGTGAATCGAGGAAGTACAGTACATACTGACGAAACTAAAATGAGCTCTAACATGGAAATTAAGCGTTTCCAGACACATGTCCACATAACATCTTTTCTTTATTTGTGTGTGAGGAATGTTTCCTGAAAGTTTGGCCGTACCTTTTTGTAACACCATATATATATATATATATATATATATATATATATATATATATATTGTAACCTCCCCACCGAAATTTTAAAAGGAAAATAGACAATACTTAATACAAATGGGAGCCGAGTGTAACCTCCCCACAAAAATTTAAAAGAATGAACAATATTATTTAAGGATGCTAATGGACACTACTCTAAGCGTAACCTGCCCACAATGGAATCTAGTGACAACGACAATTAAACAAAAATTAGCAATCTGACTCAAATATAAATTCTTCACAAAATTTAAAGTCCGTTCAGTGACAAGAAAATACAATTAAACCGAAATATCGGTCTTTGGCCCTGTGTATAACAATCAGAATTAAAGTCTTACCTCAGAATAAATGGATGTCACATATCTGCTCTTGTTGTTGCGCACCGCTTGGAGGAACTGCATTGCAAATAATAATATTCTCTTTTTTTTGTGATTCTAGTGAAATTTTTCTTCAAAAGAAGTGGAATGAAATGGGAAGTGCAACGAGATCTTTAGTTCAATAAAAAATTAAATTTTTGAAAAAATGCTTTTGAAATAAAAATTATTATTGGGGAACTTGTTGGAGAATAATTACAATAAATAAATTTTTACATTATCTAATGATTATATTAATTAATGGTATACCTTATTCACCATCTTGACCAGTGTTGCCGACCGCCTACATCATACAACCGCACTGGGCTGTTACTACTGACCGACCGCTCTGCATGACGACTATTAGCGTACTGCACGCGACGACTACTGACAGAGTACTGCTCTGCATAGCGACAACTAGACAGAGCTACAGACTCGCAACGACTAACTGTACTGCACTGGCCTACAGCTACTAACAGACTGAGCAACGACTACTGTACTGACAGAGAACCGCTCGCAACACTCGCGCGGTCAAGCGCAAACTCTCTGGTCACAGATGCTACAATGCCTCGCCATCGCTGCTGCGTTACATACGTGTTTCATAACCCTCCACTGGGGGGGCAAAAATTTGGCAGCGATGGTGAGTCATTTGGACTTGCCAATCGCGGCAAAATTTTTCTTTAATTAACAAAATCCTACAACTCACAGAATATTTAAATGTTGTGCACACGCACTAAGTACAAAATATTATCAGACAAAGACAAAATGTGAATACTAAACATAGTAGCAAATCAGAAAAAAGTATATACAAATTTTTTGACAGATAAAGTGCACAGGCACTGAAAAAATTCTTTAGCATATTCAGAACAAATAAACAGACTGGCAAAAAATATTATGTTGACAAGTGACATCATTGGAGTTCAGCGAATCGAAAAATGTATAACCTATGAACATAAATGATGTTACCAAAAATTTTTTTCTTTATGTGACAAGAATCAGGATAGGAAAGGGAAGGATTGCATCATGGTTGTAGCACTTTAGATTGCACACAGCTGCTCTGAAAGTCCATATCTTTCCACAACACCAAGTGACACAACTTGAAGTTCTTTTCCCATCAGAATTTATCAGTGTAGCCAAGACACTGAACTGTCGTAGTAATGTTCCATGTTTTCATTTTGGCAGTACATTAGGTACACCAAACAGTGGGACCATAATAATGTCTTCATCGCTCATGGTGGAGGACAGCATGTCGTGTCAACACCACACTCTTACAAGGCACACCAACGTAGAATTAGTGCAAAACCAAATATAGTGCTCCATGATCACTGGGATAAACAGGACAAATGGACATTGCAGTAATTCAGGGTAGTCAGCTTATGAGGTGAAGGACATCAAGTCACATAATATTGACAATTACAGACTTAATTAGTAGTTTGTGGCATTCATAGCCCAGTTATTGAACATTTCTGTACCAAGTATGTAGTATTACAGAAAAATGTTCATTAATTGTTGTACATAGAATCAGTAGCCTTCTTTTCCTGGTTACAAAGCATTATGAAATAATCGCATTCTTTTCAGTTACAGAGTATAATTAAGAATCATTAACCTTCTCCTAATTACAGTTAATTAATCATTTGTCATTCCAATAATCATTAGCCTTTTCCTAATTACAGTTAATTAATCATTTGTCGTTAATTGATCATTTGTCTAATTACAGTTAATTAATCATTTGTCGTTAATTAATCATTTGTCTAATTACAGTTAATTAATCATTTGTCGTTAATTAATCATTTGTCTAATTACAGTTAATTAATTGATCATTTGTCATTTCAATATAGTAAGAATTATTAGCCTTAATTAATTACAAAGCATTATTAAACAGTACCATAGTTAATTAATTATGTGTCATTCCAATCTATTAAGAATCATTAGTCTTTTCCTAATTACAAAGCATTATGAAACAGTCACATTCATTTCCAATAACAAAGTATGGCATCATTAATTAATCATTTGAAATTCCAATATAGTAAGAATTATTAGCCTTCTCCTAATTACAAAGCATTATTAAACAGTCACATTCATTTCAAATTACAAAGTATCAACATTGGAAACAAGAGCTAATCAATGGCATAATTAATAACAATTCGTGGAGTGACATTAATTATTGGCACTCAGTGGCCAGCAAGTATTGAATAGAATCATCATTCAGTATTATTCAGATTATTACGAAGTCATTATTAAAAATCAGTTAATTACAGTCAAATCATTAATAATCACAGGCATTATAAGTAATATCATTACAATAAACAGTGTTCCTCCTTCAGTAGTATTCAGATCATTACAAAGTCATTATTAAAATCAGTTAATTACAGTCAAATCATTAATAATCACAGGCATTATAAGTAGTATCATTACAATAAACAGTGTTCCTCCTTCAGTAGTATTCAGATCATTACAAAGTCATTATTAAAATCAGTTAATTACAGTCAAATCATTAGTAATCACAGGCATTATAAGTAGTATCATTACAATAAACAGTGGCAGTTATTAGCTAGTGACAAAGCATTATTTTGAATATAGTCTCATTAAGAGGTCATTACTCAAGTGACATGCTATTCAGAGTTGATCAGTATTATTCAGAATTATCATATACTAGTGACATTATGTGGGACTGGTAATACATTTTTTTGGTAGCAATGCATTGCGTTGGGATCGATAATTAATTGCTGAAACATAACACTTTTTGCTTTTGACCTATTGCAGCAAATGAGGATAGGTAACGTCATTCGTCATGAGTCAGCTGTAGCAAGATTATGTAACAAGGCAGTATATGTGATCACATTTATAAGTGATAAACACAAATGGGTAAAAAATAAAAATGCAAGTACTAGAACAGGTATAATAACTAACAGGTTTAGTAAGTATCATGAAAAGCTTCTCCTGGAAAAAATACAAAAACGGATTATTGACCTGAAAGAAGAAACGCACACTATGCTGAAAAGTAGTGAACTTCGAATTAACAGGCAGTGAAGTGTGTATAAAAATGTGTTCCATAGCTGTCCTTTCCAAAACTTTCAGTCATCCTACTATGCAATGTAACACCTGCTGTCAAAGCAAACTGCAACAAATACTTAAATAACTACGTAGCATAAATACATAACTTCAACATTATCCTCATCTGTAAAGAAAAAAACTTCATTATCCATATCATCATAACTTCACCATTATCATCACCTGTAAAGAAAAACTTCATTATTCATAATACCATATCCTTCATCATTATTCATCAGTACTCATTATCATCTGCAAAAAATCACTTCGTTACTCATTACATAACTATTCCTTATCTCTAGCATATTTCATCACTAAAACTAAGATGTGTAGTTCTCTCTGACAGCCTGCATCAATCACCTTGTATTCTGAAAGAAAAAATTAGTTAAGACTGCTATTCTGTGATGAGTATAGTATATTCTTGTTAATGTTTGTTAATCCTGATCCATTTACTCTTCCTCATAAAGTTATTGCATCTCCTTTCGTTTATTCCGTAGGTGAAATTCCCATTTATGTTAAATTTATTTCTTAGAATCATCATTCCTTTCTGAAATTGATGAACAAAGATTAATGTCCTGCATTTAAATCATATACCCACTAGATAATGACTGGTTTATGGTAACATAATTAACCCTACAGCATAACATGACAGAAAACGTAATATGTCAAAAACATTGACAGTGTTCAAATGCAAAAATATACACAGAATAATACAATGCAGCAGCAAAAAAAAAATGTGAAACAGTCACGATGTTGAGATGTCATAAGGCAAAAAATGTCAAAGTCGACTGGTGTGTGTTATATCTTAACTATTTCATAGTGCATACAAACAAAACTGGAGTACAATCATACACACAAAAAAAAAGTGGAAAATGTGCACGGTCTGATGTGTAACGACAAGAAAAGCGACCTGCTAACCTTACCTTGCCGGGCACTTGCCAAGAAAAAATACGATAATCATCAGTAATTAGTCACGTGAAATAATTGCATTAGTAAATGACATCATAGTGTGTTGAATCATACAGTGGTTTCACTCAATAAACGGTTTAATGTTTGAGATATGGTGATTGCCTTTCGATTTTCTAGTTCTCAAAGTTTCGACGTGTACAACATTGGGGTGAGGGATGCTGCGAATCCGATACGGACCTGCGTATAGAAGTTCAAATTTACTGCACTTACCTTTTAATTTGCTGGATAAATAGTGTGTACGTACTAGTATCTTCTGTCCAACGTGAAAGTCGCGGCGTGTACAAACCTGTTTTTGCTGTCTTCTCCGGCGCTCTGCGGCACGTTTGATGTTGTTCAGCGCAATGTCAATTATTTCGTGGTGTCGTAATCGACGAGATGTTGGAAATGTTATTAATTCTTTAATTTTGTTAGGTGGTTCAGCATTTTTCAGTATAACAGACGGAGATAGCATAGTGGATTCATTTGGAATGGAATTAATTACATCTTGGAATGAGAGTATGTGTGTATCCCAATCAATATGTCTTTTGTGGCAGTATATTCGGCACAGTTTACCAATTTCTTTCATTAATCGTTCACAGGGGTTCGAAGAAGCGTGGTACTTGGATATATAGATCGGAGAAATGTTTCTGGCTCGTAACATGCGTGTCCATACGCTACTACGAAATTGTGATCCATTGTCAGAAATTACTTTCATTACATGCCCTACATGAGATAGAAAATGTTTTACAAATGCCTTCGAAACAGTTTTAGCAGTAGCTTTGCGTAATGGAGTGAAAGTAACAAATTTTGAAGTGAGCTCAACAGCGACAAAGATGTAGCAAAAACCTCTGTTAGTTCTCGGAATCGGACCAAAAATATCTACTGCGGCCATGTGTCTTAATTTAACAGGTATAATGGGATATAAAGGAGGAATATGTGAAGTGGTGTCTGATTTAGCTTTCTGGCAAATTTTACAAGACGCTAAAACTCGTCGTATACGTTTTTCCATGTTAGAAAAATAACAGTTCTGTCTCAGTATAAGAAAACATTTTCGTGCTCCGTAATGTGCGTAGCTTAAATGAGTGTACCAAATTAATTTGTTGACCAGTTCGTCAGGAATGCATAATAACCAATTGTTGCTGTCAGGATGAGAGCGGCGAAACAGAACGTCATTGCGTACAGTGTAATGGTTTCTAATCGTAACATTTTTTCTATCTTGCCAAAGGTGTTTAATTTCTTTCCACACATTGTCTTTATTTTGTTCCTTTGCTATGTCCTGTAATGACGATGAAATAAAATTTTCAAATGCAACTTGCTGAATGTACATGACACTGAAATTTGTTTTGCAGAAGTTGGTTGCTACGTCTTGCTGATTGTTGCCGAGAGAACGCGATAGTGCGTCTGCTATAACATTTTGCGTGCCGGGAATGTGAACTATTGTAAAATTAAATTCCTGTAAATACAGTTTCCATCTGCTTAATCTGTCGTGAGTAAATTTAGCTGAAAGTAAAAATTGTATCGCTCTGTGATCTGTGTAAACAGTGGTATGTCTGCCATAAAGAAAGTGCCTAAATCTCGTGAAAGCCCATACAACACATAATGTTTCCAATTCTGTAACAGAATAATTTCGTTCAGCAGGTGACAAAATGCGACTTGCAAATGCAATGTTTTTAATTACTATAGAACCATCTTCTTCTATTTCCTGGAAAATGTGTACGCCTAAAGCGGTGTTGGAACTGTCGGTAGCAATGGAAAAATTTCTAGTAAGGTCTGGGTGCGATAAAAGTGGTGCATTCAACAGAGCATTTTTCAGGTTCATAAATTCAGAGTGTGCTTGCTTATCCCAAGACCAAATAGTGTTTTTACCTGTTAATTGGCATAGTCTAGGCGTGTCTAAAGCAGAGTGATGAATAAATTTACGAAAAAAGTTAATTAAGCCTAAAAAACTGCGTAGTTGCTTTTTTGTCGTAGGAACAGTAATGTCACGTAGAGCTTGAAGTTTTTCCGGATCAGGTGCAATGCCTTCTGCTGAAATTACATGTCCAAGAAATTTTATGGAAGTTTTGCCAAAGTGCGATTTACTAAGATTAACTGTAAGTCCTTGTGCATGAAAAGTTTGTAACAGTTGTTCAAGAATCAGATTGTGTTCAGACCAGTTAGCTTCTGCGATAAGAATATCGTCTACATACGTCGTAATTCTGTCCTTAAGTTCTGTCGGAAGTATAGTATTCAAACCGCGAATAAAAGCTGCAGAAGAAATAGTTAAGCCGAACGGTAATTTGCAAAATTGATAACAGTCGCCAAAACAGAGAAAAGCTGTATATTTTCTGCAATTTGGATGAAGTTGAATTTGCCAAAATCCCGATTTTAAATCTAGTGTAGAATAAATAGCAGTACCGTGAAATTTTTGTAAAAGTTCCTCTAGTGTCTGTGGTCGATCAGTTTCATTAATAATAATGTCATTAATGTGACGTGAATCAAGTACAAGGCGAAGTGAGCCATCTTTTTTCTTAACAATATGCAGCGGGTTTATGTACGGACTAACTGCTGGTTCTATAATTCCTTGATCAAGCATATCCTGCAATTCTTTTTTAACTTGTTCTCTGTGAATATATGGAATGGGATAATGCTTTGCTTTAAATGTATCGTGCTGTTTGACTTGAAATTCATACATAAATCCGGACATAGTACCAGGAACGTTGTCAAAAACTGGAGCTTGCTGTAAAAGAATCTTGTGTAACTGCGTTCGTTCGTCGTCTGTACTTGCACTGCTCTCTTTAACCTTATCAGAAATCAATTGCATTACGTCGTAGTCAGCTTCGTCTGGAGTATTATAGTTGTGTACGTACGTATCCGTGAACAATGTGGGATTACAGTCTATGTTACGTGTTGCGGAAATGACCTCTGTGCGGTTAATTGTTTGTTCTTCCGTAGATAAAGAGTGCTGAAATTCTAAAGCCAATTGTACATTTTCATCCTTTAACATTAAATAAGAATTCTGAAAGTCGATAACTGCGTCGTGTTGTACCAGAAAATTCGTGCCTAAAATAATGTCTGTTGTCAATAAAGGAACAATCCAAAAATTAGAGTGGAAAGTATGACCTCCAATACAAAATGATAAATGCGTCTGTAGTTTAACGTCTACTCCTTTACTCGGTACCGCTCCTTTCACTTTTGTTTTGCCTAATGGTAATGTCGGATAAGTATTCTCTTTGTTGCACTCGTTGAAAGTCTCCTCATTAATTACTGATATAGGTGATCCGGAATCAATTACTGCTGAAAATTTCGATGAACCAATTTTAATTTCGATAACAGGATGTGAAATGGTTTTCTGAATAACTGGTCTTTCCTGTAAAAGAGTGTCTCTGATGTCGTCAAAAGTAATTACATTTTCGTGAACAACATTTTGCGTGTCTAAGGTAGTGCTTGTATTATTGCAAGATGCGTCCTGTACATTATCTAGTCAGATTCTATCTGACGTGTTATTATTATTAGGAGGATTCTGTGGCATTTCCACTATTTGAACTGTTCTATTACTTCTTCCAGACGTGTTACGCTCTGGATGGTACCTACTGTCGGGTTCATTCATGAGAATATGTTCTTGCGTATGATTTTGCTGTTGGTGAGACCGACTGTTATTATATGTACGCTGGTAATTGTGCTCATCGTTTTTACGTCTGTCGTAATAATCATTCCTATACGGTGTATTGCGATAGGAATTGAAATACTGTCTTCTTTGTACATAGTTGTTTCTCTGCTCCCGTGCGTTACTATTTGTTGAACCAGGGACTATACGTCCACGCGGCGAAACATTAAAGCCTGGTTGACCTTGTGTATTCCATTGTTGGTTAGGTATGCTAACCGGCTGGTTTTGATGTTGTTGTTGTGAAACACCTCTATTGTTACCAAAGTGTTGTTCCTGTTGCTGAAAATTTTGACGGTATTGATAATTAGAATTTTGCCTGTTATTAAAGTTTTGGTAGTTGTCGTTCCTAAAGCGTCTGTTATCTTTCCGATTGAAATTACGTCCCTGATCATAATTGTAGTACTGTTGTTGACCTTGGTTGTTACACGAAAAGTTTTTGTTTACAAAAGAATAATCGGATTGCTGTACCTCCAAGAGCTGTAAAAGATCTCTGAATGCTGAAATGTTTTCTTTTTGCTGGCCCGTTAGAAGTGACACTCGTAATGACCGTGGTAATTTAGAGATGCATAGTTGTATAAGTGCGGATTCACTGTACGGTTCACTTAGGTACTGGTTTTGTTGTACCATGTGCTCAAAAAATTGCGTTACACTGGGAAAATTTGAGTTTTCATAGTTTGGCAAACTAATTAGTTGATCTTTAATTCCGCGCTGTGTCGTCTTCGACCAGTACGCTGACAGAAAAGCATTCTGAAATTCCTCTACCGAGTAACACTGTCTCGCGATCGGTCTCATACGAGTTGCCGGTTCGCCTTCCAAAAAACTGCAAATAAATTCAAGTTTATGTGTTACAGGCCAAGTCGGTGGAAGAGCAAAACTAAACTGTTGAATCCAATCCAGTGGGTGAATCTGCGTTCTATCGTTTTTAAATATTTTGAACTTTCTTACTGACAGAAAATGTTTGTAATCGAAATTATCATCTCTGTGTGATGCAACAGGTTCAGGATCGTAAGAGTATCTATTGAACTGTGGTTGTTCGGAATCTAAGTCCCGTACTCTCTGCAGATTACCCAAATTATACGCACTGCGTGAGTCTGACACATGTTCATAAAGTGGCGTCTGTTGTGGTATGTTATTAACTGAAATGTTTTTCATCTCTGTTACTTCTTGTTGTAAATTTGATAACTTTCTACGTAACGTGTTGTTAGATGAATCGATCTCATTAATTGTCTGCTGTAAATTTTGAAATTCAGGTGTTTGGATAAATGAAACCGGCGCAGTATCGTCTGATTTATTGTCATTAGTATTTTCGATAACATCAATACGACTGGCCAATTCATCACATTTTTCAGTCAGTATCTTAACCTGATCATCGGTTTTAGAATCAGACGCATTAATCTGTTTTTGCAACTTACGCGTAGTTTCGCTCAGTTTTTTAACATCAGCTTTGATGACATCGCAATCCTGTGTTAGATCTAATTGTTCGAATCTGTCTGTCACTGTTTGAATATTTACTGTGTGTGTATCTGTTTTTGATTTAAGATCAGAAATTTCATCCCGTAATTCCGCGTTCAATTGTTCTATGGTATTAATTTTGTCGGACACTGTAGTAATATTATTGTCTACATACGTCTTCGCTTTCGCGAACATTTTACGTTTGTCCTCTTGTCTTTGTGCAGTGATTGTTTCCATGACTTGTCGTTTTACTTTGTTTTGATCTTGAATAAATCTGTGGAAACGCGTATCACTGTTCTGTATGTGCTGATTAAAGCGCTCGTTAATCTGAATGTTCTGCTGTTCGAATTTCGCGTCTATCTTTGCGTCCATAGTGCGCGAAAGTTCTACCGTCATTGCTCTAAACTCGTCCCGTAATTGTGTAGCTTTTTCAGAGCATTGTTTAGCGACTCCGCTAATTTCGTCTCTGAGTGTATCTGTTGCGGCTGTTTGCATTTCTCTTAATTCTTGCGCAACAGACTTAATTTCTTCGCTATTTTTTCGTGAACAAGCCTCAATTTCCACGCGCAACTGTTCCTTAGTGTCATGGCACTGCGCGGCAACGGCTCTAATTTGTTCACTAAGTTGTTTGAGATTTACGTCATTATTGTCAAGTTTCTCATTTAAGTGTTTGTTATCTTCCCTAAGTTGTTTGAAATTTTCATTCTGTTGTTTGACCTGTTCACTAAGTTTGTCTTGTTTTTCGTTCTGTTGTTTGAAATTTTGCCGCAAAAATGCCATAATTGGATCCGATTCAAAATTAGCATTTCTATTCTCTGTGCTGTTCAATGGTCGATCTGGAATTGTCTCTTTTTGCGTGACCATTTGGTCATTCTGTAATTTACAAAAAGGTTTGCCAGTTAAACATACACTGTCAGTCCCTATTTCGGAATTAAATAAATCCATCGTACTTTCACTACACTGACCATTTTCATTCGAAAAATTTGTTTGTATGTTACTTGAATTTTCCAAATCGGGTGTGTTAAGCTGGGTAGCGCTCATTACAATGGAGCGTCCCGCATCATCAATTGTCGTCAAATTAACAGAAGAGACAATTGAGTTCGTTTGTTCATCATTAAGATAAAAGTCATCATTAATGGTTGTAATGCACTGATTGTTAGTGGACGCAGGATTGTCATCATTACACTGCATGTCACATGTCCTATCGGTAAAGTCGTTTGAGCCGGTAATTTCGCTCGTAATACCTCGCGATACACTATTCACAGTCTTTCGCGGCATTTTAACAGTAGTCACAATTATTCACAAAACAAATAATCACAAATGCAAAAACAACACACAAATACAACAGAGCAACGAATTGCCGTTGACCTGTAGAAAAAAGTCACAAGTTAATAAAAGCGTTGCGCCAAATCCTAATTATATCTAAGCAAACAAGAGCAGATATCTGACTGTTGTTCAAAAGACTCTCAACGAAATACGATCCTGGCAGGGTCGCCAAGTGTAACCTCCCCACCGAAATTTTAAAAGGAAAATAGACAATACTTAATACAAATGGGAGCCGAGTGTAACCTCCCCACAAAAATTTAAAAGAATGAACAATATTATTTAAGGATGCTAATGGACACTACTCTAAGCGTAACCTGCCCACAATGGAATCTAGTGACAACGACAATTAAACAAAAATTAGCAATCTGACTCAAATATAAATTCTTCACAAAATTTAAAGTCCGTTCAGTGACAAGAAAATACAATTAAACCGAAATATCGGTCTTTGGCCCTGTGTATAACAATCAGAATTAAAGTCTTACCTCAGAATAAATGGATGTCACATATCTGCTCTTGTTGTTGCGCACCGCTTGGAGGAACTGCATTGCAAATAATAATATTCTCTTTTTTTTGTGATTCTAGTGAAATTTTTCTTCAAAAGAAGTGGAATGAAATGGGAAGTGCAACGAGATCTTTAGTTCAATAAAAAATTAAATTTTTGAAAAAATGCTTTTGAAATAAAAATTATTATTGGGGAACTTGTTGGAGAATAATTACAATAAATAAATTTTTACATTATCTAATGATTATATTAATTAATGGTATACCTTATTCACCATCTTGACCAGTGTTGCCGACCGCCTACATCATACAACCGCACTGGGCTGTTACTACTGACCGACCGCTCTGCATGACGACTATTAGCGTACTGCACGCGACGACTACTGACAGAGTACTGCTCTGCATAGCGACAACTAGACAGAGCTACAGACTCGCAACGACTAACTGTACTGCACTGGCCTACAGCTACTAACAGACTGAGCAACGACTACTGTACTGACAGAGAACCGCTCGCAACACTCGCGCGGTCAAGCGCAAACTCTCTGGTCACAGATGCTACAATGCCTCGCCATCGCTGCTGCGTTACATACGTGTTTCAATATATATATATATATATATATATATATATATATATATATATATATATATATATACAGAGAGAGAGAGGGTCATTCCGTGCTAATGTACTTTGTAGGACGATGTACACGGATAAATGTATCAATTTGAGGTAAGGGCCTCTGTACCGGAAACGAATGAATCGATTTTTATAAGCGAAAACCGTTCTGGTAGCTCTGACAGTGGAATACAAGTACCGTTACTGCTGTTGCTAAGGATGTAGGATAGACAATTTTCAGAGGTGGTAGTATGGAACAAAACAAAAAACGTCCATTTAATATGGGCCCTAACATGCATACCTGAGGAACTGTGAGCACTTGTTCATTCTCGCTACTGTGAAACACAACTCCCCTATTGAACAGGTGTTCATAGCTCTTAAGGTATGCATTTTAGAGCCTATGTTTGCAACACATTCTGTCTAGTTTTGGTCCTTACTAGCACCTCTGAAAGTTGCCGACCGTGCTCTCTCAGCAAAAGCAGTACCGTCAAGTGTATTCCGCTGTCAGGGATATCGGGAACGGATTTAGCTTATAACTGTCGACTCATTGGTTTCCGGTAAAACGCCTCAAGTTGATACACTTATCGTTCTCCATCGTCCTAGAAAGTCTGTAACATCATCACGGAATCACCCTACATGTACGTGCATTTCAGGCGCCAGCGCCTATAATTTTTACGCTCTGTAGCGTCGTTGGATGACGCTCCCGGACATGGGATCCTATGAAAAACTTGATCTAATGAGTCCTCTCTTCGACCTCTAGAAGTGTGTTAACATGAATTGTGAAATACCCTGTAGACAGTTTCATTCACAAAAAGTTTGTATATTAACTTCCGTACCGTAGCTGGAGACGGCAATAATGTGCCAGAACAGATAGGTGCCGGCCGGGGTGTCCGTGCGGTTCTAGGCGCTACAGCCTGGAACTGCGCGACCGCTACGTTCGCGGGTTCGAATCCTGCCTCGGGCATGGATGTGTGTGATGTCCTTAGGTCAGTTAGGTTTAAGTAGTTCTAAGTTCTAGGGGACTGATGACCTCAGAAGTTAAGTCCCATAGTGCTCAGAGCCATTTGAACCATTTTTGAAACCCATCCAAAGATGTAAACAACCACGCATGAGCAGCGCCTATTAGACGGAGGGGTATGGCAGCTGATCATTTCCAGGCATTACACCAGGGAGGAGGTACACGGCTCGTGTCGTCTACAACCATGTCTAGAGAGTCAATACCGCAGTTCGATCGCGTCCGCATTGTTACTTTGTGTCAGGAAGGGCTCTCAACAAGGGAAGTGTCTAAGCGTCTAAGCGATGTTGTTCGGACATGAAAGAGATACAGAGAGACTTTCGATGACATGCCTCTCTCTGGTCGCCACTCCAGTGGATGACCGCTCTCTACGGATTATGACTCGCATGAACCTTGACAGCAACGCCGCCATGTTGAATAATGCTTTTCGTGCTGCTACAGGACGTTGTGTTTCGACTCAAACTGTGCGCGATAGGATGCATGATGCACAACTTCACTCCCGACATCCATGGCGAGGTCCATCTTTGAAACCACGACACCATGCAGCGCCTTACAGATGGACCCAACAACATGCCGAATGGACCGCTTAGGATTGGCATCACATTTTCTTCGCCGATAAGAGTCGCATATACCTTCAACCAGACAACCGTCGGAGACGTGTTTCGAGGCAACGCGGCCAGGCTGAACGCCTGACACACACTGTCCAGCGAGTGCACTGCTGTTTTGAATTGGCATTATGTGGGGCCACGTACGCCGCTGGTGGTCATGGAACGCGCCGTAACGGCTGTAAGATACGTGAATGCCATCCTCCGAACGATAGTGCAACCATTTCGGCAGCATATTGGCGAATCACTCGTCTTCATGGACGACAATTCGCGCCTCCATCGTGTACATCTTGTGAATGACGTCCTTCAGGATAACGACATCGCTCGACCAGAGTGGCCAGCATGTTCTCCAGACATGAACACTATCGAACATGCCTGGGATAGATTGAAAAGGGCTGTTTATGGACGACGTGGCCCACCAACCACTCTGAGGGATCTACGCCGAATCGCCGTTGAGGAGAGGGACAATCTGGACCAACAGTACCTTGATGAACTTGTGAATGATATGCCACGACGAATACAGGCATGCATCAATGCAAGAGGACGTGCTACTGGGTAATAGAGATATCTGTGTGCACAGTAATCTGGACCACCACCTCTGAAAGTCTCGCTGTATAGTGGTACAACATGCAATGTGAGGTTTTCATGAGCACTATAAACGGCGAAATGATGTTCGTGTTGATCTCTATTCCAGTTTTCTGTACGGGTTCCGGAACTCTCGGAACCGGGGTGATGCAAAACTTTTTTCATATGTGTACGATGTAAGGAAAAATCTTTATGATCGTACAGCAGTGTAGCGTAACAATCTGTTTTGCTGTAGCTGTGAGCTTTTCATTACGTATATCTGTATCTATATGAGTCTATGACAATTTATACATTGAGTTATGTCAATCTTTATATTCCCGTTGGAATTCTGTTCCTAACCGTAATATTATTATATCACTTGTTCTTTTAAATTTATTTTGTACTTTCCCGTTTCCCTCTTTCCCTCATCATCTCTCTCACTTCCTCCCCTCCCCCTCCCTATGTAGTTGACTTTTTAGGTCATTTACCTTGCGAAAGTACCATCCACTACTTATAATTTTTCTTATGAATCTAATCTTATCCAGTTGTTTTGTTAGGTAGGACTTTATATGTGTTATGTGCCTGTGGTGTATCTAAGGATATGCCGAATTCCACGCCATGTTTTTATGCTTTAACTTACTGGCCGTCAATTACATAACGTAACCTTCTCTCTACTTCTAGGTCCGAAACTACCATCATGTATATGTAATTTTGTTTTCCTTATTGTTATTTCATCTCCCTGCATCCCACATGGTGGTAGGTTGGGAGGTCGACTGTCAGTGGCACAAGCGACCTGCTCTTCAGCCAATGGACAATAAAATAGTAACGCAGATGGAAAAACAAGAAACAGATAGCGGAGATACATACACTGAATTTAAAACTTGCTGAAGGTGAAATATAAAATGAAAGTTTTGAGATGTGCAATGGATGAATTTTACGCTGGTAGTAACAATAGAAATCTCTGTATGTTGAGGCGTAGCGCCGTATAACGATACTGCCTTGGAGGCGGTTAAGTGGGAGATCTGTCTCAGAGCTGGATAGTGACAGATGGTGACGCGAGACTGGACGCGCACGTAGTTTATGTATCAGCCGATAGAGGACAATATTGGATAGGGGGACTGTAGTTTTAGTTTCGATTGTGCCCACTAGAGTGCACTAAAGTAATAGAACGTTTTTCATTAACTGTTCTAGTATTTTCATAAAGTGTTATTATTTATTTTTGTGTACGTAAAATGTTATAAATATGTTTTAGCAGTATGAATGATGCGTGTGGTTTAAGGTTAATATGAAGATAATTGTTTAACGATTTATGTAGTAGGATTTAGTGCGGAAACATTTCGAAGAAGTATGGATATGAACAAAGGGGATATTTGTTGAATAGATTTGTAAAGTAAGTTTATGGTAAAGGGAAAGTTACTTCAGGTATAAATAAAAATAGTAAATAACTTTATGCATAAGCAAAATTTCAGCATATTAGATAATTACGTCGGTAAAAAGTGCAGTCGTTAGGTTTACTATTTTGCGATTGGTTATTGATGAAAAGCACGCACTGACGCGGGAGAATGTTGTTTTGCTATTGGCTGTTGAGTAAACTGACCAATGGTACAGCAATATTCTTCGCGCGCCTTTCTCTGCTGGTAGAGAAGACTTAGAGTGTTCTGGAGATGAGTCGGAGCCTAGCCATGAAACAGTTCGGACGTGTGTAGCAGTAGTTCCGATGAAAATGATAAGTTGCCGGATCTATCAGTGTTTCATACGTCAAAAGTGTGGTAAAGTGACGGCATAATTATTCCGATAGGCGTGTAGAAATTTCGAAACTTTTAAGTGAATTTCGTGACGAGAAAAGACATAAATTTCCCGTGACGTATTGAGCAGGTCGGTGGCTAAAAGCTGTGACTGCATTAGGTACCGACAGACTTAATATTTGGCAAGCATGCTCAGCCCCTCGGGAGAGCCTGTAACTCCTAGAGGGCGCGTCCCCAGGTGGCGGATCGGGGAACGCCTCCCAGATATGGGTGGTAGGAGGGAAATCAAATACCTCCCGCGGACCAACAGGCCGGGCAGAGCAAGTTCGTTAGCTGAAGTGAAAGCAACTGCTCTAGGGGTAGGCATCCCCGAAATCAAGACCCTGGTCCTCCAGGTTGGGGGTTGTGCTTAGGGCCAGCGACCCTATCACAGGATCCTGTAGGAGAAAATGGATTGCTACGAATCAGAATGACAAGAATGCTGGGCCACCAAACTTGATGACGAACTTGCAAAATTTAAAGGTTATGAATATGGGAACATGGAATGTATTAAGTCTCTATAGATCAGGATCACTGATAAATGTCATACAGGAACTTGAAAGGTATAAAATGGATTTAGTTGCAGTACAAGAAACCAGATGGACGGGTAATGGAAGTATAAACAAAAATAAGTATACAATAATGTATGGGGGAAATGATACACAAATACATGCACTAGGGACAGGATTTATAATAAACAACAAATTGTTACCTTTTATTAGGAAATTTGAGGCAGTGAATGAAAGGATATCTCACATTACGATTCAATGCAAATATAAGACTCTAAATGTTATAAATTGCCATGCTCCAACAGAGGATAAAGAGGACAATATTAAAGAAGAATTTTACAACAAATTGGAACAGGTATATGATACATTCTCGAAAAATTCAATTAAAATAATTCTAGGAGATTTCAATGCCAAGTTAGGACATGACAATCATTATAAACCTACAATTGGACCTCATAGTCTACATCAGCAGAGTAATGAAAACGGAACAAAACTTATTAGCTTTGCCACTTCCAAAAACATGTTGATCAAAAGTACATATTTTGCACATAAAGATATACATAAACAAACATGGGCTTCAAGAGATGGCATCACAAAAAATCAAATTGATCATGCATTAATCGAAAAACAACATCATAAATGCATACATGATATCAGAAGTCAAAGGGGAGCAGACTGTGATTCGGATCACTTTCTTGTAAAAGCCAAGTTCAAGATCTCACTCTCAAGACATAAATGGTCTAAATTAAACGGTGTTCCTAGGTTTAATACAATGAAACTGAAAAACCCAAACATTCTCAACCAGTACATTAGAGAATTAGAAACACACAAACCTGAAGTGGAAAGTAAAATTAACAATGATGATACTAATCAAGCCTGGAACGCTCTGAAAGAAAATATCACACGAGCAACTACCTCAGTTTTGGGACATTTTACTACAACTAAGAACCCCTGGTTTGATGCCGAGTGCTCGAACGCTATCGAAGATAGAAAATTAGCAAGGGAAAAATTCCTACAAAAACCAATAACACAAAACAAACTTATTTTTGAAGAGAAACAGAAACTTGCCAGGAAACTCATTAGGAAAAAGAAAAGGGATTTTATGAATTACAAATTAAAAAGAGCTGAGAATGACCGTACCACAGACTCCAGAGGATTTTTCAAGAGCATAAATATGTTTAAAAGTGGGAATATAAAAAATTATGGACAGTTCATAACAGACCCAGATGGCTCCTTGCTAACAGAAAGAAGTGACATTGCTAACAGATGGAAGGAATATTTTAATGAGTTACTAAATGCTCCAACTATAAGCGTCTCTCAGGAAGATGACAATGAATATCTTACTGCTGACCCATCGGACGAAGAGCCCAGCTTAGCAGAAATTAAAGAAAGCATCAAGAAGCTGAAGAGACATAAAGCTCCTGGAAGTGATGGTATAGACACAGATATATGGAAGCTCAGTAAATTTCCTTTTGTAAACTGCTTACACAAAATCATCACCAACATCTGGAAGCAGGAACAGGTCCCACATGATTGGAAAGAAGTAGTTGTGTGCCCTATATACAAGAAGGGGGACCCAACAAATTGTTCAAACTACAGAGGAATTGCGTTACTAAACACAACATATAAAATTCTGACAAATATACTGTTAGCAAGGATAAGCCCTTACGTTGAAGACTCCCTAGATGATGCCCAATGTGGATTTAGACCTAACAGATCGACTATTGACAATATATATGTCCTAAGGATGTTGGGTGAAAAGAAATATGAATTCAATCAAAATGTACATATGCTTTTCATTGATTTTGAAAAAGCTTTTGACAGTATCAACAGGGAATATTTATGGAAGTGCATGAGGCAGATTGGCATCCCTAACAAATTGATAAATTTAATAAAATCTTGCACTTTAAACTCAAAATACAAAATAAAAGTAGCTAGCAAACTTTCTGAAGACTTTGAGGTTAAAACTGGAGTCAAACAAGGGGATTCACTCTCACCAGTTCTTTTTAACATAGTAATCAATAGAATAATCCAAAAAGTAAAGCTACTACAAATTGGAGCACAACTGGAAAGCAAATTTAACATTGTAGCATACGCTGATGACATTGCATTATTATCTGACAGTGAGAATGATTTGAAGCTTCTTACAGCACAATTAATTAAAGCCACAAATGGCACAGGCCTCCAGCTGAATACAGACAAAACAATGTACTTTATCTTATCCCGCTATCCATCAAATAATAATGTACTGCAAATTAATAACACAGCTTTCACAAAGACAAATGAATTTAATTACCTTGGTACAATAGTAACCTCTGACAACTCCATAAAAATTGAAATAGAATCACGAATTCAGAAGGCTAACAAATGCTACTATAGTCTCTTGACAGTTTTCAAAAGCAAGTTAATTTCTAGGAACACCAAACTACAAGTATACAAATCATTGATTATACCAGTACTCACCTATGGATCTGAAACCTGGACTCTCACAAAAAAAGAGGAAAACAGATTAAGAGTATTTGAACGAAAAATTTTGAGAAAAATATTTGGACCCATAAGAGATAGGATCAGTGATGAATGGAGATTGCTAAATAACAATGAAATTTACAAATTATATAAAGACTCCGATATAGTGGCCAAAATTAAAGCCAAAAGACTGAAATGGATAGGGCATGTCATCAGAGCACCACCAAACAGGACCATCAAGAAAGTGACTGAAGAGATTCCCACCGGAAGACGACCTCTTGGACGCCCACGCATGAGATACTTGGACAATATTCAAGACGATCTCAGAAAACTAGGACATGACAGACAGTGGCAAATTACTTGTAAAGACAGAGCAAAGTGGTTCAACATTGTCCATTCTGCAGCAAAAAGCCTTCATGGATTGTAATGCTTAATAATAATAATAATAATAAGCATGCTCAGCCAAAAACAATCAGTATTTATGTAGCTATTACGTTTTCGGGAAATGCAACACCATTAACTTGCTAACGTGAGTGAAAGGGATTGTGAGTGACTGTGTTAAGACTAGCACGGGCTTGGCAGTGATACTTGTTCACCTACGTTTCAGAATATATTAATGGAGGACAAAATTTCCAACCTTTCATTTGTGTGAAAACTTTCCCCCGAAACGTAGATTAGTGACTTAAATTGCAGCCTGGTTCACGTCGAAGTACAGTAGGTTTCTCTCGGCTTTCTTACTGGTGATCTGCTGAGACAATGTTCACAGGTAGGTGCAGGCCCATCGTAAAGGGACGGAAAGAACCGCGCCGCCGCAATGTCCATCTTTTCACATATGGTTGGGGGACCACTGCTGTTTAGTGCAGAATGTCGAATCAAAGCACCTTTCAGCTCTCTAAATTTCCAAATCGTTATTTTATTGCGCTACTAGTTTCGGCAATATATTAAGCCGATCCTCCTCAGGCCCCCTGACCGACATGTGAGAAAATTACCACCTTTGGTCCAGCATTCAGTGACTTGCATCCGTAGATTTTTGAGACAGCGATCACTTGAGACAATCTTGTCTAACAGTCGGCAGGTGATGCCTCAAGTGAAAACTGTCTCAAAAATCTGAGGCTATCAATCATAGAATGGTGGCCCCTATTTTGACTGGAACAAAGGTGGCAATCTTCTTACACGTTGGTCAAGGGGTTGAAAATGGCTTAGTATATCGCCGAAACTGGAAGCCCAATAAAATAACAATCTGGAAATTTAGACAGCTAATAGGTGTTTGATTTGACATTCTGTAACAATAAAAAATAAAATGAAATTCAATGAACTCACAAAGCATTTGAAACACATTGCCAGAACACTGATAAGTAAAAGAGGCACCTTCCTATTATTAGAAATTGTAAGGTACTGCAACGAGACAGAGTCAGTTGTTGAAGGTGAAGAGGGTAGGAATGTGACGGTATAAGGACGGAGGACTAGTGCACTGCAGCGATGGGGTGGCTGTTTGGACGGAAGAGGGGATGGAGCAGAGGGGTGAATTGGTGACACTAATAATTGTTGGGGAAAGGGAGTGGGAAAAGGAAGGTAGATGGGGCACCTACCTATAGCTTGTAGGACCGGTAAATGTCAGGGCAGAATTCATGGTCTGGGGCAGGAAAAATGGCTCAAGTATCTTTGGGAGAGCATATGGAGGGCGCGTTAAATGGAGTGTTGGTGGTATGTATCAGTGAAGGTCCGCCAGTATATAAGGATTAGAATGTAAATGGGGAACGATAGTATTATTGGAGTCGAGTTTGCAGATCTACATATATATTCCGCTAGCCACCAAGCGGTGTGTGGAGGAGGGCACTATTCGCGCCAAAGTCATATTCCCCCCCCCCCCCCCCCACCCCATTTGTTCCACTGGCGGATCCTGCGAGAGAAAAACGATCTTCTGGACGCCTCAGTACGAGCTCTGATTTCCCTTATCTTTGAATGGTGATCATTTCGCGATTTGAAAGTTGGTGATAATAATAATTGCTTTATATCCTCATCGAAGATCGGATTTTGAATTTAGTGACGAGCCCCTTCCGTTTAGCGCGTCGTCTATCTGCAAGTGTGTCCCACTCCAAACCTTCTATGAGATTTGTAACGCTCTCGCGATGGCTAAATGTTCCGGTCACGACTCTTGCCTCTCTTCTTTGGATCTTCTAAATCTCTTGAATCAGACCCAGATGGTAAGGGTCCCATACAGACGAACAATAAGACCGAACGAACTAACGTATTGTAAGCAACTTCTTTTGTTGAAGGACTGAATCGCTTCAGGATTCCACCAATAAACCGCAATCTAGAGTTCGCCTTCACGTTACTTGTGTAATCTGATCCTTTCATTTAAGATCATTTCGAATAGTCACACTCACAGATACTTGACGGATGTTACCGTTCCAAAGACCGGGCATTTATTTTGTACTCGTACGTTAACGGGGATTTTCGCCTTGTTATACACAGTAGGTTACACTTACTAATATTGGTGTGGACTGTTTGGAGGCGCTGAGTGTGAGTGAGGAGAGGAGGAAATGCGATGAGCTGGTAAACGTACCATCATGTATATGTAATAATTATACACAGTAATCATAGACATCTGTAATCTGTTCAATCCTATGCCAGATTGTGTACTTGTTTTTTTACCTGAGCTGTATCTGTATTTACTGTCCATTTGAAACTACATTCCTGTCTATAGTTTTGTTATGTAAGAAGGCTTAAAAAATTATTTGGTTTGTAGAATATTCGAAATAATCGTATACACATCATCACCCTGCTCTGTGAAGTCCAACGGCTCAGTCTTCCTGAGTTGTCGACGCATAGTCTTTACAGATGTATCGGTTTTAGCTCCTCTACTCCTCATTCCTGCTATGGATATTTTATTTAGCAAGTTTTACATACATGACAAACCAGTGTGGGGCTCTGTTAATGGAGCTGTATTTACTGTAATTGGAGTTTGTTCTCAGTATGTCGACGTGACTGACGTATGGTTATATTTCTGGCACGTATATAATTTTTATTATTCGAAAAATATTGTTCCTGGTGTATATTTTTTGTACAAAAATGTGGCTTCATACACTAAGATTACACTATCCGCAAGATACAGATCTGAGAATCTAAATATGACAGCTTGTTACTGTCGAAACTAGTCATGAAATAAACTATTTCACATCAAGCGATTTTGGCTTCTGATATGCCATATCTATTTTAGAAAGTGCGTGATAAGCAACTGTGTACTTTTTTTTTTTTTTACTACAACCTACTTCTGTTATGAATTGTCGTCGCGAAATAAAAACTTACATGTTATTATGTCTACAACTTCGCTTGCGCCCGTTTTTTTCTCAAAGTTCAAGGCTGTGTTCTGAAAAAACTACAAAACATTTACAGTTCAAGTTACTGGCCATCGCTGGCAGCATACGAGTTGCGCCGCGGAAGAACTGAGGGCCGCATGAGGAGATCAATGAATCGAGCCAATTTTGCACTTTGTTCATATAACCTGAGATTCTAGTCAGCTAGACCGTGTAGCGTTGATCGAAAAAGGTCTACTCAAAGGGAGCGATGTCTTGAGAATACGGCGGGTGTGATAGAATGTTCAAGTTCAACGTTTCCAAGTATGTTTTGACGGCTTCTTCACCATGGAGTGCTTTACGCTGCAAAATCACATTTTCATGCCTATCGCTCTATTGTGGCCGTTTGTCTTTCAGTGATCAGCTGAAGCTCATCAATTTCTTTCGATAATCCTTTGCTGTGATTGTTTCCGTCGGTTTGAGTTGCTTAGGAATCCAACTCTCTTCCCCCCTATGTAGGGCTTCGACGTTACTGAAGCGTTGAAACCATTCTCTGATCATTCTTTCACTAACAGGTGCCACGCCATATGTATAACACAGAATTTTATGAGCTTCATCCACAGATTTTCTGACGTCAAAGCAGAAAATTAGAACTTTCGCTCCAATGACGATAACGGAGCTCGGAAGTTGATATATTCGATCGAGAATAACTTAATGATGCAATCACGCATCGGTTAATATTTTGATAGCGTTATGTTTACAGGTGCCCAAACTTGCTGTATGACACTTATGATCCATCACCTCCAACATCACTTGCCGCTAATGTGAAGTAAAGTTATAGACCTAACAGTTACATTTCACTTTCATGTAACACATACCACAAATTCTACATAGGAGAAACCGGTAGAAACTTCGATACTAGATCTAAATAGCACACCAGAGAAAATGAAAGCAACCCATCCACAATTTTTTAACATCTACAAACAGGAAAACACGACGTAAACCCCATAAACAAGAAAATCAACGAACAAGCTGACCG
The DNA here is from genome assembly GCF_023864345.2 of Schistocerca serialis cubense. NCBI lineage: Eukaryota > Metazoa > Arthropoda > Insecta > Orthoptera > Acrididae > Schistocerca > Schistocerca serialis. Next base: position 114,321,771 of record NC_064647.1, read on the forward strand.
AAACCACAAAAAGTACTTAGAAAACTTTATTCATATATAAAGCAAGAAAACGTGCAAAATAATCAATAAGAGACACTAAATGGCACATGTCCATAGTAACAGCGATAACAACATGAAGAGTATAAAACAAAGACATAACACCAAGAAAACATCACAAATCATAGGCAATAATAAAATTATTGCGAAAAAATAAAAATATAACAGAAGAATCTTAACTAAAACTGAAAAAATTACAGGAAACTGATAATTAGAACCAAATCTATAAAAGCAATAAAAAACACCTGAAGTTCCAGACATCACTTACTTGTAATAGCAACAATGTAAACATGTAATATCGCTAACCCACTGTCATACAAACTGTCAAGAGAAAAATAGCGTACATAAAAACGGACTAAAATCAGATATGTGTCTCCAACGTAGATCTAAGAAGACACTAATAATTCTAAAAGAAAAGGCAAGATATGGCAGCAACGGTATTACTTGTAAGGTAAAAACACAAAAGAATGTATTATAACGTTTCTGATCGCAGTTACAAACCATTATAAGACGGATGAAACTTCAATAGTGGCAACTATTTATTTACAGCTCTTACAAAATAGATATGTCTTTCAAAGTATTATTGCCCTACAGAGTAGTCACCAGCATTGTGTATAATCCGTTGCCAGCGATTTGGAAGTGGTAGGATACTCTTAGAAGTGCCATTTGTGTTGACAGTTCGAGCGGCGCGGTCTGTTGCCCGACGAATTTGTAGCAGCCCTGAAGCGAATGCTGTGAAGCGTTTCCTTTAGTTTAGAAATCGAGTTGAACTCACGAGGTCTTAATTCAGGGATGTGCAGAAGGCAGTCAAACAAATCAGTAACAGCTTGTACTGTACGTGCTTGAGCATTGTCTTGCAAAATGATGGTCACGTCTTGCAGAAAGTGTTATCACTTCTGTCTCTAAGCTGTTCATTTTTGGAACACAACCTACGATCAGCTTAGAGACAGAAGTGGTGACCATCACTTTGCAGGGCAATGCTCAATTCTTCACGCAGTATCCTATCTCTCAATTCATCTTCATCTACATCCTCTTCCATTTCCATAATACTGCCCTCAAGTACATCGTCCTTGTATAGACCCTCTATAACTCCTTCCAACTATCTGCTTTCCCTTCTTTGCTCAAGACTAGTTTTCCATTTGAGCTCTTGATATTGATACAGGTGGTTCTCTTTTCTCCAAAGGTCTCTATAATTTTCCTGTAGGCAGTATGTATCTTACCCCCAGTAATTATGTTTCTACATCCTTACATTTGTCCTCTAGCCATTCCTGCTTGACCATTTTGCACTTCCTGTCGATCTCATTTTTGAGACTTTTCTATTTCTTTTTGTCTGCTTCATCTACTGTATTTTTATATTTTGTCCTTTCATCAGTGAAATTCAATATCTCTTCTGTTACCCAAGGATTTCTACTAGAGCTAATCTTTTTATCTGCTTGATCCACTCCTGCCTTCACTATTTCATCCCTCAAAGCTGCTTATTCTTCTTCTACCATATTTCTTTCCCCTGGTCTTGTCAATCGTTCCGTAATGCTCTCTCTGAAACACTCTACAACTACAGGTTCTTTCAGTTTATCCAGATCTTCTTAAATTCCTATCTTTTTGCAGTTTCTTCATTTTTAATTTAGAGTCATAACAAATAAATTTGTGTGTGTCCACATCTGCACCAGGAAATTTGAAAAGTACGCCTACTGAAATTCAGTTTGAGAGGTGGCATGAGCCCCCTCTCATATTTCTATCTTACTTCTTAAATTCCTATCTTTTTGCAGTTTCTTCATTTTTAATTTAGAGTCATAACAAATAAATTTGTGTGTGTCCACATCTGCACCAGGAAATTTGAAAAGTACGCCTACTGAAATTCAGTTTGAGAGGTGGCATGAGCCCCCTCTCATATTTCTATCTTACTCTGAGTAATTAGATTTTCCTCTCTACTTGCATGCAGTGAAAAGTTGCTATTCCTTCACATGCGGACTTCCCACGCAACGTCTCTCGTCACCTGGGTGGTCTGGTGACAGGCGGGTTCCGCTGATCTTGAAAGGGTTAAGTCGACGGGTGTGAGGGAGTTGAGTGGAAGCTTTCCAGACGCCGACATTCTCATACAAGCGGGGGCGACACGCCCACAGGGGCCTGAAGAGCAGGTGGGGCTAGAGATTCCGTTACGTTGCAGAAACTTAGTGAAAACACTTTCTGGCAGGGTACCAGCAAGGCGTGGGAATGACTTGTGTTCCCAGGCAGTCTTGGCGGGCAAATTCCCGCGTTTTCTGCAAAATCATAACTGTGATTGGCTTGCTCAGGCCATAGCTCCATGACATAGCAAAATCGACACAGAAATTGGCACCAAGTATCTCCATTGGTGGAATAGTAGTCCGTAGGCAATAGAGTGGAATTTTTCCGCCGGTTTTCTAGTTTCTGATTGGAACATTTTACCACGGCCACTGTCTTGGGGGCGGGAATGGTCTGTGTTTGGCTTGTACAGGTGCTCTTGAGAGAGTCGGCTCTCGCTGCTCTGGACAGCCTGCCTTCTGTTGGCTGTCTAATATACTTTCATTTAAATGTAACTGTTTGACAAAGTTGCTGAAGTTTCGACTTCAATTCAACTTTCTGAGCACAGTTGGCAATTGCGCCTTCTGCGTAATAGTGGCCTATATTGTCCATCTTGAGCAGTTTAGGCTAAAGTTGACTGTATCGGAGTTACTGTGTGACTTTGCTTGTTAAAATCAATCACTGTACCGTCAGTGATTGTGTGGTGAGCCTTCTTTGTTTCCCTCAGAGGCGCATTTGTATTGATAGGAAGTCTTTAGTCTGGAACAACCAGACCAGGATAATTTTTTTTGGGCTATACTCGCGACATTATCATAACCACGACGGGACGTCGAAGCAACCAGCCATCGCTTCCGATACGCCAGATCGTGTCCCTGCAGTTAAGAAGACAGCTTGGTAATGTATGTCTGCAGCACCGGCAGATTAGGGAATTTTGCTCTGTGATAATCAGATCTCAGCAGAGCGCGCCTGTTCCCGCCTTTTCTAACGTGGTTCTGTCTTGGGTGTTCATTGTCCTGAGTTCTCACTACTGTAACAGCAATTAATGTTGGGTTGGCTGGGTGTTTCTCTTAAGATTTTAGTTGCAAGGAATTGGCTCCACATACCACTTGGTCATTAACGTCACAAGCTAGTTTACAGACAACTTCGCCTACACAGCATTTATTTGAGTATCCAATTTGACGTATTGTAAATGTTTCATGTGTTGTGCTTATTATTTTGAGTTTAGTCATAATAAATCAAATTGTTATTTTGGATAGAACTTTCATTGTGTACATCGGTAGAGCAACCCTTTCATTTCTCACCACGTTAATGAAACTTAATTATCAAATTAAATTCTATCAAATTAAATTATTGCAGGTGCCAAACTCTTTTCTACTCCACTTGTAGGGTCGATTACAGTCAGTTCGCGTTCCTTCTTAATCCATGTGCAACAGCCAAAGTCGGAGTTAGAAAGGGGGGGGGGGCTTAGAGCATCATTTCCATATGAAGATTCTAGAAGAAGTTAGTGTTAAATACACTGCTAGCCCCGGCACCTCGCAAGTTGCTCCGCATCCCATGTTACGCAGCTCCAAACAGCAATCTAGGGCGACCGTATTCGTTCTGCTAACGAATTTCTAAAATATGATATTCGAGCTGGAAGCCAGCTTGCAGTGTCTAGGGCGTTGAGACTGGCTAGAAGAATCCTACTCTCGCCGTGTCCTAGGGCCGAGTGAACCGCGCCTGCCCTATTGGCTTTTCCTAGCGCCCCCACGCAGCAGCCGCCGCCTCCCCGATTAAGCGGGTCGGGGTCGCCGCCGCCTGGGAGATTCTCGGCCATCGCTGCCGGTAATTAAGGAACCCTCCTCCTCTCCCCAATCGCCCCAAGAAGCGAGAAGCGGCGACAAAGTTCAGGGGTGAGCTTTGGGTGGCGCCACTTCTGACGGTACTTGCCGATTCACCTCGCCCTCCTTGTCCAGCGCACACATGACCGCGAAGCCGCCGCACCTTATTGTTACACACTTGTTATCGTATCGCATCTACTGGGATGCGAGTACGAGGGACGTTCAATAAGTAATGCAGATGCATTTTTTTCTCAGGCAGTTCCTGTCGAAAAGATGCGCAATTTGTTGTGGAACATTGTGGAATATTCCCGCTTCAGCCCCTATAGTTCACGAAGTTCTCATAGGTGGATGCGGCATACCTCTTAAAGTTCGTTAAATAAAACCTTATTTGCATGCTACATCTTTATTCTTCATGTCTTCTGTTGTGCCTAGACAAGACAGCCTAGACACAATGAGAGGAAGCCGAAAGGCACGCGCTACGCTCACGCAGATGGGCGTGAGGTCTGAAACAGGATATGTAATGAATGCTATAAAGAAAAGTACGTAGCTTCTGGAATACTTAACTTTAATCCATCCTTTTGGTACATCTGGAGATTGTGGCGATACAAGTGAGACTCTTTAGATACATGCAATGTTACTAATGGCGCCTTGCTAGGTCGTAGCCATTGACTTAGCTGAAGGCTATTCTAACTATCTGCTCAGCAAATGAGCGAGGCTTCGTCAGTGTGCATCGCTAGCTACGTCGTCCGTACAACTGGGGCGAGTGCTAGTCCGTATCTCGAGACCTGCCTTGTGGTGGCGCTCGGTCTGCGATCACACAGTGGCGACACGCGGGTCCGACATGTACTAATGGACCGCGGCCGATTTAAAGCTACCACCTAGCAAGTGTGGTGTCTGGCGGTGACACCACATCTTCTTATTTATTTCTCAGCATAGTCATCCTGACGAAGAACACTTTTCTCCCAACGAGCGACCAGTTTGTTGATACCGTCACTGTAGATTGTCTTACTTTGTTGACGGAGCCACAACGTCACCTGTGCTCGCATCGCTTCATCACTGTTAACATGAAGTCCTCGAAGGTTTTTTTTTTCTTTACTTTTTGGAAACGGATGAAAATCATATGCGCTCAAGTCGGGACTGCACGGAGAATAATCGGTGACAGTGAACCCAAGGTGTCGAATTGATGCAGATGTCGCAACGCTTGTGTGTGGCCAGCCATCGTCATTCTCAAGGAGACGGTTATCCATGTCTGGGACGATCTCTTCTAATTCGCCATATTACAAGCTACCGCGGTATTACAATTTATAGTTCGGAGCCCTCTAGCGGCAGAGGGCTGAAAGTAGTATGTTTGAAGAATACATGTGTAGGATGTTAATAACGTGTGCTACATTTAAAAGACTTTAGGAGTTTTGATACAAAAATTTCGGAGGCATTACTTTTGAGCTGCACTCGCCAACTTGCGCATCCCTCGTAAGGCCGCCAAGTGAATTTTCGCAGTTACTACTACCACCCCAAAAATGGTTCAAATGGCTCTGAGCACTATAGGACTTAACTTCTGAGGTCATCAGTCCCCTAGAACTTAGAACTACTTAAACCTAACTAGCCTAAGGACATCACACACATCCATGTCCGAGGCAGGATTCGAACCTGCGACCGTAGCGGTCGCGGGGTTCCAGACTGTAGCTCCTAGAACCTCTTGGACACACCGGCCGGCACTACCATCCCAAACAGCCATAGATCAGGGTCAGAAATATCGATGACAATACCGTCGATAAGTTAAGAATAGGTGGACCGCTAATACGAGGGTCGTTCAATAAGTAATGTACCACACTTCTTTTTAAGCCATTAATTAATATACACAGTGATCAAAAAGTCAGTATAAATTTGAAAACTGAATAAATCACGGAATAATGGAGATAGAGAGGTACAAATTGACACACATGCTTGGAATGGCATGAGGTTTTATTAGAACCCATAAAACAAAAAAAAACAAAAATATACAAAAGTTCAGAAAATGTCCGACAGATGGCGCTTCATCTGATCAGAATAGCAATAATTAGCATAACAAAGTAAGACAAAGCAAAGATGATGTTCTTTACAGGAAATCCTCAATATGCCCACCACCATTTCTCAACAATTGCTGTAGTCGAGGAATAATGTTGTGAGCAGCACTGTAAAGCATGTCCGGAGTTATGGTGAGGCATTGGCGTCGGATGTTGTCTTTCGGCATACCTAGAGATGTCGATCGATCACGATACACTTGCGACTTCAGGTAATCCCAAAGCCAATAACCGCACGGACTGAGGTCTGGGGACCTTGGAGGCCAAGCATGACGAAAGTGGCGGCCGAGCACACGATCATCACCAAACGACGCGCGCAAGAGATCTTTCACGCGTCTAGCGATATGGGGTGGAGCGCCATCCTGCGTGAACATCGTACGTTCCGGCAGGTGTTTATCAGCCAGGCTGGGGATGATGCGATTCTGTAACATATCGGCGTACCTCTCACCCGTCACGGTAGCAGTTACCTGCTGTCCAGCGCCATCTGTCAGACATTTTGTGAACTTTGTTTGTTTTTTTGTTGTTGTTGTTCTAATAAAACTCCATGTCATTCCAAACATGTGTGTTAATTTTTACCTCTCTATCTACATTATTCCGAGGTTTATTAAGTTTTCAAATTTATACTGACTTTTTGATCACCCGGTATATAGACAAACGCCCTTGTTCGCGCTTCACATTTGATGTTTGTTCTGTGCGCCCGTGAAGTTTCGAACCGTTCTGGCAGATGGCAGAGCCGTAGTTCGGCGTCAAAATGGTGTCTACATACGACTCACGTCACAAGCAGTATGCTCTTATTGAATTCCTTGAATTCTTGTGTGCAGAAAAAGAAACCGTGGTGAACACCCATAAACGTTTGTGTGCGGTGTGCGGCGATGCTGCAGTTGATAGGAGTACGAATGGGCGATGGATAAAGAGAGTTACAGCCTCACGAAATGCAGAAGCAGAGCTCCATGATCAGTCACGCTCGGGACGTCCTGTCACAGCCACTGCTCCAGACGTGCTGAATCGAGCGGTTGCCATTATTCGCGCTGACCAGCGCATCACAACCCGACAATTGGTTCTGCAGTTGTCGGTCAGCATTCGAAGTGCGTCTGCAATGATCGAGACGCGCGGATATTCAAAGAGGTGCCCACGACGGATTCCACGATGCTCACAGTGGACCACAAGATTCGAAGAAAGGCCATTTCATCTGAACTGTTGGAGCATTGTGAGACCGGCGGAGAGGCCTTTCTGTCACGGATCGTAACGGGGGACGAAAGCTGGGAGCGCCATTTTGCGCCGGAAACAAAGAGGCAGTCCGTGGAATGGCATCATCCACATTCACAACAAAAGAAAAATTTCAGGACAACTCCCTCTGCCGGGAAAGTCATAGTGAGTTTGTAACGCCGGAAATGCATATCCTCCTATTTCCATCTATTGTACTATAATTTGTTTTCCTTATTTTTGTTACCTGAATATATGGCATTTCTGTGTCTTTACATATTGTAATTGTTTTACTATTTGTATATATATATTTATGCATTTATGTCGATGTATAATTGGTTTGTTTCGTAAATATTATTTGTATTTTTACGCTGGGTCTTGCCTAGGGAAAACTGCTATCGAACGATTACATCGATAGGTCGTGTGAAGACTCAAAGTGTGTAGGATCTTTGGTAGTGTTAACTCTGCCGCGTGGATCGCGGGCAGAGCGGTGGGAGTCTGGCTGGAGTAGCGAGTGGAGCAGGTGTGTTGTGTGACGCTCCCGCGAGTTGCCGCGCTTTCGGGGTTTGGCAGCATGTAATTGCGCTCGACTCGCGATGATAGTTTCTGACATGGTGTCGCGGACGGGAAGCATTAGCTGGCGCACATCAAGAGCCCGTTTCGCCTGGTGACCGTGTCGAGAAGAAGGCGCGCCAACATCCAGCTTCTGCAACAGCGACGGCCGACAATGAGTGACTGTCGCCACCTCCTCGATCGACGGCTTCATACCTTCAATCAACCAACAAGGAAGACTAAAAGCACGTAAAGTTTCAGAACTGTATGGCAGACCTCAGCTTTTCAAATTGTTCCATTTGCCTCGCAAAATTACAGCAACTTAGCATGAACCTTTGTTGCTCGTTGTCCCAATTGCATTGCCAAGCGGGGTCCCTTCCTTTTCCGAAATGAACCCGAGTGTCGTTGAAATTCAAACGCCAGCATAATTCCATTTCACTGCTTTAATTTCAAAGTTCAATTTAAGTATTCATAGCTGGCTACAATAGTTAGATTACACAAGCACAAATTAAGAGTGCGAGTTTTGTTACCGTATTTTAGCTTACCTGTGACTGCAGCTCTGCTTGGTACGTACTAAATTTTACTATTGTTAATTGTTCAGAATCGTTTAATTCAAGTTCAAAGTTAAATCTCTTCTTTCTAAATTGCGTAGATTCAAGTAGCTTTAGAAATGATTGTTGAGGTAGTCCAAGACTAACTGTATTTCGATGTGCTTCAGAAAGAAAGCTCACTATTAACTTCAGTCACTAAATTAACTTTCGATTTTCCGGTTTCATTAATTCTTTTGCTAAATTAAGTGTAGCGAAATTTATTACTTCTGACAAACTTTCAGTTTTCACACTACACGTGTCAACCTTCAGTTGCCACGCTTCTAGTACTAGTTATATGTGTAATAACCTTTCTTTTTCAGTTATTATAGTAATTGCCCATAGGACTAGCGACCGTAATTTCCCCCAAATCTCAAATATCTAATTACCGCTAGTTGATTGTTAACGTAACGGCCGCACATTTACTTTCTTTATTAACTTTATCCCTATTTCAAAATTATTTTCCACCAGTTTCACTTGTATTTTTCCTTTCATTTAGATGTAACCCTTTCCTCCCTCTTTACCGACAGGTTAACTTCGGTGACGATTGCTTTTCCAAAATTCCCATTAGGTACACGCGGTTTCATTTTTCACTGTCATCAAGGTCGATAAGTGAGGGGGAGGTTACAAGTTCTGGGACTGTGATGGCGTCATTCTTGTGGATGTGATGCCAAGAGGGTCAACCATCAATTCAAATGCATACGCGAAGACTCTGAATAAATTCAAGAACCGTTTCCGACTGTTCGATCGGACAAGAATCCAGAAGAAATCTTGCTCCAACACGATAATGCACGTCCATATACACGTCTGAGAACTGTAAGGGGTCCGTAGGCCCTTAGTATAACTTTGCACTCAGCACAGGTCGATAAGGCGAACAATCGGTTGTGATGTGTTGCGAGAGCGAGTGTCGAGATGCGCCAGAGTGGTTGGCGGGAATGGGTGTGTGTATGGAGGCCATTATTGGAATACAGGGTTTTTAAGCGAGAAGGGTGCCACCATCGCCGTGGTTAGACCCGTGATGAAGTATCTTTATAAAAGGGATAAGTGACGTTACTAAACTTGGATTTCAGTGTTGGATGCAGTGATGGATTAGCGTGTGACGATAATGGCAAATGAAGAAAGCCTGTGCTGAGATTAGCCGTAATTAGATATGTATGACGAAGGTAGTGGCTGTCTCCTTTTTGTGTTTTGAGAAGAATATAAGTTCGTAATTAGTAAAACTGTGTTGGTGCTCCTTATTACCATACATTCAGTATTATAGTATTGAACAGGACGAACTGGAAAGTAACAACTTACGTAGCAGTCAATTCCGATTACCAGCCCCATTAGGTTCACGGTCATGTTAATAATAAATATTGGGGTGCTATTCGATCAGATCAGGTCGGGATAAAAACGGAGGTGTTACAGAACCCGGGAACAGATCACCAAATTGGGTTGCACATCATTGCCTCATTCACCCCACAGTCCAGACACCCTCGGACTTCCATCTCTTTGGGATGCTTAAATATTCTGCACGGGGAACACACTTTGAAGACGACGAAAGTGTCAGTCACGCAGTGAAAACATGACTACCCCTACAGGACAAGAGTTTTTACTAGCAGGGAACACATGCTCTTCCACAACGTTGTCGAACGGCCATAGAACGCGATGGACACTACGTAGAAAAATAGGACATGGGCGAGACATGTTGATGTACGTATATTGTCACCAAATTCTGACTCGTTAACAATAAATACACTCCTGGAAATGGAAAAAAGAACACATTGACACCGGTGTGTCAGACCCACCATACTTGCTCCGGACACTGCGAGACGGCTGTACAAGCAATGATCACACGCACGGCACAGCGGACACACCAGGAACCGCGGTGTTGGCCGTCGAATGGCGCTAGCTGCGCAGCATTTGTGCACCGCCGCCGTCAGTGTCAGCCAGTTTGCCGTGGCATACGGAGCTCCATCGTAGTCTTTAACACTGGTAGCATGCCGCGACAGCGTGGACGTGAACCGTATGTGCAGTTGACGGACTTTGAGCGAGGGCGTATAGTGGGCATGCGGGAGGCCGGGTGGACGTACCGCCGAATTGCTCAACACGTGGGGCGTGAGGTCTCCACAGTACATCGATGTTGTCGCCAGTGGTCGGCGGAAGGTGCACGTGCCCGTCGACCTGGGACCGGACCGCAGCGACGCACGGATGCACGCCAAGACCGTAGGATCCTACGCAGTGCCGTAGGGGACCGCACCGCCACTTCCCAGCAAATTAGGGACACTGTTGCTCCTGGGGTATCGGCGAGGACCATTAGCAACCGTCTGCATGAAGCTGGGCTACGGTCCCGCACACCGTTAGGCCGTCTTCCGCTCACGCCCCAACATCGTGCAGCCCGCCTCCAGTGGTGTCGCGACAGGCGTGAATGGAGGGACGAATGGAGACGTGTCGTCTTCAGCGATGAGAGTCGCTTCTGCCTTGGTGCCAATGATGGTCGTATGCGTGTTTGGCGCCGTGCAGGTGAGCGCCACAATCAGGACTGCATACGACCGAGGCACACAGGGCCAACACCCGGCAACATGGTGTGGGGAGCGATCTCCTACACTGGCCGTACACCACTGGTGATCGTCGAGGGGACGCTGAATAGTGCACGGTACATCCAAACCGTCATCGAACCCATCGTTCTACCATTCCTAGACCGGCAAGGGAACTTGCTGTTCCAACAGGACAATGCACGTCCGCATGTATCCCGTGCCACCCAACGTGCTCTAGAAGGTGTAAGTCAACTACCCTGGCCAGCAAGATCTCCGGATCTGTCCCCCATTGAGCATGTTTGGGACTGGATGAAGCGTCATCTCACGCGGTCTGCACGTCCAGCACGAACGCCGGTCCAACTGAGGCGCCAGGTGGAAATGGCATGGCAAGCCGTTCCACAGGACTACATTCAGCATCTCTACGATCGTCTCCATGGGAGAATAGCAGCCTGCATTGCTGCGAAAGGTGGATATACACTGTACTAGTGCCGACATTGTGCATGCTCTGTTGCCGGTGTCTATGCGCCTGTGGTTCTGTCAGTGTGATCATGTGATGTATCTGACCCCAGGAATGTGTCAATAAAGTTTCCCCTTCCTGGGACAATGAATTCACGGTGTTCTTATTTCAATTTCCAGGAGTGTATGTTCTGAGAGAAACAGTGTGGGTCATTACTTACTGAACGATCCTGGTAGAATTAAGATAGCAGTTAACCAAACAACGGAGGAGAGTTGGCAGAAATTTTAAGGAAGGAAGAATTTTAATGAGAGAATACAGAGGATAAGTTGGCAATAAGGACTTACTAAGGACGTTGCGCAAGTGTGGTGGTTACGGTTAGCAGTCGGAGTATGTGACAACTCGCCCAGATAACAGCGCCTGTTAGCACGCCTCTGCAGCTAAATGAGCAGAAGATTTGGTTTTTAGGGGGTCTGACACATCCGACTGGCTGATTAACGATATGACACACGCGTGTCAGCAAGCTACGGCTATTCACTGCTAATACTGTGCTGTAGGGGAAGGTGTTTCCGTTTCGAGACTGGAGGAGTATATAAGATAACGTAGACAGAATTGCTACAAGGAGTGATGAGTGGCAACTTTCTCTAAATGTAGCAACAATTGAGTCAATGCAGGCGCGTACGAAAAACAATCTGTAATATTCGAATACAGAATTAGCTGTGAGCTGCCTGACACAGTCGCGTCTATTTAATATACAGGCGTTCCTGGAGCCACTCTATGGCAGTTCTGGGCGTCTGGGGTGTCGAATTGTCCTGCTGGAATTGCCCAAGTCGTTCGGGATCCACAATGGACATGAATGGATGCATGTGATCAGACAGGATGCTTACGTGCGTGTCACCTGTCAGAGTTGTATCTAGACGTATCAGGGGTCCCACATCACTCCACCTACACACGCCCCACGCCATTACAGAGCCTCCACCAGCCTTAACAGTTCCCTGCTGACATGCAGGTTGTCTCCATACCCGCACACGTCCATCCGCTACATACAATTTGAAACGAGACTCGTCCGAACCAGGCAACATGTTACCAGTCATCAACAGTACAATGTCGGTGATGACAGGGCCTAACAAGGCGAAAAGCTTTGCCTCGTGCAATTATCAAGTGTACACGAGTGGGCCTTCGGCTGCGATATGCCGTATCGATGACGCTTCATTGAATGGTTCGCACGTTGACACTTGTTAATGGCCCAGCATTGAAATCTGCAGCAGTTTGCCTGAAGGGTTACACTGCTGTCACGTGGGCGATTCTCTTCAGTCGCCGTTGGTCACGTTCTTGCAGGATCTTTTTTTCGGCCGCAGCGATGTGGGAGATTTAATGTTATACCGGATTCCTGATATTCACGGTACACTCGTAAGTTGGCCGTAAGGGAAAATTCCCACCTCATCGCTACCTCGGAGATACTGTGTCCCATCGCTCGTGAGACTCACTTTCCGGCCGGTGTGGCCGAGCGGTTCTCGGCGCTTCAGCCTGGAACCGCGCGACGGCTACGGTCGCAGGTTCGAATCCTGCCTCGGGCATGGATGTGGGTGATTTCCTTAGGTTAGTTAGGTTTAAGTAGTTCTAAGCTCTATGGGACTGATGACCTCATACGTTAAGTTCCATAGTGCTCAGAGCCATCTGAACCATTTCAATCTGACTCACTTAAATTTTGACAACCTGTGATTGTAGCAGCAGTAACCGATCTGACAACTGCGCTAGACACTTGTTTGTTGTCTTATAATGGCGTTGCCGACCGCACAGCTGCATTCTGCCTATGTACATATCTCTGTATTTGAATACGCATGGCTATTCCAGTTTCTTTGGCGCTCCAGTGTACATCTGGGACCGCTTTTAATGTAATAAATACATAAATCTGCGCGTGATTCCTACGGACACAATGGCGTAGAGGATTCTGGCAAACCTGCGTTTTCAGACCCTCACTACTTAATATTCACAACATATTTTTCGAGAAGGACGGAAAATAAAATTGGCATAATGGTTGACATAGTCTGTATTAAGATGTGACATACTGATAATGGTAATAGCGAATACCCTGTTCACGAATGACAAAAAGGGACGCATACTTGGAAAAGGCCGGGAGACACGGGTAGGTTCCATCTGTATTACTTCGAAGTCAGCTACTGCACTGTAAGGTGTATCCATGTGTCATCACTTCTGTCGCTATACTATTCATTTTTGGAACTCAACCTACGACCAGCTTAGACACAGAAGTGATGACACTTTCTGCAGGACCTCGCCATCATTTTGCACCACAATGCTCTAGCACGTACATTGCAAGCTGTTACTGATTTGTTTGACTGATGGGGCTGCTAAGTGCTATACCACCAACTGCACGCCCCTGACTTAAAGCCTTCGTGAGTTGATTTCTAAACTGAAGGAAACACTTCACGGCATTCGCTTCAGAACTGCTACAAATTCGTCGGGCAATTGATCGCGCCGCTCGAACTGTCAACAGAACTGGCACTGCTGAGAGTATCCTACGACTTTCACATCCCTTGCAACGGGTTGTACACAATGCAGTAAAACTTTGAAACACGTGTCTATTTTGTACGTGCTATAAATAAATAGTTGCCACTATTAAAGTTACAACCCTCGTATTACGTAAAGGGAATCACAGGTGTTCGACAGACAAACATAGGTACAAGGAAGGTAAGTCCGAAGAAACCTTTAGTAACAATGAAATACTTCAGTTGATCGACGAAACACGTAAGTGCAGAAAATGTTCAGAGAAAACGAGGAATACAAGAAACATAAATTCCTCAGGGATGAAATAAATAGCAAATAGAGGGCAGCCTAGGAGGAATGGAAGCAGAAGAGATGTGAGGAAATTGAAAAAGAAATGATCATCCGGAGGATAGATTCAGTATACGGATGAGTCAAAACATTCTTCGATGAAATTAAAAGCAAGGGTGGTAAATTTAAAAGTGCAATGAGAACTCTGTTAAATGCAGAGAAAGCGGTTGGTAGGAAAGAGTACTCTGAAGACTTCTGTGAGAGCGGCAATGGGGGACGTAAAAGAAGAAATTGGAATCGATAAGGAAGACATAGGGGATCAATTATTAGAGCCTGAATTTAGAAGAGCTCTTGGACAATTGAGATCAAATAATGCAGAACGGATAGATGGCATTCTAAAGGAATTTAGAAAATCATGGAGGGAAGTGGCAACCAAACGGCTATTCAGGTTGGTGTGTAGAATCTATGAAACCATCAGACATTCGGAAAAATATCTTCCATACCCTTCCGAATTTAGCAAGGCAGATAGGTGCGAAAACTATCGCACAATCAACTTAACGGCTCCCGCGACGAAGTTGCTGACAAGAAGAATATACAGAGTAATGGAAAGGAATACTGAGGATCTGTGAGAGGACGATTAGTTTGGCTTAAGGATATGTAAAGACACCAGATAGAGGAAATTCTGATGTACGGATCGATAATGGAAGTCTTAAACAGCAACTCTGTAAATCTGAAGAGGTTGAAAAAAATCAGCCAACCAGTTGCAAATAAAGGTTTCGATATTTGCAACGGATTGGCTGATTTTTCAACCTCTTCACATAATGGAAGTAAGGCTTAAGAAAAACCAAGTAGAGCTCATAGGATACCTCGACGCAGAAAAAAATTCTATAATGTAAAATGGTGGAAGACGTAGGAAATTCTGAGAAAAGTACTATTAAACGTCAGGGAAAGACGGGTTATATACAATATGTACAAGGACCAAAGGGAGCAATAAGACTCGAAGACCAAGGACGAAGAGCTCGGATTAAGAAGGTTTCAAGACAAGGATGCGGTCTTTCATCTCTACTGTTCAATCTGTACATCGAATAAGTGATGACAGAAACAAAAGAAAGGTTCATCAGTGGGGTTAAAATTCAAGGTGATTATTTGTGATAAGATTCGCTGATGGCATTGCTACCCTCAGCGAATGTGAAGAAAAATTCCTGCCCGCTGTGGTGGAGCAGTTCCAGGCGCTACAGTCTGGACCCGGGCTGCTGCTGCGGTCGCAGGTTCGAATCCTGCCTCGGGCATGGATGTGTGTGATGTCTTTAGGTTAGTTAGATTTAAGTAGTTCTAAGTCTAGGGGACTGGTGACCCCAGTCGGGCATGGATGTGTGTAATGTCTTTAGGTTAGTTAGGTTGAAGTATCAGTCTAGGGGACTGATGACCTCAGATGTTAATTTCCATAGAGCTTAGAGCCATTTGAAGAAGAATTACAGGACCTATTGGATGGAATGAATAGTCTAATGAGTACAGAATATGGAATGAGAGTAAACAAGGAAAAGGCGGGAAGTTAATGAGATGTAAAAAAAATGATGACGGTGAGAAACTTAACGTCGACCAAGAAAAATCTACTGGTATCAGACATAGGCCTTAATTTGAGGAAGAAATTTCTGAGAATGCATGTTTGGAACACAGCATTGTTTGGTAGTGAAAACTGGACAATGGGAAAGAGAGAACAGAAGAGAATCCAAGCAATTGACATGTGGTGCTGCTGAACAATATTGAAAATTAAGTGAACTAATAAGATAATATATGAGGACCTTTTGAACAGGATCGGTGAACAAAGGAATATGTGGAAGAATGGACGAAATGATAGGACATGTATTAATACAACAGGCAGTAACCTCCATGGTACTATATGGAGATGCAGAGCGTAAAAACTGTACAGAAAAACAGAGATAGGAATACATTCAGCAAATAATTGAGGACGTATGTCGCAATTGCTGCTGTGAGATGAAAAGGTTTGCACAGGAGAGAAATTCCTGGCGGGCCGGAGCAAACGAGTCAGAAGATGCCGATAATACTGTACGGATTGCATACTGTAGGCAGTATCTAAGAATACTAATTAACATCGAGGATATCGATTCGAACTGGGCTTGGGTGAAAGACAGGGGCTAACCATTAAATACTACTCCTACTCTATCTCATTCATCAGTCATTGAGGCTGTTGCGCCATAGTTTCAGCATACGACGACTAAATGGTATCAATGACTGAAAGATCTGGAGAACATTCGACCAACCTCGCTGTCCAGTTAAGAAAGCAAGGAGGTCCTGTTGTATCTTGTTGAAAGTTAACGTTACAGAGACCTCGAAGGTTGTTTTTGTTGTTGTTGTTGTTGTTGTGGTCATCAGTCCTGAGACTGGTTTGATGCAGCTCTCCATGCTACTCTATCCTGTGCAAGCTTCTTCATCTTCCAGTACCTACTGCAGCCTACATCCTTCTGAATCTGCTTAGTGTATTCATCTCTTGGTCTCCCTCTACGATTTTTACCCACCACGATGTCCTCCATTACTAAATTGGTGATCCCTTTATGTCTCCGAACATGTCCTACCAACCGATCCCTTCTTCTAGTCAAGTTGTGCCAGAAAATCCTCCCCAATTCTATTCCTGCTCATTAGTTATGTGATCTACCCATCTAATCTTCAGCATTCATCTGTAGAACCACATTTCGAAAGCTTCTATTCTCTTCTTGTCTAAACTATTTATCGTCCATGTTTCACTTCCATACATGGCCACACTACATACAAATACTTTCAGAAACCACCTCCTGACACTTAAATCAATACTCGATGTTAACAAATTTCTCTTCTTCAGAAACGCTTTCATTGACATTGCCAGTCTACATTTTATATCCTCTCTACTTCGACCATCATCAGTTACTTTGCTCCCTAAATAGCAAAACTCCTTTACTACTTTAAGTATCTCATTTCCTAATCTAATTCCCTCAGCATCGCCCGACTTAATTCGACTACATTCCATTATCCTCGTTTTACTTTTGTTGATGTTCATCTTATACCCTCCTTTCAAGACACTGTCCATTCCGTTCAACTGCTCTTCCGGGTCCTTTGCTGTCTCTGACAGAATTACAATGTCATCGGCGAACCTCAAAATTGTTATTTCTTCTCCATGGATTTTAATGCCTACCCCGAACTTTTCTTTTGTTTCTTTTACGGCTTGCTCAATATACAGATTGAATAACATCGGGGAGAGGCTACAACCCTGTCTCACTCCCTTCCCAACCACTGCTTCCCTTTCATGTCCCTCGACTCTTACAGCTGCCATCTGCTTTCTGTAGAAATTGTAAATAGCCTTTCTCTCCCTGTATTTTACCCCTGCCACCTTCAGAATTTGGAAGAGAGTATTCCTGTCAACATTGTCAAAAGCTTTCTCTAAGTCTACAAATGCTAGAAAAGTAGGTGTGCCTTTCCTCAATCTTTCTTCTAAGATAAGTCGTAGGGTCAGTATTGCCTCACGTGTTCCAACATTTCTACGGAATCCAAACTGATCTTCCCCGAGGTCGGCTTCTACCAGTTTTTCCATACGTCTGTAAAGAATTCACGTTAGTATTTTGCAGCTGTGACTTATTAAGCTGATAGTTCGGTAATTTTCACATGTGTCAACACCTGCTTTCTTTGGGATTGGAATTATTATATTCTTCTTGAAGTCTGAGGGTATTTCGCCTGTCTCGTACACCTTGCTCACCAGTTGGTAGAGTTCTGTCAGGACTGGCTCTCCAAAGGATGTCAACAGTTCTAATGGAATGTTGTCTAGTCCGGAGGCCTTGTTTCGACTCAGGTCTTTCAGTGCTGTGTCAAACTCTTGACGCAGTATCATATCTCCCCTTTCATCTTCATCTACATCCTCTTCCATTTCCATAATTTTGACCTGAAGAAGGTAGTTCTTCAGAAATGTGGCGTTTATTGTCCGAACTATCGGCGATACGATGCAGAGGTGATCGTTCGGTGCATCCATTGGCACTCTGGACCACGGTAGGGATCAGAAATGCAATCTGCAGCGTTCATTCTCCAGTGAGCCTCCGCGCGCGGCTACGTCCATTCACGCCTCTGTCGCGTCACACAGCTGGTGGTTCGCCCCCTGGCCCTGTTGGCAGGGCTGCGACCACTGCAACAGGTCCCAGCGAACGAGCGGCCCTGCCGCTAGTAAAGTGACGTCACGGATAGCCGCGAATGGCGACCTGTTGCCTAGTCCGTCTGCGGGGAACCACAACGCCCTGATGTCTGAGCTCGATCGAGCCCGTCCGCGGCTCGTCGCTATTGTCACAGACTTTCTCTGTGGAAGGAAAGAGCTCGAATCCCTTTATGCAGCGGCAGAGAGGCTGTTTTGTTCACGCTAGCGAAGCGTCCTCTAGCGTACTCCGTCGTTCATTCATGTTGTGTACAACTGCGGAAAAGAATCTAGAGTTATAAATTATGTGTCCTTTTGGAAGTCATATCTGGAAGCTGGAGAGACTCAATAAGAGTCTCTGACCGTTCTTTCCACAAACCTGTGTCCCCAGCGCAGAAGACGGCTATATCGTTACTCTTATGTTTCTCAAAACTAGTGAAACGTAACCATGAGAGACAGTCATGCTAAAAACTGGGTTAAATACACTACTGGCCATTAAAATTGCTGCACGACGAAGATGACGTGCTACAGACGCAAAATCTAACCGACAGGAAGAAGATGCTGTGATATGCAAATGATTAGCTTTTCAGAGCATTCACACAAGGCTGGCGCCGGCGGCGACACCTACAACGTGCTGACATGAGGAAAGTTTCCAACAGATATCTCATACACAAACAGCAGTTGACCGGTGTTGCCTGGTGAAACGTTGTTGCGATGCCTCGTGTAAGGAGGAGGAATGCGTACCATCACGTTTCCGACTTTGAAAAAGGTCGGATTGTAGCCTATCGCGATTGCGGTTTATCGTATGGCGACATTGCTGCTCGCGTTCGCCGAGATCCAATGACTGTTAGCAGAATATGGAATCGGTGAGTTCAGAAGGATAATACGGAACGCCGTGCTGGATCCGAACGGCCTCGTATCACTAGCAGTCGAGATGACAGGCATCTTATCCGCATGGCTGTAGCGGATCGTGCAGCCACGCCTCGATCCCCGAGTCAACAGATGGGGACGTTTGCGAGACAACCACCATCTGCACGAATAGTTCGACGACGTTTGCAGCAGCATGGACTATCAGCTCGCAGACCATGGCTGCGGTTACCCTTGACGCTGCATCACAGACAGGAGCGCCTGCAATGGCGTACTCAACGACGAACCTGGGTGCACGAATGGCAAAACGTCATTTTTTCTGATGAATCCAGGTTCCGTTAACAGCATCATGATGGTCACATGCGTGTTTGGCGACATCGCGGTGGACGCACATTGGAAGCGTGTATTCGTCATCGCCATACTGGTGTATCACCCGGCGTGATGGTATGGGGTGCCATTGTTTACATGTCTCGGTCATCTCTTGTTCGCATTGACGGCAATTTGAACAGTGGACGTTACATTTCAGATCTGTTACGACCCGTGGCTCTACCCTTCATTCTATCCCTGCTAAACTCTATATTTCAGCAGGATAATGCACGACCGCATGTTGCTGGACCTGTATGGGCCTTTCTGGATACAGAAAATATTCGACTGCTGCCTTGGCCAGCACATTCTCCAGATCTGTCACCAATTGAAAACATCTGGTCAATGGTGGCCGAGCAACTGACTCGTCACAATACGCCAGTCACTACTCTTGATGAACTGTGGTATCGTGTTGAAGCTGCATGGGCAGCTGTACTTGTACACGCCATCCGAGTTCTGTTTGACCAATGCCCGAGCGTGTCAAGGCCGTTATTACGGCCAGAGGTGGCCGTTCTGGGTACTGATTTCTCAGGATCTATGCACCCAAATAGCGTGAAAATGTAATCACATGTCAGTTCTAGTATAATATATTTGTCCAATTAGTACCCGTCTATTATCTGCATTTCTTCTTGGTGTAGCAATTTTAATGGTCAGTGGTGTGCAATGAAAAGTATACAAGTAATTAGTAAGAGAAATTAGGCGTTTTGGCGCCTAGCACCCGAACGTGCCGACCTATCAGAAGCAAGTGCAGAACAATTGGCGGACTCCCCCACGGGGCTGGTACATACCGAAACAACTGTCGCTTGTAGGTCAATCCACGTTTGTACCATATGCTACTTCACGCGCATCAGACAGGATATCAGCGACAAGACTTCGTGAAGACATTGCTGTCCTCAGTGGTTTTGAGGAAGCATTTCAGCACCTCTCGGATGCAATTAACACTCTAATGCTAATGAGTGTATAACTCAGATTGAGGGAGAATAATAGGTTAGCGATAAACTTAACATCAAAACTGAGGATTGCCGGCC
The DNA here is from genome assembly GCF_023864345.2 of Schistocerca serialis cubense. NCBI lineage: Eukaryota > Metazoa > Arthropoda > Insecta > Orthoptera > Acrididae > Schistocerca > Schistocerca serialis. Next base: position 114,342,258 of record NC_064647.1, read on the forward strand.
GGTGTGGCCGAGCGGTTTTAGGCACTCCAGTCTGGAACCGCGCGACCTCTACGGTCCCAGGTTCGAATCCTGCCTGAGGCATGGATGTCTGTGATGCCCTCAGGTTAGTTAGGGTTAAGTAGTTCTAAGTTCTAGGGGACTGATGACCTCAGATGTTAACTCCCATAGTGCTCAGAGAAGAAGTGAAGGCAGTCTCCTGATCCAGCTAAGGTGTTGACGACAGATATTTCTTGAAACGTTGGAGATATCTTAATTGTTTTCACACAGGTGAACTGTGAAAACGTCCTCACTAAATGGCGGATGGTCTCTTTACATAGCTATATCAATTACACCTACATCTGTATCTGACTTTGCAATTCACCTTGAGGTGCGTGGTAGAGGGTACTTTGTGTACCACTTCTTCATTTTCCTGTTCCAGTTGCGTGCGGTTCGCAGGAAGAACTACTTCCGACAAGCTTCCATGTGGTCTGGAATGCATCTAATTTTGTCTTGATGGTTTTTTCGCGGGATGTACGCAGGAAGACGCGATATATTGCTTCACTCTTCTAGAAACGCACGCTCTCAAAACTTTAACAGTAGATCAAACCTGATGCAGAACGCCTCTCTTGCAGCGTCTGCCCTTGGAGCTGGCTGAGCATCTCCGTGACGTTTTCGAGCTCACTAAATGAACCTGTGACGAAACGCGCTGCCCTTCTTTGGACCTTCTCTGTTTCCGTTACCAATTCTGTCTGGTGCGGATCGCAGACTGACGAGCAACATTCAAGTATCGGTCGAACGAGCGTATTGTAAGCTACTTCCTTTCTTGATGGATGGACTGCGTTACCTGAGAATTCTTCTAATGATTTTCAGTCTGGTATCTGCCTTAATGTGGTAGTTTCACTTCAGAACGTCCCTTCCATACGCTCCTAGATATTTTAAGGAAGTAATTGCTTCGAACGATTTTTCTCCAATTTTGTAGTCGTACAATAAAGGTTTTTCCTGTCTATGTATTTACAATGTGTTATATTTGTTTACATCAAGAGTCAGTTGCCACTCCCTGTATCAAGCGTCGATTCGTCGTACAATATGCGTTAGATAAGTATGTCCCAAGCAAGATCGTGAGAGATGGAAAAGAGCCATCGTGGTACAACAACCGAATTAGAAAACTGCTGCGGAAGCAAAGGGTACTTCACAGCAAACATAAACATAGCCAAAGCCTTGCAGAAAAACAAAAATTACCCGAAGCGAAATGTAGTGTGAAGAAGGCTATGCGAGAGGCGTTCAATGAATTCGAAAGTAAAGTTCTGTGTACTGACTTGGCAGAAAATCCTAAGAAATTTTGGTCTTATGCCAAAGCGGTAGGTGGATCAAAACAAAATGTCCAAACACTCTGTGACCAAAATAGTACTCAAACAGAGGATGACAGACTAAAGGCCGAAATACTAAATGTCTTTTTCTAAAGCTGTTTCACATAGGAAGACTGCACTCTAGAATGTCGCACAGATGACAAAATGGTAGATATCGAAATAGACGACAGAGGGATAGAGAAACAATCAAAATCGCTCAAAAGAGGAAAGGCCGCTGGACCTGATGGGATACCAGTTAGATTTTACACAGAGCACGCGAAGGAACTTGTCCCCCTTTTTGCAGTGGTGTACCGTAGGTCTCTAGAAGAGCGTAGCGTTCCAAAGGATTGGAAAAGGGCACAGGTCATCCCCGTTTTCAAGAAGGGACGTCGAACAGATGTGCAGAGCTATAGACCTATATCTCTAACGACGATCAGTTGTAGAATTTTGCAACACGTATTATGTTCGAGTATAATGGCTTTTCTGGAGACTAGAAATCTACTCTGTAGGAATCAGCATGGGTTTCGAAAAAGACGATCGTGTGAAACCCAGCTCGCGCTATTCGTCTACGAGACTCAGAGGGCCATAGACACGGGTTCACAGGTAGGTGCTATGTTTCTTGACTTCCGTAGGGCGTTCGATACAGTTCCCCACAGTCATTTAATGAACGAAGTTAGAGCATATGGACTATCAGACCAATTGTGTGACTGGATTGCAGAGTTCCTAGATAACAGAACGCAGCATGTCATTCTCAATGGAGAGTAGTCTTCCGAAGTAAGAGTGATTTCAGGTGTGCCGCAGTGGGGTGTCCTAGGACCGTTGCTATTCGCAATGTACATAACTGATCTTGTGGATGACGTCGGAAGTTCACTGAGGCTTTTTGCGGATGATGCTGTGGTATATCTAGAGGTTGTAACAATGGAAAGTTGTACTAAAATGCAGGAGGATCTGCAGCGGATTGACGCATGGTGCAGGGAATGGCAACTGAATCTCAATGTAGACAAGTGTAATGTGCTGCGAATACATAGAAAGAAAGACCCCATATCATTTGGCTACAGTATAGCAGGTCAGCAACTGGAAGCAGTTCATTCCATAAATTATCTTGGAGTACGCATTAGGAGTGATTTAAAATGGAATTATCATATAAAGTTGATCGTCGGTAAAGCAGATACCAGACTGAGATTCATTGGAAGAATCCTAAGGAAATGCAATCCGAAAACAAAGCAAGTAGGTTACAGTGCGCTTGTTCGCCCACTGCTTCAATACTGCTCAGCAGTGTGGGACCCATACCAGATATGGTTGATAGAAGAGATAGAGAAGATCCAACGAAGAGCAGCGCGCTTCGTTACAGGATCATTTAGTAATCGCGAAAGCGTTACGTAGATGATGGATAAACTCCAGTGGAAGACTCTGCAGGAGAGACGCTCAGTAGCTCGGTACGGGCTTCTGTTGAAGTTTCGAGAACATACCTTCACCGAGGGGTCAAGCAGTATATTGCTCCCTCCTACGTATATCTCGCGAAGAGACCATGAGGATAAAATCAGAGAGATTAGAGCCCACAAAGAGGCATACCGGCAATTGTTCTTTCCACGAAAAATACCAGACTGGAGTAGAAGCGTGAACCGATAGAGGTACTCAAGGTATCCTCCACCACACACCGTCAGGTGCCTTGCGGAGTGTGGATGTAGATGTAGATGTAGAGGAGATTTTGCGTTCGAAAATTCTACAACAGAACGACGTCAGAGATATGGGCGTTTAGTTTTGTCCTTCTGTTCATGAAAACGGGAATGAACTGCGCTTTTCTTCTGCTGATTAGGAAAGCTTCGCTCCTCCAGTGATCTACGTTACACTGCTAGGAGAGGTGCGAGTTCTCTCGCATAGTGTTTGTAGGACAGTATTAGTAACCCGCCAAGTGTAGTTGCCTTCCCACTGTTGAGCAATTTCAGTTCCTTTTCTGTCCCACACTCACCTGTTTCAGTATATCTCATTTTAACATTCGTACAGCTTTTTAAAGGAGAAACTACAGTATTTCCGGTTATCTTTGTCATCCGCCGTTCCAGTGCCCTTACGGTCACAAAACTTCTAGACAGATGGCTTCGATTTCTTTACTAACATAAGCCAAAACTTCTTAAGACGTCAAGTCGGTAGGTAAAATTTTACCTTCGAATTCGTTCAGTGCTTGCTCACATGGATGTTCTTATGTTAATTTTGGCTTTACTCATGTTTTTTAAATTTGCAGTTAAACTCATTTTGTTTCCGTGGCAGCTCTCTAACATGTCTGTCGAGCCACGGTGGGTTTTCTCCATGACTTTGCTCGGCACATACCTAAAGCATACTGCACACTACTCTCGAACTTTACCCTTTCTCAGTGATAGAGATGAGAGTCTCTTGTTGTCCGCTCAGGTAATCTGAAATCTGTTTCTGTCGCCTTCGCTAACCAGGAGTATGTTCCTATTTACGGACGTGTTTGGTGACGCAGTAACATCCATAAAATCTCTGATTGTATTTTTTACGCTAAGTGAGTCTTATAGTATGGTCGTGTCGGTGACCAAGAGGGCTAGTATATTGTTTCCGCGAGTCGGTTCTTTGACTATCTGCTCAAGGAAGTTTTCAGATAAGACGTTTAGAACAATTTCACACGATTTCTTAGTCTATTATTCGCCGAAAATGTGAAATGCACTTTACAGAGAGACCTTTTGAGTGTTGGACAATAGTAACTTTACCATACTGGCTATTAGCAGTAACTTCCATCTACAGAGACACTAATAAAATGTAATTTGCCCAACATTTATGAATAAATATGCTATATTTACTGAGATGTTCATTTTCAGAATTTTAATGAGTAATGAAATAATTAATGAAATACGGTACCTAAGCAAAGGAGAAAGAAATACTGTAAATCCGAATGTAATACAAACATCTGACTGGATCACACATTACAAAGGACTGTGTTAAATCCAGAAATCTAAGAAACAGAGAATAAAGGACAACTGCAAGTAATAGATTGTATAGATTTGGTGTACTTGAAGACAGTTCTCTAAAAAAATTGAAAAATCACAAATCACGAGCACTAGCGAGAACAACTTCCGAATTATTTAAACACGTAGAAATTTCCTTAGAATTAAAAATGTTACACCTCTTTAACATCTGCTGGATACAATGGAAAATATTGTAGCAATGGTCATTTCATTACACAAAAAAGTCGAAAGAAATAATACATCCAACTACAATGATGTAAGTATTCTGTTTAATGGGTACAAAATGTACAGAAAAATAATAAATGAAAGACTTTGAAGTATCTCAGACATAACTTTAACGGAGGAACATTTAGGTCTACGGATGGGAAGGTCACGGATTGACGGTATCCTCGAACTGAAACATATATTAGAAAAGAGACGAGAATTAAATCTGGAAACTCACCTAGCTTTTGTAATTCCGAAAAAGCATTTGAAGAATTCAAAAAATTAAATTGTGGACAATAAAAAAAAGAAACCGTAAACATCTGATCCAAGGCGCAAAATTCCTTACACGAACACTAGAATTAGAATTGACGCGACTAAAGAGAGAACACTTGAATCACAATAAATCAAAGCGAAAGACAAAGGTGTAGCTTGTCACCAACGTCATTCAGTATCTATTTACATGATACGATCGGAGAATGGAAGAGAGATGGAACACAATCACACATAAATATTGCGCGCAATAAGCCTATTAACACGACGTTCTTCGCGGATGATCAAGTTATACGAGACAGCGAAGCTAAATTACAAATGGCATTAAATAAACTAAATGAAATAAGCGCAAGCTACATTCTGGCTATACCTATAAATAAAACTAAAACCGTGGCCATTTCAGGTATTCACGCAGTACGAGCAAAAATAGTCCTCAATAACAAACCGCGAGAACAGGAAGCCCTTTCCGATATTTAGGATGTGACGTATCATATTGTAATGGTACTTGAATTACGTAACCATTACGGCACCTCACCTAACCTCTCAAAAATGGTTCAAATGGCTCTGAGCACTATGGGACTCAACTGCTGTGGTCATAAGTCCCCTAGAACTTAGAACTACTTAAACCTAACTAACCTAAGGACATCACACATATCCATGCCCGAGGCAGGATTCGAACCTGCGACCGTAGCGGTCGTGCGGTTCCAGACTGTAGCGCCTTCAACCGCTCGGCCACTCCGGCCGGCCCCTAAACCTCTCCATACCAGCAATATTCTACTGTGTTTCTGCAAAGTAGTTAACATATTTCTGTGACAACATTCAGATTTGATTTCATTAATGTAGAGGTACTTTGATATATCTGTATGTTTATATTGCAATGATATTATTATGTGAATTCTTTCTTTGGTCACTATGATCTTTGACGTACTTGTAACTCTGATATTTGGGCGCGTAAGCGGTTATTAGAGAGTCAAGTCTTGGTCGTCATGTTGAAAAGACGCAAATTGTAGTCAGCTTATAAAATATGAACTTTAACAGTGAGGAAGATATTTTCAAATATGTTTTATATTGTGAAGTGATGTTTTGGAACGAGTTACATGACATTGCAACAAAAGTAATAAAAAAGAAGTGTAACTTAAATTCGGAGTGCTGATTACTATTTTACATCACCATTGTGCTAACTTGCTAAAGTTTAATCTTCAAGAATGGTTTATGAAACACATCTATAAAACCTTTGAATATCGCAGAATAACACCTAGGCCTCTTTGCATCCGAGCTTGGAATCATCACTACCTAGATTTTCGACGATTGAGCCATGAGTTCACAACGAGACCAGCGTGGGAAACACGAAAAGATGAGTGCCTAGTTTATCCATTATTTCAAGAAATGACTTTATTAACTGTGCTCTAATGACACCTGCCGCATAAGGTAACTTTGCTGTTACCCGGAAATGCAGTATTTAGCAGCGTGAGCAACACTACAGTCATAATTAATTTTTGACCTTTGTTGTGGTAGGGTTGTTAGAATATGAACAAGATTTGGATATATAGAAAAAACTAATTCTTTCCAGCATAAACGTGGCACAATCAGGAGAACTTTTAAAGGGTAAAACAAAACAGTTCACACTCTATTATAAGGGGCGCAAAATTAGACACTAAGAAATAAAGATCGAAGACAGTTACAAACACACAAAAAAGAAATTTCTAAGCTCCGTGAAAGGCTGTGTTAGGGAAGACAAAATGAAGTAATTAAGAGAAGAATTAGACGTTTAACAAACAACCCAAAGGGGAATCTAAGACATAGCAAAGTGACGGGAACATTTACTTCGTATGCCACCGCAAAGACTTCTTTAACTAGAAATAGAATGGCGTAAGAGAGGTGTGGGTAGGCAGAAGATGAGACAGTGAAACCGGAACAGGTCCTAGGTCTAACCCTGAAGCGGAATAAGAGAAAAACATTAAGAATTTTTATGATCACCTAGCATCTTTCCGTTGCATTACCCTCTCTTCGTACTGAAATTTCAGAAAAATCTTGAAAGGAGTGACCACAAAGAGAAACCACAAGATTTGAAACTGTCCTTCTTAGGATGAGATGGAGCCTCTTGTGAATTTGGTTTGTTTATCGGTTGGTAGGACATGTTCTGAGGCATCAAGGGATCACCAATTTAGTATTGGAGGGCAGCGTGGAGGGTAAAAATCGTAGAGGGAGACCAAGAGATGAATACACTAAGCAGATTCAGAAGGATGTAGGTTGCAGTAGGTACTGGGAGATGAAAAAGCTTGCACAGGATAGAGTAGCATGGAGAGCTGCATCAAACCAGTCTCAGGACTGAAGACCACAACAACAACAACATCGATTAATGAAGCAACAATGTCTACTAGCTCACCGATGATAGCTGGACACATTTGTAAATATGATAATCGAGTAACGCAAATATTTCTAGTTTTTTGAGATTTTTATTAACAAAAAATCCCTCGCTTATTTCCACATGAAGCACAGGTAATTAGATACTCGATTCTGCAGGCCATGACACCGTTAGACTCACATAAGTAAGATACTCGATTCTGCAGACCATGATACCGTTAGACTCACATAAGAAACCTAGAATTAAATGTGTTACATCAAATCGCGTGAACTATACCTAAAAAATGAATGCAAAGTTTCAATCCTGAATTACGAGAGGGGACCCAAAAGAAACCGGGCTCCGAGGGCGCTGCCACTCGTAGACGTAGTGCAGGGTTCTCACGCTAGGTGGTGTTAGTAGAGATCTTCATGAAACAGCTGTGCAGACGGCGTCAGTGTTGAGCTGAACGTGCAAGTGTGGTATTGTGTTTCTCTGACTGTTGGCGGGTTACCTCTGCGAAGTCGTTATGGCAACTTTAAAAGAACAAAGAGTGTGTGAGAAATTTTGTTTTCTGCTTAAGAAAACTGCAATGGAGACACACCAAATGCTTCCTGAAGCTTTCCAGGAGGACGCTATGAGCCGCACACAGGTTTTCGAGTGGTTTGGGCGCTTTAAACGTGGTGAGATGTGTGTTGAAGACCAAGCTCGTTCTGGACGCCCTTCAACATCGCGAAATGAGGAGAACATTGAAAAGGTCCGCCAAAAAGATCAACGAGGATCGTCGCCAAACGATCGATCAAATTTCAGCAAAGACAGGAATCAGTTGGAGCTCGTGCCAGCGGATTTTTAGTGAGGATTTGCACATGAGACGTGTTGCTGCTGAATTTGTTCCGCGCCTTCTCACACAGGAGCAAAAAACCATTCGCATGAATGTGTGTCAGGACTTGAAAACAGAGATTGCACGTGATCCAAAGTTCTTGAACAAAGTCATTACAGGGGATGAGAGTTGGTGTTACGGGTGTGACCCAGAAACCAAGCAAGCGTCAAGCCAGTGGAGGACTCCCAACTCTCCCAGACCAGAAAAAGCAAGGCAAGTGAGGTCAAATGTGAAGACGATGATCATTGTCTCTTTTGATGTTCGTGGAATTGTGCATCGGGAATTCGTACCCCCTGGCCAGACTGTTAAATAGCACTTTTACTTGGATGTTTTAAGGCGTCTGCGGGAGGATGTGAGGAGGAAACGCCCGGAACTTTGGCGATCAGGTGACTGGTTTCTGCATCACGACAACGCTCCAGCACACACGGCCTTACGAGTGACCCACTATTTGGCATCTCAGAGGTGGTCTGTCGTTCTCCACGCTCTGTATTCGCCGGACCTAGCCCCGTGCGACTTTTTCCTATTTCCACGAATGGAAAAAACGCTAAAAGGGGAGCGTTATGACGATGTGGAGGCGGTAAAAACACCTTCGCAAAGAGTACTGGACAAAATCAAACTTGAAGAGTTCTAAACACGCTTCCAACAGTGGGAAAAGAGACTTGACAAGTGCATCACATGTAATGGAGAGTGTTTTGAAGGTGACTGAAGTAATTTTGTAAAAAGGTTCATCAATAAATTTTTTATAACAACAATCCGGTTTCTTTTGGGTCCCCCCTCGTATTCTGAAAAAGGAGAAAATTTTGGTGACTTGGAAATAAATTATAAATGGAGATTCATATGGTTCAGTCACTGGTCCACTTCCAGTCAATAAAACCAGATCTTTATCCACATTCTGGAACCCGTTATGAAGTATACTTCAGAGAGAGCTTTACGTCGTACAACCTATTAGCATTTCGTCTCATTTCGTGTCTATATAGATTGCCTGCAGTCTGTCTTATAAAAAGAGAGCAGAGTTAGGGCGCAGTGCGCTTCGGCCCTGGTTCAGAGGAGAGACTGGAATGTTAGTCGGTGGCTGCAGCCTCATCGCTCCGGTAGCGGCTGCCTCGCCTCGCCTCGCCGCGCCGCTTAAAGAGATTGATTTTTAAAGCGGCGGTGCCGCGATTTTCACGCTCCACGCCCCGGGCGAAGCGTGTGAAACCGTGCCCAGCGGACCGTGCCCAAGTGTCGCACAAGTGGCGACCGTTCCACGTCAGTGATGTGGGGCCAGCGCACAGTTGTATGGCACCCACTGCAATTAGGGATACTTCCAGTTCCATCCGCGTAAAAAGTTTGCTAATAATCGCTGCTTAAATGTCTCCGTCCACAATGTACGAAGGCTCTTTCCGTTTTTTTTTTTTTTTTTTTTTTTTTTTTTTTCAGGATCCAGTTGGTCGCGAAACGGAAATCGCAGCGAAAGTTATGTGAGCGTGGGATTTGCTATTCTGTCATTCTGCGCAACGGATTAATCTGAGATGTACCCTTTACCCTGTGGCTCCTGCAAGATGCAATTTCCAAAAAAAAAATAGTTCAAATGGCTCTGAGCACTGTGGGACTTAACAGCTATGGTCATCAGTCCCCTAGAACTTAGAACTACTTAAAACTAACTAAGGACAGCACACAACACCCAGTCATCACGAGGCAGATAAAATCCCTGACGCCGCCGGGAATCGAACCCGGGAACCCGGGCGCGGGAAGCGAGAACGCTACCGCACGACCACGAGCTGCGGACTGCAATTTCCAACGCCACACTAGTACAGAAAGCAGACAGACGCTCCTAACGTTCTAAAGAGAAATGCCTGAAAAATTTTCAGCAATAAATATCTTCTGGAGTCGTCCGCTGTAAGGAAATGACAAAAAAATTCACAAAATTTCTTACGTAAGTAGTGGGATACTTGGGTACTGGAGTAGCGCTAGTCAGTGTAAGAAAAACATGAAACTAACGAAAATTATTATTTATTTTGCAAAAACTCTGAGAAATCACAATGGAAATTTAGTTATGAATTGAACAATTTATATCCTGGTTCTTTTCTGAATGTGAAGTTACCTCTCAAGGATAGGATTCACTAATTAAATTTCTATACAAAGTTTAAGATTGTTATTGGCAGAACGGCTGAGAGCTTCGCCTACTCAACTTGAATAATTATCCTTTAGAATGTTGCTAGGTCCAGTCGAGGCTGCCGCGTGTGAAATGCAGTGAAGTGTACTGTTGTGGAGGAAATATGGGGCTCGCAATAGCTGTAGCGCACAATACTGTAAGCTGCGATGACTGCTGTCTGCGCCGCTCGCTGCTGACAAATAAGATAACTCTCGTTCTATCTGGATTGACCTTCGCCAATCAAACTCTCCCTATGTCTTGATGAAGTCAAGGACTCCTATTCGCCCCTAGTCTAACTATTGGCGTGGTACACCGGTCATATAACCAGTCCACCACGATAGATAGGCTGGGTCATCCTCTGAAGGGACCGACCCCCTGGCTTGCGGTCTGCCTCTCTCGAACTAAAGGCTTCTGTGACCGTCGTGTCTGGAATGTATGTGCGTACGCCAGCCTCGAGTATTTCAACCACGGTGCACTTACTTGTTATTTGCATATCGTTTACATGAATTCATACAACATTGACTTTATCTTATCGAGTTTCAGTTCGAATGAAGCGTCTTGATGTGCGGAATATGATAGTGAGGGTGGAATATGTAAGCAATGAAGGTCAGGAGACCACGACATCTTACAGTCAGAAATTTTTTATAAGGAGCAATCAAAAAGTTTGTGTTGGTAGGCGACATACTCAACAATCCCTGCAAATTAGGCAAAATGGCCGTGCGCACTGGGGCACCAGATTTAAGATACCCGTCTGGTAAAACACCTTATCCTGCTGCGTGAAGATGTCTGTATCTGCCTGCTGCACGCCCTCGTTCGACGTGAGTCGTAGACTCTCCATGGCTATTTGTAAGGGACCGAAGGTGTGATAATCACACAGGAAGACCACAGGACCGTAGGCCAGGTGCTCGAGCGCCTCCCACTTGTGTTGGCATAGCTTCTGAGTTACGACATCTCTGACAGGGCAACGACGAAGAGGGCCAAGCGACTGGGGAAAAGCGCAGCTAATTCCCCTTTTAAAGAAGGGTCGTAGGACAGATGCACTCAGTTATAAACCTACACTATGTCATGACAAATATCGTGGCGTCCTCCATCACTAATGCTGGAATTCAGTATGTTGTTGGCCCACCCTTAGCCCTGATGAAAGCTTCCACTCTCGCAGGTATACGTTCAATAAGGCGCTGGAAGGTTTCTTGGGGATCGGCAGCCCATTCTTGACGGAGTGCTGCACTGAGGAGAGGTATCGATGTCGGTCGGTAAGGCCTGGCACCAAGTCGGCGTTCCGAAACATCAAAAAGGTTTTGTATTGGATTTAGGTCAGGTCTCTGTGCTGGCCAGTCAATTACAAACAGACCGTGTGCTATGAACAGCTACTCGATCTTGATGAAAGCTGCAATCGCCATCCCCGAATTGCTCTTCAACAGTGGGAAACAAGAAGGTGCTTAAAACATCAATGTAATCCTGTGCTGTGATAGTGCCATGCAAAACAACAAGGGGTGCAAGCCCCCTCCATGAAAAAGAAGGCCACACCATAACACCTCCGCCTCCGAATTTTACTGTTGGCACTACACACGCTGGCAGATGACGTTAACTGGACATTCGCCATTGAATTGCCACATTGTGTACAGCGATTCGTCACTCCACACAACGTTTTTTCCGCTGCTGAATCGTCCAATGTTTACACTCCTTACACCAAGCGAGGCGTCGTGTAGCATTTACCGGTGTGACGAGTGGCTTATAACCAGCCGTTCGACTATGAAATCGAAATTTTCTCACTTCCCGCCTACCTTTTATAGTACATAGTACTGACGCAATCTGGAATTTCTGTGTAATGGTCTGGATAGATGTCTGCCTATTACGCATTACGACCCTCTTCAATTGTCGGCGGTCTCTGTGAGTCAAGAGACGAATTCGGTATGTACGCTTTTGTGCTGTACGTGTCCCTTCACGTTTCCACTTCACTATCACATCGGAAACAGTGGACCTAGGGATGTTTGGGTGTGTGGAAATTTCGGGTACAGACGTATGATACAAGTGACAGCCAATCTCCTTACCAAATTCGAAGTCCGTGAGTCCCGCGGAGCGTCCCATTCTGTTCTCTCACGATGTCTAATGACCACTGAGGTCGCTGATATGGGGTACCTGGCAGCACAATGCATCTAATATGAAAAACGTATGTTTTTGGGGGTGTCCGGATACTTTTGATCACATAACTCTGTATTTGGACATGCATGCCTATACCAGTTTCTTTAGGGCTTCTGTGTACATGTGGTAGAGCACTGTACAAAGTTTCCAGTGTCTTTGTCGTAGAAGACAGTCGTCTAAGCTTTCCGCCAGTTCTCTACGCTGATCTGCAGCTACTTGTCCGTGCCAAAATGTTGTCCTCAGTCCGTGATTCAGTGAACAAAGAGGTGAAAATCAGAAGGAGCCAAGTCCGGGCTGTAACTTGGGTAATCAAACACTTCCACCCAAAACGCTGCGAGAGCGTCTTTGTTGGAGCTGCAAATATGCGGCCGAGCATTGCGATGAAGAAGAACAATTCCTGGTGAAAACAGTCCTTGTCGCTTATTCTGAAGAGCTCTTCGTAGAAAATTATCTCGACTGACCCTAATCCACTTTCTGAACAAGATCATCGGTTGACACTCACTTCCTTCCCTGACTGTGTGCATCATGAACGTATGTACGTAATACTTCAAATTTCCTCCGTTACGTTCCCTCAATGCTGACTTGAGACGTGGGAGTGAAGAAGTGTTTATGTGCCAAGCAGTTTTGTGGAATCGGTCGACGTAGGGCGATGTGGAGACGTATCGAAGTGTTTGAAAGGATCTGTCGTGTTTGATCGTGCCAGTGTTCACGCCGCGAATGAAAGCTCCGATTTTTTCGGCTGTTGTATCAGCGCTGACTGTCCATCGTGTCTACAAGGGATGGTGTGCCACTTCCAGCCATGTAAGACGGTACAGAAAAGTAGTCGTAAAAATATTCTAAGCAACGGTGACAGGAGACAATCTGGTGCAAACGAGACATGAATCTCTCTTGCCTGTGAATGCAGGTAAAACTCAAATAGTTTCCGAGCGAAGAAGGCGAAGGGGGCTGCACCCACTGGATATTTTGATGATGATGATGATGATAATGATGATGATGATTGGGTTGTGGGGCCCTCAACTGCGCGATTATCAGCGCCCGCACAAATTCCCAACCTTTGCTCAGTGCAGACTCGCCACATTCATGAATGATGATGAAATGATGATGACAACACAAACACCCAGTCATGAAAATCACTGACACCGCCGGGGATCGGATATTTGGAGTCGGGTACTTTGCAAGACGTCATTGCTCACAGTGGCATATAAAGATGTCCATCTTCAATGAGCCACATCTCTAACATCTAAATTGGACAGTAACTGAATGGCAGATAATAGTGTGTTAGTAAGAATCGTGGTTTTACTCCTTCCCAAACGATTCATGGCATCGGGTGCACTGACAATGCTATTTATTCATTCACCCATCAAATAGTACAAGCCATAAATAGTAATATGCCACCGCTTGGGATTTTTGTGATCTTTCAAAGGAGTTTGACATTTGTACTTCATATTACTCTCTTAGAAAAACTTGAGTGCTACGGAACTGATGGCTTTACCAACAGCTGGTTTCAGTTACGGTTAACAAACAGTATGCAAAAGGTTGTGCTGAATATATCAGTAGATGTTGGAGGCATAGAAAATTTTAGCAACCTTGTAGGTACGAATGACCTTACACTTAATACTGAACAAGCAAAATTGCTTCTTTTTACAGAAATACTGGCATTATAATAATTCCCGTCAGAGAGAAAGCGATGAAAGAGTTGGTAAATGATATCTTACAAAGAATTATTAAGTGGTTCTCTGAAAATGGTCTCTCCCTAGATCTCGGAAAAAACGCCATATTCAGTTGTGTACAAGAGATGGCACATCATGTAGATACCTCTTCAAGGAGCTAGGCATTATAACCGTGCTGTCACAACACGTATATTTGTTAATGATAAATAATCCGCCATTGTTACAGCTATTAATGGCTCAGAAAGGATTTTAATATACAGCAACAAAAATTTTTGATCATTTGTCCAATAACAAGCAAGTTTTAAATCTAATTTAAAATCGTTTATCCTGAACAATTCCTTCTATTCCTTTGTTGAATTCCTACTTCAAAACTGGTAGCCAGTTACAAAATAGAAACATAAAACGTTAGGTGTAATTGCATAGTTGGACTAAGTATAATAATGTGTTCAATGATGTTAACACTTGTCATGTATATATATCCTGTAAACTGACTCGTTCCACACCATTTAGATGAAAGAATCGTTCAAATGATATATGGTACACGTAACTTACTAACCGAAAGATGGTCCAGTGAGGCGTTTAATGTGCAATGTGTGTACGACGTAGCCCAGACCGCAGGTTGTATGGTGTGTCGAGGAATAATAGTAGAATATGCAAATTGCAAAAGTCTCTGGTACAAAGTTTAAAATTGCTTTTCCCCAATTACCGGGGCATTGGCCTTGGCGCAGTGGGTACCCCTGTTCCCGTCAGATCACCGAAGTTAAGCGCTGTCGGGCGCGGCCGGCACTTGGATGGATGACCATCCGGGCCACCATGCGCTGTTGCCATTTTTCGGGGCGCACTCAGCCTCGTGATGCCAATTGAGGAGCTACTCGACCGAATAGTAGCGGCGTCGGTCAATAATACCATCATAACGACCGGGAGAGCGGTGTGCTGCCCACACGCCCCACCTATCTGCATTCTCAGTGAGGATGACACGGCGGTCGGATGGTACCGATGGGCCACTTGTGGCATGAAGACGGAGTGCTTTTACTTTTCTTTCCTAATTGCTACTCACTTTAGAGTCCCGAATCAAAAAGAAACACTACTTGCAAACGTACGTAAATGTCTGTATTTTATTCACCATTACTTTATGCTTCATTCACCTCAATCTACACCGAGCGAGGTGGCGCAGTGGTTTGACTCTGGACTCGCATTCGGGAGGACGACGGTTCAATCCCGCGTCCGGCCATCCTGATTTAGGTTTTCCGTGATTTCCCTAAATCACTCCAGGCAAATGCCGGGATGGTTCCTCTGAAAGGGCACGGCCGACTTCCTTCTCCATCCTTCCCTAATCCGATGAGACCGATGACCACACTGTCTGGTCTCCTTCCCCCAAAACCAACCAACCACAGTCTACGACAAAATGTGCTCCACACAGACTAGTGGATCAGCCGCTAATCGTTGTAGCAAGAGCGCCCGTATGATAGTTTGTGAGAGGGGGCCGGGGGGAACACCTGTTGTATGGAGAATTTTTAATGTGTTGGAAGACAAATTGCGGCTTCTAATTAGCCATAAAATGTTCCAGGTCCGACCATGTTAAAAACCTACTGAATACCGACTTTTAAATCATATTCTTGAAAGAGAAAAGCCTGACTACACTATATTTTTACATTTGCACATGGGCAAGGGGGTTGTGGGTGGGCTACCGCGCCCAAGCGTCCCTCTCCCCCCCCCCCCCCTACCACTTCCTTGCCACGCAATGCGGACGCTCTTGCCTTTTAGTGTTTCAGAAAGTCTTTTGAGAAAAGGTGACTCCCGTTTTTCATCCGTTCTCTGTCGTAATGTGTGATTAGTATGTTCGAGTTGTGCTGATATCCATGAGAAGATGTACCACATCATTGGCCATCACTATCATCCCTCAGTGATTCGGTGCGGTGCAAGATTTGTAGCAAGAACTCTCGATATACAAACTAATTTTCATAATAATGAAAATGTAGTTAAACTGTATCAGGTCGTGATATCAAAAACGGGTATATACGTGATATGTATGCTTTTATGTTAGAAGTAGTGTGTACTGTGCGTTGATGTTTCCTTCTGTTACATTGGTTCGAGGACACTGGAGCAACGCCGGCGGACTTGCTGCAACAAGGTACACCGTCGTTGAAAGCTGGTCGCCATACACGTGAAGCCGACGGCCGTGTCAAGCTGAAAGACTTCGTCGTTGGGACGGAGGCCTTTGATTATTATTAAGAAAAGATATTGTGTCGTAGAAAGAAAAAAAAGTTTTGTATAATCTTAACTCACGTATCAGCTGTTACCTGTTTGCCTTCACAGAATTTTAACTCACGTATCAGCTGTTACCTGGTTGCCTTCACAGAATTAAGTGTGAGCCAACAGAGACTCTGTTATTACATTGACGATACAAATGTATTATGAAGAACGAATAAAAACTGACCAGAAAATTTTATTACTGGAAATTTAAAAGCTCTGTTGAAAAGTTATTTGTTCTGAGATTTTTTATGCTATACCCTCAACGTGTTAAACCTTACCAGATCGTATTATCGAACAGAAGCCGAACCATTAACTGAGTGAGTCTGAGGAAAAGCGAAGTGCACTATCTTCGAGACTGATGATTTTCGGTGAGTTGACTTTGGGTTTTGGAGGCAATATTAACTTTCACGATAATTATTAAGAAGCTATTACACGGTCTTTGCGAGATCCAGGGTTTTCAAAGGTGAAAAGGTGCCGTAATTTTTGACACTGACCTAATGTTAGCTCAGAGATACGAACTATATAGTTGCTCACTCACAAACGTACATTACTAGACGGGCGATACCGTTTACAGTATCACTGGTGTCACTGAAGCCAACGATTTAGGATAGAAATACGACGGCGAGTGCAAAGGCCGTGTGAACAGCTGTTTCTTTATTTACTGACAAAACACTTGTACATGCGTCGTGTTTGGCTGTAATTTTTCGTACAGCAGACGGAAGATACAAAGAAAGGAACATATCTCAGTGCAAACACAACTAGAAACATCTTGCGCATTTTTGCTTTTGCACTGTAAGTGAGCCTAAATAATTACATTAAGGTTTGTCTTATCTTAAATACCGAGAATTATTTAAATAGTTTATGTATATTTTAGGGGGTTTAATAATACACTATTAACAGACGTAGATTAATGCTTTGCTTTCAACTCGGCTTTTCTTCGAATAGTATGCTCGTTATCAAAGTCGTCCTGCGAGTAGAACGTTTATTTGTGGTTGATATTCATTTGAATGTTCTTACGAAAACTGCAGTCTGCCTTAAACGTGTGTGTATGTAACCCGATGCTCTCTTCACAGCGTGATTCTACATTGTAAAAGTTAAACTCAACTAGTGCGCAAATATTTGCTCAACTGCAGAAATTCTTTAAACACTCTCTTACACCTGACAACACCATTTCGTTTCAGAAAATCGTGTTAGTACCATACACACACACACACACACACACACTTCCTGACTTTGCAATCTTTCCTCATCGAACTTCAGGCTTCAGTAAAAGTTATCTCTTTGTCAGTCAAATAATGTATGTCGGTGTGCTCTCGTGACTGTTAATATCACTGGTTGTCTCAGTAACGAACGACAACAACATGAGCTACGAAAAATACGTAATTGCTTGAGACTATGAGCAGATTTATTCATCACAGTAACGCAGTTAATATCCGCTACCCCTATTAAACAAGAAGATGCTAGGATAAGTATTTTGTCGGAAGAGGTGCGAGCTAACATCTCCAAAGATGCTCGGGCTCACATGCGGTTCCTCTTCGTCGAAATGTCTCGGCTCAAACTCGTCTAGGGGTTGAACTGCACGTGTCGCATTACATGCCCTTAAATAGACAGTTGTGACCCTTTGGTTAAATTGTCTCTCTGATGGCAAGTTTACGAAATTGTATGAAATATACAAAGCTAAAATAACATATAGCAACAGTAATAATAATATCGGGAGCTAAATTGACGACCCATAAATTATATAGGCCACACATTTGCGATTTGGTTAGAATAATGTTTATTCAGAAAGCAAACTAATAGCGAAAGTGGTCGTACTTAGAATTACTATTACACTCAAGCGCATATCCATTTGACACAGTTCGATCATTCACAGTCTCATCGAGAATTACAAGTCCAATACGCCACCTCGTTAACTACGCGAAAAGTTAAGGGGGGTAGGACGTCAAACGGGCCGACTTGGAGCAGGAGAGGCATCTCAGGACATTTTAATTTCCAGTGTCTATACTTTTACAAATAAATTTATAAAACTTTGTCAGTATCACCAGGAAGGATTCAGGATTCACACTCATTGCAGTGGAAGTTCGAAAAAATAACAAAATAATTTTTTTGCGTGTGAAATTTCATCATTTTTTCACTGCATTTGTTGCTATAGGTACACTTTCCTTCATAAGTTAGAGAAGTCCTTCGATGAATTTTGCACAGCATACATATACTTACAGGTGTATGAAACCGTAGAATTTACTTAATTTATGAAAAAACGAATGAACTATTATATTTTAAACTTCATATTTAGAAAAAACACAAATTTTATAGTTAATCACCTTAATTTTTACCATAGTTTTTAATAAATTTTCAAAATTTAGGAACGGTTAAAGTGATGGTCGTCTACCATGTAAACCAACGGCTACTAAGCGACGTTTCACAGTAGACACAGGTAGTTTCAGTCCATGATGCTGCTACAAGTCATCCCTAATTTTTGAAAATGATTTTCTGGGATCAGCAACCGACTTACAAATTATTCTGTGTTCCCTCCTTGTTGTTTGTCGAGGACAACCTGACCTTGGCACTTTGGCTACTATTTCTTTCTGTTTTTGCTGTGGACCTCCCCTTATTAGTGGCTGTGATATGCCATCGTCTCTTCCTCGTATCCTCTTTTTCTTCTTCGTATCATGCGAAACAGCTTATCACATACCAACAGAGGTTCTTTGTGTCTTGGCATGCTCTGCAAATAAACGAACACTGTGTGGATACCTATGTAATAACAATTAATGAGTGCCGTACCACAAAAATAAGTTACAAAACACGAGGCGTATTCCGAAAGTAAGCTCCGATCGGTTGCAAAATGGAAACCACACTGAAAATACAATAAGCTTTGCATAGGTGTGTTGGACAGTGTCTTTAGTATATCTGCAGAATCGCGTCACATCTGTCTTTTCTGTTCTGAGCGCACATTGAGCACGTATAGATGCCTAAAAACCAGTGTCTCCCATCAAGTATGAGTGCCCGTGAGACATTTCGCCTGATTTGATGCAGCTCACACAATATACTGTCATGCATTTCCTTCTTCATGACAGACTCTGCAGTGTCAATGTGGACACACTGCATCGTTTTCGATGGGAAATGTTTGATCGCCCTCCACACAGCCCGGATTTTGTTGATTACCATCTCTACTGACATGAACTGCTGGCTATAAAGCAACGTTTTGGCGCAGACAACGAATTGCAGATCAGTGTAGAGAACCCGCGAAAAGCTGTATCGACTGCCTTCTATGACGAGGGTATTAGAAAGTTGGTACAACGCTGCGACAAATGACTCAGACGGAGCAGTGACTATGTACAGACATTGCTGGAAGGTGTGGCTAACTATTGCAAATAAAAGACTTTTGATTTTCACTGTGGTTTCCATTTCGCTGCCGATCGGACCTTACTTTCGGAATATGCCTCGTGCTTTTGAGCTAAAGGAATTCAAAAAAATTTTCAAATGTATGTGAAATCTTATGGGACTTAACTGCTAATGTCATCAGTCCCTAAGCTTACACACCACTTAACCTAAATTATCCTAAGGACGGACACACACATCCATGCCCGAGGGAGGACTCGAACCTCTATCGGGACCAGCTGCACAGTTCATGACTCGCTAAAGGAGTATTCTTACATTGTTATTGTAGGTCGTTGCTTGTTTACTAGACATGTAACACAGTGCTGTGAAGCTCTCGTAGGAGTCACACAGTTATGTGCATTGCTCTGTCGTGACTGCACGCAAATAGTACTGCCACTATAGCACCCGAATTACCAAATACTTTTAGCGCTAATGTAGCACCAAGGTTCTAACATCGATCGAAAGGTATTGTTGTCAACGAACTACTCGGTCAGATCGATTGACGGACGAGGTGAAGAGATACTATCGGTTTTGTGCGTAAGTTCATAGCGTCAACAGTACACATAACACAGAAGTTAGTCATAAGTCCTTGTCCTTCACTACGTACAACTGTCTGCCAACACTGGCGTAGCTCTTCGATTCCACGACTGTAGAAAGCACGTGTTTTGAGGGGAAGTACTCGTCAAGCCATGTTCGCAGCCCATTTTCATCCAGGAAGGAAGTTTCTTGGAGATTCATCGATAAAGGTGAAAATGTGAAGGTGCAAGGTCAGGTGAATAAGATGGGTGCGGGATGACTTCCCAATGCATAGTATAGTGATTTTTTTCTGTCTAGCGGAATGCGCGTGTCTTCCTGGTCGTTGTTCTTGCACTGTGTCTGCAAGACGTCTCAGTTGTTGGCAGTAAATATCAGCAGTGAGGGTTACACCCCGCGGATGCAGTCGTTGTACACCATATCGTGAGTGTTCCACCAGACGCATAACGTTATCTTTTGCGGATGCGCGTGGGTATTTGTGCGTGGAGTAGCTTCACCATTACTTTCTTTTTTTTCCCCGACCTCGGGGAAGCTCACTTTGGATTCCGTAGAAATATTGGAACATGTGAGGCAATACTGACCCTACGACTTATCTTAATAGAGAGACTAAGGAAAGGCAAACCTATGTTTCTAGCATTTGCAGACTTAGAGAAAGCTTTTGACAATATTGACTGGAATACTCTCTTTCAAATTCTGAAGGTGGCAGTGGTAAAATACAGGGAGCGAAAGGCTATTTACAATTTGTGCAGAAACCAGATGGGAGTTATAAGAGTCGAGGGGCATGAAAGGGAAGCAGTGGTTGGGAAGGGAGTGAGACAGGGTTGTAGCCTCTCCCCGATGTTATTCAATCTGTATATTGAGCAAGCAATAAAGGAAACAAAAGAAAAGTTCGAAGTAGGTATTAAAATCCATGGAGAAGAAATAAAAACTTTGAGGTTCGCCGATGACATTGTAATTCTGTCAGAAACAGCAAAAGACTTGGAAGAGCAGTTGAACGGAATGGACAGTGTCTTGAAAGGAGGGTATAAGATGAACATCAACAAAAGTAAAACGAGGATAATGGAATGTAGTCGATTTAAGTCGGGTGATGCTGAGGGAATTAGATTAGGAAAAGAGACACTTAAAGTAGTAAAGGAGTTTTGCTATTTGGGGAGCAAAATAACTGATGGTGGTCGAAGTAGAGAGTGTATAAAATATAGACTGGCAATGGCAAGGAAAGCGTTTCTGAAGAAGAGAAATTTGTT
The DNA here is from genome assembly GCF_023864345.2 of Schistocerca serialis cubense. Taxonomy (NCBI): domain Eukaryota; kingdom Metazoa; phylum Arthropoda; class Insecta; order Orthoptera; family Acrididae; genus Schistocerca; species Schistocerca serialis. Next base: position 114,363,611 of record NC_064647.1, read on the forward strand.
AACATCGAGTATCGATTTAAGTGTCAGGAAGTCACTTCTGAAAGTATTTGTATGGAGTGTAGCCATGTATGGAAGTGAAATATGGACGATAAATAGTTTGGACAAGAAGAGAATAGAAGCTTTAGAAATGTGGTGCTACAGAAGATGGGTAGATCACATAACTAATGAGGAGGTATTGAATAGGATTGGGGAGAAGAGGAGTTTGTGGCACAACTTAGCAAGAAGAAGGGACCGGTTGGTAGGATATGTTCTGAGGCATCACGGGATCACGAATTTAGCATTGGAGGGCAGCGTGGAGGGTAAAAATCGTAGAGGGAGACCAAGAGATGAATACACTAAGCAGATTCAGAAGGATGTAGACTGCAGTAGGTACTGGGAGATGAAAAAGCACAGGATATAGTAGCATGGAGAGCTGCATCAAACCAGTCTCAGGACTGAAGACCACAACAACAACAACAACAACAACAACAACAACATGTTGTAGTAAAGACACCATTTCTCGTCACCAGTAACGATGCAGAATATGTATGGCCGCTGCTGTTCGCGAGCCATTTTATGACAAGCAAGCAGAGACGTAGATATGGCCATCTGGTGATTTTTTTGATTCTGGCTTAGAACATGCGATAGCTATACACCCGATTTTTAAACTTTCCCCATTGCAAGCAAATGTCGCACGATGGAATAATCACAGCCCATCACATTTTCAGTTCCGGAGTGCACTGACATGGATCATTGTGAATTGTGCATTTAAACTATTTTCATCGAACCCCGAGGGTATTCCTGAACGTGGAGTGTTCAAATGGCGCCGAGCACTATGGGACTTAACATCTGAGGTCATCAGTCCCCCAGAACTTAGAACTACTTAAACCTAACCAACCCAAGGACATCACACACATCCATGTCCGAGGCAGGATTCGAAACTGCGACCGTAGCGGTCGCGCGGTTTCGGACTGTAGCGCCTAGAAGGGCTCGGCTATCCCGGCCGGCTGAACGTGGAGTGTCACTAATGTGAAAAATATCATGCGAGAAACGAGAAAACCATTTTCTTGCCGTTCCATGTCCAATGTAATTATCCACGTACTCGGTGCAAATGATTCTGGCTACTCTCCACTTAACTCTAAAAGGAGAATACGCAGGAGATGTTCTATTTTTCCACTTGTCACTCATTTCCTAGCGTCCAGAGCTGCACTAACTACCTCCAAATGACAAAATGACAGTGTGTACACTCAAATAGCAACAGCTAATCACAAATGAAAAACGACAATCGCAACCGGAATACCAACATGCAAAGCAAAAACGCTACGAACATATGCGCCGGTCTGATATGTGCGCGTCGAACTGCCACAAAGTCCTCAAATTCTTTCTTTGGCCGATGATAGTGCAACAGTTGCGGTCAAGTGTTTACCTCGTTTGAATGTTATACTGAAGACGCAAAGAAACTGGTACACCAGGCCTCCGCTAGCATGTAGGAGTGCCGCAACACGAGTTGGAATGGACTCTGTCTGAAGTAGTGCTGGAGGAAATTGACACCACGAATCCTGCAGGGCCGTCAATAAAATCGTAACAGTACGAGAGGGTGGACATATCTTGTGAACAGCACGTTACAAGGCATCCCAGATATTCTCAATAATGTTCATGTCTATGGAGTCTGATGGTCAGGGGCAGTGTTTAGACTCAGAAGAGCGTTCCTGGAGCCAGTCTGTAGCAATTCTGGACGTACGGGGTGTGGTACTGTCCTGCTGGAATTGTCCAAGTCCCTCAGAACGCACAATAGACATCAATGGATGCAGGTGATGAGACAGGATGCTTACATACGTTTCACCTGTCAGAGTGGTATCTAGACTATATCACTCCAACTGCATACGGGCCACACTATTACAGAGCCTCCACCAGCTTAAACAGACCCTGCTGACATGCAAGATCCATGGATTCATGACGTTGTCTCCAAAACCTTACACGTGCATCCGATCGATACAATTTGAAACGAGACTCGTCCGACCAGGCAACATGTTTCCAGCCATCAACAGTCCAGTGTCATTGTTGACGGGCCCAGGCGAGGCGTAAGGCTTTGCGTCGATCAGTCATCAAGGAAACACCAGTGGGCCTTCGGGACCGAAAGCCCATATCGTTGATATTTCGTTGAATGCTTCTAGCGCTGACACTTGTTGATGGCCCAACATTGAAATCTGCAGCAGTTTGCGTAAGTGTTGCACTTCTGTCACGTTGAACGATTCTCTTCAGTCGTCGTTGTTCCCGTTCTTGCAGGATCTTTTTCCGGCCGCGGCGATGTCAGAAAGTTGATGTTTTACCTGATTCCTGATATTCACTAGCGAAAAGGTCGTACGGGAAAATCCCGACTTCTTCGCCACCTCGGAGATGCTGTGTCCCATCGGTCTTGTGCCTACTCTAACACCACGTTCAAACTCACTTGTTGTTGTGGTCTTCAGTCTTGACACTGGTTTGATGCAGCTCTCCATGCTACTCTATCCTGTGCAAGCTTCTTCATCTCCCAGTACTTACTGCAACCTACATCCTTCTGAATCTGCTTAGTGTATTCATCTCTTGGTCTCCCTCTACGATTTTTACCCTCCACGCTGCCCTCCAATGCTAAATTTGTGATCCCCTGGTGCCTCAGAACATGTCCTACTAATTGTTCCCTTCTTCTTGTCAAGTTGTGCCACAAACTCCTCTTCTCCCCAATTCTATTCAATACCTCCTCATTAGTTATGTGATGTACCTATCCAATATTCAGCATTCGTCTGTAGCACCACATTTAGAAAGCTTCTATTCTCTTCTTGTCAAAACTATTTATCGTCCATGTTTCACTTCCATACACGGCTACACTCCATCTCCATACAAATACTTTCAGAAACGACTTGCTGACACTTTAATCAATACTCGATGTTAACAAATTTCTGTTCTTCGGAAACGCTTCCCTTGCCGTTACCAGTATACATTTTATATACTCTCTACTTCGACAATCATCAGTTATTTTGCTCCCGAAATAGCAAAACTCCTTTACTACTTTAAGTGTCTCATTTCGTGATCTAATTCCCTCAGCATCACCTGACTTTATTCGACTACATTCCATTATCCTCGTTTTGCTTTTGTTGATGTTCATCTAATACCCTCGTTTCAAGACACTGTCTATTCCGTTTAACTGCTCTTCCAAGTCCTTTGCTGTCTCTGACAGAATTACAATGTCATCGGCGAACCTTAAAGTTTTTATTTCTTCTTCATGGATTTTAATACCTACTCCGAACTTTTCTTTTGTTTCCTTTGGCTCTGAGCACTATGGGACTTAACATCCATGGTCATCAGTCCCCTAGAACTTAGAACTACTTAAACCTAACTAACCTAAGGACATCACACAACACCCAGTCATCACGAGGCAGAGAAAATCCCTGACCCCGCCGGGAATCGAACCCGGGAACCCGGGCGCGGGAAGCGAGAACGCTACCGCACGACCACGAGCTGCGGACTTTTGTTTCCTTTATTGCTTGCTCAATATACAGATTGAATAACGTCGGGGATAGGCTACAGCCCCGTCCCACTCCCTTCCCAGCCACTGCTTCCCTTTCGTGCCCTTCGACTCTTATAACTGCCATCTGGTTTCTGTACAAATTGTAAATAGCCTTTCGCTCCCTGTATTTTACCCCTGCCACCTTCAGAATTTGAAAGAGAGTATTCCAGTCAACATTGTCAAAAGCTTTCTCTAAGTCTACAAATGCTAGAAACGTAGGTGTGCCTTTCCTTAATCTTTCTTCTAAGATAAGTCGTAAGGTCAGTATTCCCTCACGTGTTCCCACATTTCTACGGGATCCAAACTGATCTTCCCCGTGGTCGGCTTCTACCAGTTTTTCCATTCGTTTGTAAAGAATTCGCGTTAGTATTTTGCAGCGGTGACTTATTAAACTGATAGTTTGGTAATTTTCACATCTGTTAACACCTGCTTTCTTTGGGATTGGAGTTATTATGTTCTTCTTGAAGTCTGAGGGTATTTCGCCTGTCTCATACATCTTGCTCACAAGATGGTCGAGTTTTGTCAGGACTGGCTCTCCCAAGGCTGTCAGTAGTTCTAATGGAATGTTTCGTCTCAGGTCTTTCAGTGCTCTGTCAAACTCTTCACGCAGTATCGTATCTCCCATTTTATCTACATCTACATGCTCTTCCATTTTCATAATATTGTCCTCAATTACATCGCCCCTGTATTGACCCTCTATGTACTCCTTCCACCTTTTTGCTTTCCCTTCTTCGCCACCTTGGAGATGCTGTGCCCCATCGGTCTTGTGCCTACTGTAACACCACGTTCAAACTCATTTAAATCTTGATAATCCGCCGTTGTAGCAACAATAACTGACGTATCAACTGCGCCAGACACTTGTTGTCTTATATAGTCGATGCCGACCGCAGCGCCGTATTCTGCCTGTTTAGAAATATATCTCTGAATGTGAATACGAATGGCCGTACCAATTCCTTTGGCGCTTCAGTGTAGTTCACCTCTTATGGCGCTGGTGCTTTTCCACGTGTGGAAGGAATCGCCACGTTAACCCTTTCGTGGGCAAAATTACTGAGCAGTTTTTTAATGAATGGAGAGCAGATAGTAGTTAACAGATAGGTATATTTATCACACAGAATATCAAATTTGCTCCCACTGTGAAGGTGAGGTCACACAACAAGGTCGGAAATAGTCTTCCGACTGCCCTTCCTTGGATTTAAATGACAAAAACAACTTTTTCAATATATGTCACATTTATTGGATAAATTTACTTCTCTTGTTACAATGATTGTTCACAATTACTAGCCATGAAATTTTCTGAAACATGGGTCTACGCAAAGTGGGATTTGACAATATGTACAAACACAGCGAGTGCTCTTTTCCGCAACTTTGGTACCACAATGACGGCACGTTCAGTAGGTTTCTCCTAAAATGGGTTGATGCTCCCCTACAGCCACATGACGAAAATCTTCAGGTACTTTACCCCTTTTTGCCAGAAAGACAGGTTTTTGTCCACGCTCGTTTTGGGATGAGAAGCCAGCGATCAGTTGTCTGGCTAGATGGATCCTGTATGTAAGCTGATCATGCTGTCCACTTTCTCTTTTACTTATTTTCCACAGGATAAAACTGTTCACTGCAGCAACTTCCATCAGGAAATAAAATATTCTGTGCCACCATTTTACAGAACGTCTGCCAATAGCATACCTTTCTCGTAATTGATCAAACTTATCGACACCACCCATTATATTGTTGTATTCTGCCACAACTTCAGGACAAGAAATCTCTGTACTAGTACCATCCTCGTTTTTCCCTTTCACTGTGGCTGTTTCTCATAGGTCATGAATTGAGGACAGGAAAGTGACTGGACGGTTATCCATCCATTTTACTACAGAAGTGGCTCCTTTTGTTTCAAACTGGAAGTCTCCTCGTTCCAGTTTTTCGTTTTCCTTCATGAAATTGGGTAAATCAAAAGTATTTACCTTATACTATAGCTTTGAGGAAAAAATCACGAAATGTCACGCAAACAGTACTGAAAGGCTCCTCTACGGAGCAACACTCACAAGGGAACCTCCCCATCCCAGCCCCCTCAGAATTAGTTATAAGTGGGCACAGTAGATAGGCCTTGAAAAACTGAACACAGATCAATAAAGAGAAAACAGGAAGAAGTTGTGTGGAACTATGGAAAAAATAAGCAAAATATACAAACTGAGTAGTCCATGCGCAACATACACAACATCATGGCGAGTGTGGACACAGAAGCGCCGTGGTCCCGTGGTCAGCGTGAGCAGCAGCGGAACGAGAGGTCCTTGGTTCAAGTCCTCCCTCGAGTGGGACAATTATCAAAGTTCAGGCACTCACACATAATCAAATTCTCTCTCCAATATGTGGACATGTTCAGATTTCCTTGGACATATGCAGGATTTGATGGTCTACACACGGAAAAATTTGAAGACGTTAAAAACATATGTTCTGGAAGAGCACAGGGAAAACTGTGCGATTGTGAAACTGTTGCATTCATTTGTTGCACTCTATGTGACAAACTCTTATGTTTTCACCACTTTTTTGGGAGTGATTATCACATCCACAAGAAAACCTAAATCGAGCAAGGTAGAAGAATCTTTTTACCCATTCGCCAACTGTACAAGTTAGGTGGGTCGACAACATATTGCTGTCACCATTGTCGTATAGAATATATCAGACGTGTTTTCCTGTGGAGGAATCGGTTGACCTATGACCTTGCGATCAAATGTTTTCGGTTCCAATTGGAGAGGCACGTCCTTTCGTCTACTATAGTTCAATTCTTTTATCTTGGCGGCTCGCGCATGCCCGCCCAGACGCTGGAGATTGCTGCGTTGCCAGTTGCACACAAAGCACGCGCCAATACAAGCAGCGCCATAGTATAGCATAGTTCGCAAGCTTACTTGTAGAGGGGAGCGCGCAGTTCATGAAGTAAAGCCACCACGGCCGCATTAACCCTTACGCTGCTACAAAGACGTGCTTCCTGCATTCCGCGCTGTGGGCGATTTTGTCACTGCACTGCTCGCCTGTGCAGACACATTGTGTTCCGACTGCTTTGACACACTTATCATTCGATTTCACAAAAACTATTTGGCCCAAAAATTTGATTTTTACACGTCTTCTTGCCTGATACCTTCCCCCCATAAATGACTTAATTTTGTTTTGATGTGCAGCATTAAATGTAGTAAACCATTGCACGAAATTTTGAAGAGGTAAAAGTCCATAGCGTATACTTTCCATATGGTCGATTTTAGTTGCCACAATGTTGAGAATGAAATGTGGACGAGATACCTATATATTTCATTTAATTTAAGTACCACATAAGTGTCGTATGTAATATTGAGAAATATTCCACCTTTCGCGACTGTAACAAAAGTTTTACTTACACTGGGCACGTTTGGCTTTATTTTAAAGCACTTCAATCAATCAAAAGGAAGTAGACAAAATACATTAAACAAAACTGTGGACTTACAAAAACATTAGGCCTTGAATATACCGTCTGTCAGTGAAGTGCTCAGAGCTATGTCAAATATAATTTTGTGTGTGGCACACACAAACAGCATTTATTTGCTAAAACACTGATGAGCCAACACAAACGTTGAATATTGTGCTACCGCAGCACAAAACTACGAAAGGTGACTTGGCAATGGAGGACACAAAATACAGTCCTCTTATGATGCTTCAAAAGAGAGAAACGCGTCTGGTCTAAATACGTCGCTTATTACAGTTGCAGAAGAGGAATATATTTCAATACCATTGGTAAAACTGCGACTGTGGAACAAAAACAAGAAATAGAACATGAATACCATTGTGTATGTGCCATACCTTTCACCGATGGAAGTGCTTTAAAATAAAGCCAAACGCGCCGTGTGTATATAAAACTTTTATTACAGTCGCGAAAGACGGAATATTTCTCATTATTACATACGACACCTATGTGGTACTTAAATTAAATGAGATATTGTTATATAGTAAATATTATATGAAATTTAGGTATCTTGTCCACATTTCATTCTCAACATTGTGGCAACTAAAATCGACCATACGGAAAGTATATGCTATGGACTTTTACCTCTGCAAACTCTTCAAAATTTCGTGCAATGGTTTACTACATTTAATGCTGCACATCAAAACAAAATTAAGTCATTTATGGGGGGAAGGTATCAGGCAAGAAGACGTGTAAAAATCAAATTTTTGGGCCAAATAGTTTTTGTGAAATCGAATGATAAGTGTGTCAAAGCAGTGGAAACACCATGTGTCTGCACAGGCGAGAAGTGTAGTGATGAGAAAATCGCGCACAGCGCGGAATCCGGGGAGCACGTGTCTGCAGCAGCGAAAAAGTTAATGAAGAGGCAAAGCACTAGAAATTTCATTCAAACGAATAAAATTCGTGAAGTAAGGCACTCCAATATTGTTTTTAAATAAAGAAAATACTAAGCACTGCACAAGGTTTGAACTCATAACCATACACTTGGCACCCCTACACCTTAACTGTTCCGCTACCTCGGCTCATCAAACAGTGTAACTCCATAAGGACTCTAAAACCTCACGCAACTACTTATAAACACTGTTGGTATGACTATGAATTACTCACGCTTCATCGAAGTACAATAGGAAATAAACAATTACCGCTGTTCTTTATTGCGAAAAAGCAGTTCGTGAGATTGAAACAAACACCTTTCCTTGCTATCGCCTGAATTAGCAGTCTTATTGCTTGTTTGGTTTAATTAATTAATAGAATATGAAGCAATTGGTATAAAGAATGCTTTTTCCAAACTTTCTGTAAAAGAAAGTCTGCTATCAAGACATTGCTTTTGTTCTATTACTTTATTTATGACTGAACGTTTCTAAAACTGAAGACACTCGTCCGTGCTCTGCACTGCAGTCGAGCTCTGGCAACGTCGTTCTCTGTTCATTGGCTGACTGTGTTAGGTGACGTCAGATGCGCAGAACGAACCTAAACTCGGCCGCCAAGATATATGACGCGCACTTTAATCGCACGGTTTTGCGGTGCGGTCGCAAAACACAGACACTAAACTTATTGCAGTGAACAGAGACGTCAATGAACGAACGGACAGATCATAACTTTGCGAAAATAAAGAAAGTAAACTTTTCACTCGAGGGAAGACTTGAACCAAGGACCTCTCGTTCCGCAGCTGCTCACGCTAACCACGCGACCACGGCGCTCCTGTGTTCACATTAGCCATCATGTTGCTTATCTTGCGCATGGACTACTCAGTTTGTATATATTGCTTATTTTCTCATAGTTCCACACAACTTCTTCCTATTTTTTCGATTGATTTGTGTTCAGTTTTTCAAGGCCTATCCACTGTGCCAACTTTTAACTAAATCTGAGGGGGGTCCGATGGGGAGTGTCAGGAAGTCGTTTGTGAAAGTATTTGTGTGGAGTGTAGCCATGTGTGGAAGGTGAAACATGGACGATAAATAGTTTGGACAAGAAGAGAATAGAAGCTTTCGACATGTGGTGCTACAGAAGAATGCTGAAGATTAGATGGGTGGATCACATAACTGATGAGGAGGTATTGAATAGAATTGCAAGCAGTACCCTATACTGTTAACGAGGTGGTAGCACCGTACCGAGGTGGGAACTGTGAATCCTACGGGACTAGGAGCGAGTTCACTGTAGTGGGAAGCATGTTTCCCACGGCTCACGAAAGGGTTAACGGAGAGCGGCGACGTCGCTATGGCGTCGCAGCCGCGCGGCGTGGTCCTGCGTTGTCACGTGAGCGCTCCGTTCCGGGGAGCAGCGGCCGGTTGTCCGCCGTGGCAGTCTCTACTCGCAGCGTGTTGCGGCAGCGCGCCGTGTAGCGGCGCAGCCGGCGCCAGGAGCGGCTCCGATGGACCAGCTGCTCACTTCAGTTCGGATGTCGCGTAAGCTGTCGGATCCCCTGCAGATGTGGAACGAAGTGGATAGCTGGCTCTCTCAGCGGCTCCGTCGGTGAATAGAGCGAGCAGCGAAACTGAATCGATGGGAGTTGTTGTTTTACTTTGCTACCAGTGTAGGTTGCTACAGTCAGTATTGCGTCGTTTAATTAGGATTTGAGTCAGTGCTGCGGCGCGTGGTTTATGCTCGGTCAGGTTGAGCTAAGCTTGTGGATGTCGTGCTGGGGATATTTCTGCACTACCCCTTCCTGAAGCCGCCCATCTGATTGGCTACAGCTTATTCTACATTACTTTACATTTTGACGTATTTAAATAATCAAAGCTTGACCACTTTCACGTTCTAAATAAAGTAACAATAATTTCCAACACATAATAAACGTTAAATTCTTTTACATAAAACCAATAAAATTTCCTTCTTAACTTTGAATGCCACAGCCAGTAGCCTTGCACCAATGTGATTTCTGATAAATAAATGAAGAACAAAAGTAACTATTATGCACTAAACTTTACAACAAATACTCTATTACCTAATGACTCAATAATGTGTCATGCTGTCATCGTTCAATGTGTTTTGTGTGGAGGAAATGATGATCTGATCCTTAACTGAAAATACTGATAATTTAGGTTTATTATACCTTTTAAACAAATGAAGTTACAGAGTTGATACTTACAACATCTGCCATTTTAATGATGAGTTTCTATACGAAATGTCGATCGTTAAGATCGACGAAAGGGTTCAGATTTTAGCATTCACTTCTTTGTTGCAAAACTTGTTAATTTCACTTTAACAGCAAATCCTTAATTATTACAGATATGATCAATATTCAAGTTTTATCGGGATGACCATTAAAATTTATGAAGGATGGTAGATTAAAATTATCGTCGCTTCATTCCCTGAATTACTACAGAATTCAATATTTTTTATAAATGTTTCCCTTTATGGCCGATCTTAGGTCCGCCTTATTTAACACTGCTACGTCTCCATGGCCACAAACAGCTTCTACGGGGTTTCCCTATAACGTAGGTTCTCGTCTGTCTCCCTCGCACACTGCACCGCTTAGGCCTCTTTCAGCGCAATAGACGCCTGTGAGTTTCCCCATCTCGTGGTGAATATGCGCTCTTTGTGGCACACGGTCACGGTTCGTTTCTCAATTCCTGAAGGCTGACTCTTTAGGCAATATACTTAAATGAGAGCGAAATTCTCGTTAATTCACAGAGGCGACGGTAATATCGATCCGGTTATTATTGGTGGAAAGTTTGCGACATTCTCGTAATGATAAGGATGATGTCATTATCGCGTGTGAAGACTTGTAAGTTGCTAAGAGCCTTGAAACGCCGAACTAGTCAATATATGTAGTAGTACTCAAACGTATTTTTTAGAAAGCCTTAGTTAAAATTACATAAAGATAAATGTGTAACAGAAAAACTGCCAGTGGGTAACTCAGAAGCACGTAAATATAATCCATCTAGCAAGAAACTACATTTCGTTTAAACAAATATATCTTGAATCAAAACAGAAATAATAGCTCTTCTGGTTCAAAAGTAGTTTGTAGCTCTAAGTATGGAAGAACAAGACAAAACTATTTTGCAATCTGAAAAATAAATCAGTGTTTCATTACATACCAATGCGCTTTTATCACAGGTTCACACCCATTTGTCATTGAATGAACGAACTTTTGTAACAGGTCAAGTGGGAGTTTTCACCATTCGTCTACTGAGGCAGCAGCAAATTTTACTTTGTCTGAGTAGCTTGTACGACTAACACGTCTGTCCAATGCATCCCACAAGTGTTCGGCTGGATTTAGATCCGATCTCTAGCTTGGCCATTCCAACAGTTTAATTTTTTTTATGTGGAAACAGATTCTCCAGCAGAAGGAGGTTCTTATTCATTGCTCTGAAGATGACCACAGTAGTGGTCGGAACTGGTCACCGTAATAAATAAATTGTGATCAAGACTGTTTTTAATAGCAAATATTTGTAACACATTGATCATTGTCACTCCCATAATGCTTAGTTAACCGTTAAGTTAAATATAAACGTAGGCTTCTGAGGCTATTGTCACAGTCAATAAAAAATTTTGCGGGTTTGTGACCGCGTTGTCAATATGTAAAACTACGTTTCGGCCACTGTTGCAAGTGATGTCGGTAGTTTTACATATTGACAATGCTGTCACAAACCCAGAAAAATTTTATTGACCGTCAATTAAGTTGTCTGTTGGCTAAAATTTTACTTACGGGCAGCGGTGGCGTAGTGTGCTGATGTTGTCAACGACCGTTGAATGCTTGGTATTCACGAGATTGAATTTTCTGTTTAAGACAGTCTTGAAGGGCGATCTATTTTAATTCTTAAAAACCGTTCAAACGCCAAGATCACACAAAATATTTTTTTCATTCGAGGCAACCAGTTTCGACAGTCTTACCTGTCGTCTTCAGGTCTTAAACTTTTATTTTTGTTCATTTTATGCTGACCTCATGCACAAGATGCTTGTCATCGCTAAAATATTTGATAAAAAAAAAGCACAACATCTTGTCTAAAAGGCCATGTCGATATACATATTGCTCGCTGATGCTTGTTACTTAATACAAATACGTGTGATGCTATTGCAGATGTGCTGTTATGTACATATTTGTATCATGTAACAAGCATCTGTGAGCAATATGTATATCGACATGGTCTTTTGGACGATATGTTGTTTGTTTTCAAATATTTTAGCCACGACAAACCTTTATAATTTGCTAAGTTTTATCCGCTTGACATCTTGTACATGAGGTCAGAGTAAAATAAACACGCCCTACTACAAAAAAAATATTTAAGACCTGAATATGACAGCTGAGACTGTTGCAACCGGTTGTCTCGAACGAAGAATATTTTGTGCTATCTTGGCTTTTGACTAGTTTTTAACGATTCACAAGACAGATGCAGCCACCCAATCAGATTTTAGCCGGTAATAGCTAATTTATCTCCACAATAAACATAATTGCTTTGATATGTGCGATCGGGGGTTCCTGTACCAAGACGTGGGACAAACGCTGGTCCGTAATTTAAGTTCAGAAGTCGCCTGGTGCGCAAATTGTCACGTGTATGTCTTTCAAGCCAGTGGCAGGAGCTCCTGAAATTGTTTCACAAACGGAAAAGCCTCTCGTAAACTCGTTGATTGACATGTGAGTTAATATCATGCGCGCAATGTTTTAGTGTCAGACACGTGAAATTTGTTTACCAAAAATGATGTCTTTAATGCAGAATGGCCAGACACACTAACCGTATGTAAATCGTCCATGAAATCTCGAGAATAATCCTGCCTGTTTTCCATTGATAAAAGAAGTAACGCTATTTCCACTATACAGTTATATGTACTTCTGCTGCGATACTGCAGTAATTATTTTGTCGCAACCAGAGAACACAGGCAAAGAAAAATCAGGACAGTGAAACTTTTGTGACCATCAACTTCGTAATTAAGAAGGCACTAGAAATTGATTGCCAAAATATCACTATTCTTAGAAAACACAATCATATAGAATGAGGAAAATATCCTATCATATAGATTGACGGGAATAACCTTTAGTGTTGAACATGAAGTAAATAACTAATGCCGTTCCCGCTCAAGGGTTGACAGGTTCTTGGATGTACCCTTATGTGCTGAGTAAATTGATTACCCTTGTTAATCGAACGTTTCATAACACAATTTGTGTTAACATGAAAGGAATGTCTTTGGATGCACTATACTATTACTTGACTGCTTGACAACAAGGTCACATAACTCCCAACATTCAACGGTAGTTGAGAACATCAGTGCATTACGCCGCCGTTGCTGTAAATAAAATTTACCCGTCTATTGTGTGTGTCGGTGCCTTCCTGCTTCAAGATGAGCGGTGGGGTTGCTAATGATTGTTCAAATGTGTGTGAAATCTTATGGGACTTAACTGCTAAGGTCATCAGTCCCTAAGCTTACACACTACTTAACCTAAATTATCCTAAGGACAAACACACACATCCATGCCCGAGGGAGGACTCGAACCTCCGCCGGGACCAGTCGTACGGTCCATGACTGCAGCGCCTGAGACCGCTCGGCTAATCCCGCGCGCTGCTAATGATTGTGGGGAGGCTACCGTGTGCCCAAACATTGCTTTATGTCTTCAGCGCAGGATATTTCAAGTAGCGTTAGTAGCCATGCTTACGATTGTTGATTTATTTACACATAAAGTGTAACAGCGTTCTTCTTCTCGCATATCAGGTACAGGTAGGCTGGAAATGCATGGAATGAGCTCTGCAGTTCCAGTCGAAGGTTAATTATCCGTGTATGTTCGGTATGGTGAATACTGACAGCCCCTGATTGCTAATTAATGGATTATTAACTGAAGCAGCGAAGGAACTGGTATAGGCATGCATATTCAAATACAGAGATTTGTAAACAGGCAGAATGTACATGTGCGTCAATGAAAAAGACCAATAAAAAGGTGTTAGCATGTGGACATAATGTGCTGTTCTAGTCTCTTCTGTACCTAAGGTTCATCACCATTCTCTTTGGATCCCTACGTAATTCGGTGCTCTCCGATACACACGATCGAACAGTGGAGGAGTGGTACTCAAGCGTCAACTTTAGGTTACAATATCTCCGGATGTAATTAGCATTTTACAATGCAACAAACGGCTGTGATTACGTATTTGTTTATATGTTCAAATGTGCTAACAAAACTAACGGGGTTCCATTTAAAAAAAACATAGGTTTGTGTTAAAAAACATACTTCCGTGCATTTTGTTATGGTTTGTATTAACCAATTACACTAGCCCCTCTCCTCACGTTCGGTCTGTGGAATCGATTCGTCAGTATTTGTTGTGGTTTACGAAATATATCCAACGGTAATGTTAGGTGACTCACCCTATATATATTGGGATCCGTGGATAATTCGGTTTGCGATTGAGATTTCGAGGCCGAAGAAATTTAACTTCATTCAAATCTTTCTGCGACCTTGTTACCGTATGCCTGCAAGCCATAGAGGTCCTCTCTAAATTATCGAAACATTTTTAGACTTGGAGTTCATTTTAAAGTAAAAAAAGCAAAAAAAAATCAGATTCATATAGTTCAGCCGGTTTACGATTCTGAAGTTAGATATTTGTGCTAGGAAATTGTTTTAAGGCGAAGCGAGAATCGTTGCTAAATAATTGGGAGTTTGTAAATCGCAGCGTCTTTGGTAGACAACTTTAGCCTATTTCTACGGCAGCCAGCAGAAAGTAGTGTTGTTGGCGCTGTCAGATAACCCTCTGAGTTCCAAGGACATGAAAATAAATATAATTTTAAATTTTTTCAGAGAATTAACCATTATTATCAGAGTAAGCAAAGAATACAAGAACAAATTGTCAAAAAGTAAAGCCTCGCCTTTAGGAGACGGTTTCACTTTGGGACCACTGGCCAATTATTTCATATGATGTACTTACAAGCAATTTCACATTTTTCTTGGACACAATCCTACATCTCGAAACACCCATGAACTCACAACGCCCAAAACAAATTGTAGGCAGAAACCACTAATACTCAAACGGCTACGGGCATACGACTTATACCAGTCTCTGTTTCAGAATACGCAGCCGGTCGCTGTCGCCGGGGACTATTACGGCGGTCTTCATACGGTCCACTTACACCCTCGCAGCTGGGAAGAAGATGCGCCGGAAGCTCCGACATACATTCTAATGTTCTTAGGAAATTTGAATGAGTAAGTTCAGGTCAATCAAATAAACCCAGCCCTCCGCGGAAGTGGCGCAAAAAGAGACTTGCACTAAGCTACGATTTTTTTTACACTACTGGCCATTAAAATTGCTACTCCACGAAGAAGACGTTCTACAGACGTGAAATTTTAACCGACAGGAAAAAGATGCTGTGGTATGCAAAAGATTAGGTTTTCAGAGCATTCACACAAGGTTGGCCCCGGTGGCAACACCTACAACGTGCTGACATGAGGAAAGTTTCCAACCGATTTCTCATACACAAACAGCAGTTGACCGGCGTTGCCTGGTGAAACGTTGTTGTGATGCCTCGTGTGAGGAGGAGAAATGCGTACCATCACGTTTCCGACTTTGATAAAGGTCGGATTGTAGCCTATCGCGACTGCAGTTTATCGTATCGCGACAATGCTGCTCGTGTTGGTCGACATCCAATGACTGTTAGCAGAGTATGGAATCGGTGGGTTCAGTTGGGTAATACGGAAAGCCGTGCTGGATTCCAACGGCCTCGTATCACTAGCAGTCGAGATGATAGGCATCTTATCCGCATGGCTGTAACGGATCGTGCAGCCACGTCTCGATCCCTGAGTCAACAGGTGGGGACGTTTGCAAGACAACAACCATCTGCACGAACAGTTCGACGAAGTTTGCAGCAGCATGGACTATCAGCTCGGAGACCATGGCTGCGGTTACCCTTGACGCTGCATCACGGACAGGAGCGCCTGCGATGGTGTACTCAACGACGATCCTGGGTGCACGAATGGCAAAATGTCATTTTTTAGGATAAAGTCAGGTTCTGTTTACAGCATCATGATGGTCGCATCCGTGTTTGGCGACATCGAGATGAACGCCCATTGGAAGCGCGTATTCGTCATCACTATACTGGCGTATCACGCGGCGTGATGGTATGGGGTGCCATTGCTTACACGTCTGGGTCACCTCTTGTTCGCATTGACGGCACTTTGAACAATGGACGTTACATGTCAGATGTGTTACGACGTGTGGCTCTACCCTTCATTCGATCCCTGCGAATCCCTACATTTCAGCAGGATAATGCACGACCGCATGTTGCAGGTCCTGTACGGGCCATTCTGGATACAGAAAATGTTCGACTGCCGCCCTGGCCAGCACATTCTTCAGATCTCTCACCAACTGAAAACGTCTGGTCAATGGTAGCCCAGCAACTGGCTCGTCACAATACGCCAGTCACTACTCTTGTTGAACTGTGGTATCGTGTTGAAGCTGCATGGGCAGCTGTACCTGTACACGCCATCCAAGCTCTGTTTGAATCAATGCGCAGGCGTATCAAGGCCGTTAATACGGCTAGAGTTGGTTGTTCTGGGTACTGATTTCTCAGGATCTATGCACCCAAATTGCGTGAAATTGTAATCACTTGTCAGTTCTAGTATAATATATTTGTCGAATGAATACCCGTTTATCATCTGCATTTCTTCTTGGTGTAGCAATTTTTATGGGCAGTAGTGTGTTTTACATTATTTTTTTACTTTCACTTCGAGTTACCAGTCTACTGACTGGTTTGATGCAGCCCGCCACGAATTCCTCTCCTGTGCCACCCTTTTCTTCTCGAAGTAGCACTTGCAACCTATGTCCTCAATTATTTGCTGTGTGTATCCCAACCTGTCTTCCTCCACAGTTTCAACCCTCTGAAGCTCCCTCTAGTACCGTACCCTGATATCTTAACAAATGTCCTATCACCCATTTTCCTTCTCCTTATCAGTGCTTTCCATATCTTTATGTCCTCGCCGATTGTGCGGAGAAGCTGCTTCTAAATTACCTTATCAGTCCATCAAATTATCCACTTTTCTCTGTAGTACCAAATCTCAAAAGCTTTGACTCTCTTCTGTTCCAGTTTTCCCCCAGTCCATGTAACACTACCATACAATGTTGTGCTCGAAACGCACGTTCTGAAAAATTTCTTCGTTGAATTAAGCCCTATGTTTGATAGTAATAGACTTCCCTTGGTCAGGAATACTCTTTTTGCCAGTGCTAGTCTGCTTTTGATGTCCTCCTTGCTCCATCCGTCATGGGTTAATTTGCTGCCTAGGTAGCACATTTCCTGAACTTCAACTACGTCGTGATCACCAATTCTGATGCTAAGTTTCTCGCTCTTCACATTTCTACTACTTCTCCCTAGATTCGTCTTTCTTGGATTAACTCTCAGACAATATATTCTGTTCAATCCATCCATCACGTCCAGTAATTCTTCTCCACGTTCACTGAGAATAGCAATCTCATCAGCGCATCTTATCATCGATGTCCTTTCACCTCGAATTTTAGTCGCACTATTGAACCTTTATTTTATTTCTGTCATTGTTTCTTTGTTGAACAGCAGGGGCGAAAAACTGAGTTCCTGACATGGAGAATTTCATTCTCGGCGGTCTAACAACCCCATATGCGGTATCCCGGCCAATAATTCAGTACAACATTCAATTGTTTTACTAACATCTTTCAATAATCTGAAGGCTACTCCCTCCCAGTGCTTTGGAGAACAGTTCATTTCCAGCCGAAATACTGTCTCATGAACTTCAAAGACGTCTTATCGCAGGATATAATGGGCTGTCATACTCGTTTGCTGGCTGGCAGGTAAGTTTTTGCGCTACTGTATAATCGTTGGAAATACACTCCTGGAAATGGAAAAAAGAACACATTGACACCGGTGTGTCAGACCCACCATACTTGCTCCGGACACTGCGAGAGGGCTGTACAAGCAATGATCACACGCACGGCACAGCGGACACACCAGGAACCGCGGTGTTGGCCGTCGAATGGCGCTAGCTGCGCAGCATTTGTGCACCGCCGCCGTCAGTGTCAGCCAGTTTTCCGTGGCATACGGAGCTCCATCGCAGTCTTTAACACTGGTAGCATGCCGCGACAGCGTGGACGTGAACCGTATGTGCAGTTGACGGACTTTGAGCGAGGACGTATAGTGGGCATGCGGGAGGCCGGGTGGACGTACCGCCGAATTGCTCAACACGTGGGGCGTGAGGTCTCCACAGTACATCGATATTGTCGCCAGTGGTCGGCGGAAGGTGCACGTGCCCGTCGACCTGGGACCGGACCGCAGCGACGCACGGATGCACGCCAAGATCGTAGGATCCTACGCAGTGCCGTAGGGGATCGCACCGCCACTTCCCAGCAAATTAGGGACACTGTTGCTCCTGGGGTATCGGCGAGGACCATTCGCAACCGTCTCCATGAAGCTGGGCTACGGTCCCGCACACCGTTAGGCCGTCTTCCGCTCACGCCCCAACATCGTGCAGCCCGCCTCCAGTGGTGTCGCGACAGGCGTGAATGGAGGGACGAATGGAGACGTGTCGTCTTCAGCGATGAGAGTCGCTTCTGCCTTGGTGCCAATGATGGTCGTATGCGTGTTTGGCGCCGTGCAGGTGAGCGCCACAAGCAGGACTGCATACGACCGAGGCACACAGGGCAACACCCGGCATCATGGTGTGGGGAGCGATCTCCTACACTGTCCGTACACCACTGGTGATCGTCGAGGGGACACTGAATAGTGCACGGTACATCCAAACCGTCATCGAACCCATCGTTCTACCATTCCTAGACCGGCAAGGGAACTTGCTGTTCCAACAGGACAATGCACGTCCGCATGTATCCCGTGCCACCCAACGTGCTCTAGAAGGTGTAAGTCAACTACCCTGGCCAGCAAGATCTCCGGATCTGTCCCCCATTGAGCATGTTTGGGACTGGATGAAGCGTCGTCTCACGCGGTCTGCACGTCCAGCACGAACGCTGGTCAAACTGAGGCGCCAGGTGGAAATGGCATGGCAAGCCGTTCCACAGGACTACATCCAGCATCTCTACGATCGTCTCCATGGGAGAATAGCAGCCTGCATTGCTGCGAATGGTGGATATACACTGTACTGGTGCCGACATTGTGCATGCTCTGTTGCCTGTGTCTATGTGCCTGTGGTTCTGTCAGTGTGATCATGTGATGTATCTGACCCCAGGAATGTGTCAATAAAGTTTCCCCTTCCTGGGACAATGAATTCACGGTGTTCTTATTTCAATTTCCAGGAGTGTACTTCCCCTGTAGCAGCTCCAGTATTTGAATAGCTTTTGAGTATTAATTATAATCTTCAGTTCCTAAACTTTTGCGATCTGTTTCTTCATGAGCTCAAAAAGTGGCGGTGTTATTCCTTTCCACGAAAAAATAGACTTAATGGATTTTCAGCCTGACGACTCAGTTATGAATAAGCAAAACCTACTTTCCAGTACCACAACTAGACATTAATAACAATGCACTAAATATCTGTGTAAAGTCCTCAGCGAGTCATTCAGTTTTACACACTCCTAGATATAAAAAAAATTCAGCCAGCGTTGTAATTTGATAATGCAGGAGAGTACTTTGGCTTATTCACGTTAAATTCTGATAACATTAAAGCACCCGGATTCCGGAAGAGCAACCTTCTATCTTCATACACACCTCATCACAAGAATGAAAATGCGTAACTGCGTAAAAGCTACAAATTAGTTCACAAGGACAATATCGTCCTCCTACGGGTTGACAAGACGACAACTTTGGATTTTTTTATGTGAATTTATATTTAGCTTTCACTCAGCGAAGTATTCTGATTCTTGTGTAAGGTGTGTCTACAGACAGAACCTTGCTCTTCCGAAACCAGTCAGTGTAGTACGATCAGATTTTTATATGTCTGACATTATAAGCGTGGCTGAAAAGAAATCTTGTATTAAACTGTCCTTCAAGTAGAACTGGCTAGAACTGAAACATTCTCTTAAACTGCTCTTCGACTCCAGTTGAATAACAGGTTGAAATAATCAGTAAACGGAAAATCTACTCAAGCTCAGTTCATGATGTTTTGCACCTAGAAGTGTCTGCCATTCTATTGAAATAAAGATAAGAGGTTCCTCAGTACCTTGTATGCTGAGACTTATTTCATCAATTGCTGGGTATGTACACTCCTGGAAATTGAAATAAGAACACCGTGAATTCATTGTCCCAGTAAGGGGAAACTTTATTGACACATTCCTGGGGTCAGATACATCACATGATCACACTGACAGAACCACAGGCACATAGACACAGGCAACAGAGCATGCACAATGTCGGCACTAGTACAGTGTATATCCACCTTTCGCAGCAATGCAGGCTGCTATTCTCCCATGGAGACGATCGTAGAGATGCTGGATGTAGTCCTGTGGAACGGCTTGCCATGCCATTTCCACCTGGCGCCTCAGTTTGACCAGCGTTCGTGCTGGACGTGCAGACCGCGTGAGACGACGCTTCATCCAGTCCCAAACATGCTCAATGGGGGACAGATCCGGAGATCTTGCTGGCCAGGGTAGTTGACTTACACCTTCTAGAGCACGTTGGGTGGCACGGGATACATGCGGACGTGCATTGTCCTGTTGGAACAGCAAGTTCCCTTGCCAGTCTAGGAATGGTAGAACGATGGGTTCGATGACGGTTTGGATGTACCGTGCACTATTCAGTGTCCCCTCGACGATCACCAGTGGTGTACGGACAGTGTAGGAGATTGCTCCCC
This sequence comes from Schistocerca serialis cubense, assembly GCF_023864345.2. Lineage (NCBI taxonomy): Eukaryota > Metazoa > Arthropoda > Insecta > Orthoptera > Acrididae > Schistocerca > Schistocerca serialis. The sequence continues at coordinate 114,384,293 of NC_064647.1, forward strand.
ACACCATGATGCCGGGTGTTGGCCCTGTGTGCCTCGGTCGTATGCAGTCCTGATTGTGGCGCTCACCTGCACGGCGCCAAACACGCATACGACCATCATTGGCACCAAGGCAGAAGCGACTCTCAGCGCTGAAGACGACACGTCTCCATTCGTCCCTCCATTCACGCCTGTCGCGACACCACTGGAGGCGGGCTGCACGATGTTGGGGCGTGAGCGGAAGACGGCCTAACAGTGTGCGGGACCGTAGCCCAGCTTCATGGAGACGGTTGCGAATGGTCCTCGCCGATACCCCAGGAGCAACAGTGTCCCTAATTTGCTGGGAAGTGGCGGTGCGGTCCCCTACGGCACTGCGTAGGATCCTACGGTCTTGGCGTGCATCCGTGCGGCGCTGCGGTCCGGTCCCAGGTCGACGGGCACATGCACCTTCCGCCGACCACTGGTGACAACATCGATGTACTGTGGAGACCTCACGCCCTACGTGTTGAGCAATTCGGCGGTACGTCCACCCGGCCTCCCGCATGCCCACTATACGCCCTCGCTCAAAGTCCGTCAACTGCACATACGGTTCACGTCCACGCTGTCGCGGCATGCTACCAGTGTTAAAGACTGCGATGGAGCTCCGTATGCCACGGCAAACTGGCTGACACTGACGGCGGCGGTGCACAAATGCTGCGCAGCTAGCGCCATTCGACGGCCAACACCGCGGTTCCTGGTGTGTCCGCTGTGCCGTGCGTGTGATCATTGCTTGTACAGCCCTCTCGCAGTTTCCGGAGCAAGTATGGTGGGTCTGACACACCGGTGTCAATGTGTTCTTTTTTCCATTTCCAGGAGTGTATTTATTCCAGTCTTCTATTATTTCATCTCCTTCTTCCCCCTTCTCACTGTCCATTTCTTCACCCCCTCCCCTCTGTTTACTTCCTACTCCCCATCTCCTTGTCCTCCTTCTGCACTCCTAAACTGTGTCATTCTCCTGCTGCCCCAATGTTAATCTGCTCCTCCCTCCTATCTGCGCCTGCCTCTCCATCCAACACCTCCTGCCACTCCCTCTCTCTTCCTCAACCTTTCTAGGACCATTTTCTCCTCTCCTATCTTCCCTCTGTCCTCTGCTGTCCAGTTCCCCTCCTTCTCTCTCTGTCTATCTCCTTCTGCCCCTAATGTGTCCATCTTCCTGCTCTCTGTGTCTCCATATCCATCTCCTTCATTATTTCTACAGGTTATCACCGACATCCCAATAGGACGCTGTTGATTCTTAACCTCACAGCATTTCTTTCCAGATAGTAAATGATACGTGCACAGTACTAAGTTCGTTGCAATCGATCCACAAGTCTCCAATTACGTCTCCAGTATCATAACTATAATGCCACACAGTTCATTACGATGGCACCATTCTGGAAACGTATATAAATACTCTTGTCACTGAAAACAAATTACTTTTTATAAAAGTCATGCCAACGCTGATACAAGTCCAAAAGCTGCGGAACATCTGGAGTACATCCGCGTTAGTGGATACTTTGGTACGCAGTGCCTGGACTCCCCTCCAGCAACATATTGCTTAGTTACTTGCAGGTGTTTAAATCGAAATATGTAACCAGACGTCTATGCATCTCTGGAAGATTTGCACTATTGTAGATTTTATAAGATGGATAATCGTTTGCATGCTAGTAAAGCAACATTACAGTTGTGCTTTCATTTGGATTAATATGCAGTTGGATTTCTGACAACAGCTCGTCAACTAACGTTACACACTGCTCCTGTTGCATCGTTCATGAAACCAACACTCGTTTTCCATGTAGCTAAGACTTTATCGGCTTTCGTTCTCAGTACATCACTGTTTGAACTTTCCAAATTCTTGAGAATTGAGCATCCCCTCTCAATGAGAAACACACTATCTCTGAGGTGACAGGAAGTTTATCTATGATTAATTAGCTAAGCCAGCAGTTACATTGTCAGTCCCACTCAAAAGAGCTTTCAGTGCTCATCTAATCTTTGGATGAATAATGGCTTTTGAATCAAAAAATTGTAAATTGATTGGAAAAATGAAAGTATAAATTTGTTGTAAGGATTGTATTGGTCAGATGGAAAGCTCTCATCCTTTTAAACATTCAGTTACTACTTCTATGTTAAAAAGTGGAAGTCAAGAAATATTTTTTTCTAAAAGAATGTGTAAGAAATACTTCATGCCAGAGAACATTCATACAATACATATATTTTTTCATGGAAGACGTTAAACACTTTTACAACATAAATGAAATAAAATTGAAATTAAAGCGTCTTATTTGAAAACATACAGATCTGATGATTCCACATTTTTTCAGAAGATTAATTGCCATTATAAAATGGAGTGCAACCATCATGAGTCTTCGTCTTGTATTTAAGTAAATGAAGTTGCTATCAACTTCATCAAAAGGAATTATTTCTTTTGGGCTGTATACATACACTGAGGATTCTTGTAAATGGCATTATCCTAGAACAATATTTCAAATAAAAATTACATCCTCTGTGCTCTGACCTAAGGAAAAGAAAGCTAATTGTAAAAAATCTAAGGACTGTATGTAACACTGTATGTACACTTTTATCTTTGGAAATAGTGAAAAAACATCTAGTTTCACAACAGATGTTCTCCCATTTTGAGGAAAAAGTTATTTCTTAAAATCCTCTGACTCAAACATCAGAATCCTAAATTAAAATATGTGACAGTATTGTACATTCCTTCAGCTGTATTCTTCAATCATGTAGCTAACATACTGAAACTCTTATTTCTGTGAAAAGTTCTCCTTATACAGAGACAAATTTCTGAAGGACATTTTGTAACAGTATTAACAGTGATCTATGCATCTCAACATCAAATGTTAACTTATTAATTTCAAGTACTAGAGGTCAGTCAATGTAAGTCCTACACACTTTAACAGTCGTAAGCATGGACAAGCAATCCACATTGGAGTTTATGATATTTTAGCTGCACACATACAAAAATAAGGACTGCTGTTAACAGCAAATCTTGTTATTTGCAGTTATACAAAGATGTGACAATCTAACTTGTCATTCTTAAGTTGTTTTAAATTTTCCAATTAATTTCGGAAACATCTTCAGATTTTACATAAAGGTCAATCGTGTCGCTTCTCTCTTCTCAGATGGCCGTAAATTTCGAAGAAACGATTGAAAAAAAACTTCATAAAAGTATGTGGAAACAATTGATGGTGGAGTACAATGTGATGAATAAAAACGAAACGACAATTAATTTTCAATAGCATTTACATTACAAAGGAGCATTATATGTATGCTCAGGAGGGAATTACTGGCTGTGTAAACTTGTTGCTTCCATAGCAGTGGAAACTGTGAACATCAGCCATGAAATACTTTGTTATTGAAAACAGACTGTTCTATTAAAACTTCTCTTCTGGTCAGCAATTTTTGTTGCTTTAATTTATTTACAACTGGTTTGAAAGAAATGACGGTTTCATCCTGAAGCGCAGAGATCGCAGGATAATGTGGGCTGGTAGATTTTTATGGTGACAAAAGGCTATTGTACTACTAGATATGTTTCACTCAACAGTGCTCATAGTTTTAATTTATTTACAATTCATTTCGGAGCAAGTAAGTTTCATCTTTGAGGTAATTGAGCGGTGTTATTGGTAACAGAGCTTGAGTGTTGGAAGATGAAACTGTACTTGCTTCGAAAAGAAGTGCAAATAAAATAAAATAACAAAACAGCTTTCCATTTTAAAAAAAACGTTGCAGTCTAAGTTTTATTGTGCCCTCTCAGTGTATGAAGGGGGAGCAGTAATTGCTTCTAAATAATTGCAAATAAATTAAAACAATAAGCACAGATTAAAGGAAGAAATCAAATAGTGGGCTACCCTTTTTCTCCATAAAATAGCTACTGTCTTCCCAGTGTACCTAAAGAAATGTTTTAAGTTGATGCTAAGCCTGTAACAGGAGTATAGCTGATCACTAAACTAAATATCTAGTTAGGAATTAACATTACCTTTAAACAAATAAAGTTTATTAGATGGCTACAGAATATTCAGTACATGGGTTATTTCACTAAATATATAACAGTCAGAGCACTTATGGATGGCATACAGATTTATTCCAGCTTCAGAATTGACTTTATTACATGGAGACACAATACTGTTATGTAGATTAATTCAAATCATATGAAACAGGTGGAGCACATAGCTACTGTCTTCCCAGTGTACCTAAAGAAATGTTTTAAGTTGATGCTAAGCGTAACAGGAATATAGCTGATCACTAAACTAAACTAAATATCTAGTTACATGACGAATAACACAGATTTAAAGGGAGTTTAAATACTAAAGTACTGTACCTGTTGGGTTTTATCATACATTCCACGACAGGTTTCAGGAAAATATTCACATTTTGAAGTTCTGTCGATGTTCACATCGGCATTTAATGTATATGTATGTGTTTGTGCTTCACTTACCCAAAAGTTGTCTTTTTCTGTTGTCACTTGAACGAAAAAAAGGTGAAGTATCGGTCTCGGAATTTTAAAAGATTCCAAGACGGCACAGAATGACAAAGAAAGAGACGCAGAATGATGCTCATGTAGACACCACAACCATTACCAATGTATACTCCCACAGAATTTCAAAAACGAAGAAGTTCTTAAATGTGTTGTCCAATGCTTGGGAAAAAGAGTAACTGGAGTAGTGCTTCATTACTGCCATAATTATTTCAATAAGAATTGTTTATAAGACATGAAAATGATCGATGTAAGAATCACCCATATTGTAGCTCATTACTACCTCTCCTGATGATGGAACACATATGACGAAACACAGAATGCTACAGCTGTACCTGAGGATAACAACATGGACTCGCCCACAGCTTAAAGCAGAAGAGCGACTGAAGTGGCTCTGCACGGAGTTGAAAGGGGTGGGGGGGGGGGGAGGAAGTTGAGTTGTTAGGGTAGGCTGTAGCGCTGGGAAGCATACACTGGAGGGGAGTCGTGGCGCGAGCAGGTATATCTGACAGGAGAAACAGGTGTAAGTGCGTAGCGCTGGGTAGCCTACCTGCAGGGGCGCGGCGGGCACCGGAAAGGCAGGCGGAGCTGAGCTGCAGCGCGTCGAGGGCTGGGTCGTCGTAGCCACAGCCAGGCGGGCACTGGCCGCTGCCACCGCGGCGCAGGCGGCCCGGCTCCAGCCGGCCCGGCCGCAGTCGATACGGAGGGCGCGGCGCGTCACCTCCACCCCCGGCAGCGCCGCCTGCTCCTCCCCCAGGGCAGCAACGGCGCCTCCAGAAGCTTCACACCGCGCCTTCCACGCATTCCAGGCCACCGCTGGCATTTGTGCCCCGTCATTTCCGGAGCGCCACACCGGACCCATATCGTGAGCTAGTTCCATTAAGCTGTATGTCAGGTCATTCATTATTACGAAGAGGTAGCAGCATGGAATGTACGACACTTACCAGATGGGTAGGTTACAGAATTTAAAAACATGTATGAATATGTTGCAGTTAGATGTAGTGGTAATTTCTGAAGTGTGCTGGCAGAACTTCCAATCAGGTGAGTATAGGATTATATATGCGAAACAAAATAGGTTTAATGCAAGAGCAGATCTAACAACGAATACGAAAACAGGAGTGTGAGTGAAAGTATTATTTTAGCCAAAATAGACCTGAAGCCAACACCCACCAAAGTAGACACGTTTATATGCTTGCTAGTTCCACAGATGATGAAGAGATTGAAAGAAAATGCAAGAAGATAAAAAGATATAGTACTTTAAAGAAAACGAAAGTGTAACTGTGGTGGGGGCAGCGAATTCGTTAGTAGTAAAAGGAAGAGAAGGAAAAACAGTAAAGAATATGGATTTGTGGAGAAGAATGAAAGAGAAACTACTCCTAAAGCACAGAGTACAATTTTAATCGATGGAAACGCTTGACTTAAAAATTACGAAATTAGATTTTACACATGGAAGAGTGCTACAGAAGAATGCTGAAGATTAGATGGGTAGATCACATAACTAATGAGGAGGTATTGAATAGAATTGGGGAGAAGAGGAGTTTGTGGCACAATTTGACGAGAAGAAGGGACCGGTTGGTAGGACATGTTTTGAGGCGTCAAGGGATCACAAATTTAGCATTGGAGGGTAGCGTGGAGGGTAAAAATCGTAGAGGGAGGCCAAGAGATGAATACAGTAAGCAGATTCCGAAGGATGTGGGCGTCAGTAGGTACTGGGAGATGAAGAAACTTGCACAGGATAGGGTAGCATGGAGAGCTGCATCAAACCAGTCTTAGGACTGAAGACCACAACAACAACTACATGGAAGAGATTTGGAGATACTGGAAGGCTTCACATAAATTGCCTACTAGTAAGACAGATTTCGAATGATGCTTTTAAACTCCAAGCCGTGTTCTAGGTCACATGTGGAATTAAACCATAATTACTTGGTTATGAACTGTAGATTGAAACAAAAGAAGCTGTGGAAAATTGAGGGGATGTGTACTAGATAAACTGAGAGAATTACAGATTATTTAGAGTTTCTAATGGAACTTTAGGCAACGATTGAATGCAACAGGTGAAAGGAATACAATAGAAGACGAGTGGGTAGATTTCGGAGATGAAATGATGAGGTCAGCAGAATATCAAATAGACAAAAGAAAGCAATGCTCAATAGAAGTGTTTTCATAGCACACAATATTGAATTTCACTGCCGAAAGGAGCCACTTAAAAATGTAGCATATGAGGCAGGTAAAAGGAGAAACGAACATCTAAGAAGTGAGCTTGACAATAAGGCAAAGCAGAACTGTCTAGATAAGAAAAGTAAAGCTGTCGAAGCTTGCATGTTTAGGGGAAAGACATATCCAATACAAAATTAAAAAAAGAGAAGCACGTCCATGAATCTTAGGTTATATACGTAAGTGCTGTATAAGGGAAAGGAACTTGAAGACATTATTAAAGAAAGGAGAAAGGAAGTAGTTGAAGATGCCATGGCAGATATGATACTGTGAAAAAAATGTGAGTGATCATTCGAAGACCTACGAGGCACCTTCAGTATAAAAAATGGGACTGATGGAGAATGCAAAGCATCGAGAAAGAAATGTATAGACAAGAAATGTAGTGCTGTAAAAGTATCGTGACAACGGAAAATATATATGCAACGGATAAGAAAATAAAAGAATACCACTGGCAAACAGAGAAGCAACTTTATCTCAGACGACAAGAAAATATTAAACAAAGATGGAAGAGCTGGAAGGTTTATATAAGCTCATCAGACAGAAACTTTGTCACCCCAGTGCACATGCAAAGATGGATCATTATGCCTTTACAGAAGCTGCAGCGATCCAGTTTCGCACTCTCGCGCACGCGTAGTGCCTACTCCGTGAGCATAATGCAGAAGCGACCAGTGGGACATTTATGTTACAAGCGGACATTTTGCGTAAAAATGGGTGAACATAAGGACTTAACAGAGTGCAAAATGGGGCATTTGCGTTTAGCTGCGCCCATGGCCATACGGTGAAATAAATTGTTGGATTTGTTGGTGATTCACAGCTGATTACTGATCTGTCTGAAACCAGTGGTGTAGCACACGTGGCCATAAAAACGATGTCAGATTTATGGTCGCAAAAAAAAATCCAGACGGAGAGGAACTGGAGACTTGTGTGAATCAAAATTGCTTCCAAATCCTGCAGGAAGTGATTCAGACAGTGGACGAACGTCCATCCCAACCTGTCAGCGAGAGAACATTGCCACAAGAACTGCATGCGATGAACATTTGGAGTTAGTCAACTCGCAAGAGGTCATTGCTGACACGGAAACATAAAGACGACAACAGGAATCCTCATCGAGTTGGAAAAATACGCTACTGGCCACTAAAATTGCTGCACCAAGAAGAGATGCACGTGATAAACGGGTATTGATTGGACAAATATACACTCCTGGAAATTGAAATAAGAACACCGTGAATTCATTGTCCCAGGAAGGGGAAACTTTATTGACACATTCCTGGGGTCAGATACATCACATGATCACACTGAGAGAACCACAGGCACATAGACACAGGCAACAGAGCATGCACAATGTCGGCACTAGTACAGTGTATATCCACCTTTCGCAGCAATGCCGGCTGCTATTCTCCCATGGAGACGATCGTAGAGATGCTGGATGTAGTCCTGTGGAACGGCTTGCCATGCCATTTCCACCTGGCGCCTCAGTTGAACCAGCGTTCGTGCTGGACGTGCAGACCGCGTGAGACGACGCTTCATCCAGTCCAAAACACGCTCAATGGGGGACAGATCCGGAGATCTTTCTGGCCAGGGTAGTTGACTTACACCTTCTAGAGCACGTTGGGTGGCACGGGATACATGCGGACGTGCATTGTCCTGTTGGAACAGCAAGTTCCCTTGCCGGTCTAGGAATGGTAGAACGATGGGTTCGATGACGGTTTGGATGTACCGTGCACTATTCAGTGTCCCCTCGACGATCACCAGTGGTGTACGGACAGTGTAGGAGATCGCTCCCCACACCATGATGCCGGGTGTTGGCCCTGTGTGCCTCGGTCGTATGCAGTCCTGATTGTGGCGCTCACCTGCACGGCGCCAAACACGCATACGACCATCATTGGCACCAAGGCAGAAGCGACTCTCATCGCTGAAGACGACACGTCTCCATTCGTCCCTCCATTCACGTCTGTCGCGACACCACTGGAGGCGGGCTGCACGATGTTGGGGCGTGAGCGGAAGACGGCCTAACAGTGTGCGGGACCGTAGCCCAGCTTCATGGAGACGGTTGCGAATGGTCCTCGCCGATACCCCAGGAGCAACAGTGTCCCTAATTTGCTGGGAAGTGGCGGTGCGGTCCCCTACGGCACTGCGTAGGATCCTACGGTCTTGGCGTGCGTCGCTGCGGTCCGGTCCCAGGTCGACGGGCTCGTGCACCTTCCGCCGACCACTGGCGACAACATCGATGTACTGTGGAGACCTCACGCCCCACGTGTTGAGCAATTCGGCGGTACGTCCACCCGGCCTCCCGCATGCCCACTATACGCCCTCGCTCAAAGTCCGTCAACTGCACATACGGTTCACGTCCACGCTGTCGCGGCATGCTACCAGTGTTAAAGACTGCGATGGAGCTCCGTATGCCACGGCATACTGGCTGACACTGACGGCGGCGGTGCACAAATGCTGCGCAGCTAGCGCCATTCGACGGCCAACACCGCGGTTCCTGGTGTGTCCGCTGTGCCGTGCGTGTGATCATTGCTTGTACAGCCCTCTCGCAGTGTCCGGAGCAAGTATGGTGGGTCTGACACACCGGTGTCAATGTGTTCTTTTTTCCATTTCCAGGAGTGTATTATACTAGAACTGATATGTGATTACATTTTCACGCAATTTGGATGCATAGATCCTGAGTAAGCAGTACCCAGTACAGCCACCTTTGGCCGTAATAACGGCATTGATACGACTGGGCATTGAGTCAAACAGAGCTTGGATGGGACGTACAGGTACCCATGCAGGTTCAACACGGTACCACAGTTCATCCACAGTAGTAACCCGCGTTCTGTGTCGAGTCAGTTGCTGGGCCACCATTGACGAGACGTTTTCAGTTGGTGAGAGATCTGGAGAATGTGCCAGCCAGGGCAGCTGTAGAACATTTTCTGTATCCAGAAAGGCCCGTACAGGTCCTGCAACATGTGGTCGTGCATTATCCTGCTGAAATGTAGGGTTTCGCAGGGACCGAATGAAGGGTAGAGCCACGGGTAGTAACACATCTGAAATGTAACGCCCAGTGCTGAAAGTGCCGTCAATGCGAACAAATGGTGACCGACACGTGTAACCAATGGCACCCCATACCATCACGACGGGGTGATACGCCAGTATGGCGATGACGAATACATACTTCCAATGTGTGTTCACCGCGATGTCGCCAAACAGTGATGTTACCATCATGATGCTGTAAACAGAACCTGGATTCACCCGAAAAAATGACATTTTGCCATTCGTGCACCCAGGTTCATCATTGAGTACACCATCCCAGGCGCTTCTGTCTGTGATGCAGCATCAAGGGTAACCGCAGCCATGGTCTCCGAGCTGATAGTCCATGCTGCTGATAACGTCGTCGAACTGTTCGTGCAGATGGTTATTGTCTTGCAAACGTATCCATCTGTTGACTCGGAGAACGAGAAATGGTTGCACGATCCATTACAGCCATGCGGATAAGATGCGACTGCTAGTTATACCAGGCCGTTGGGATCCAGCACGGCGTTCCGTATTACCCTCGTGAACCCACCGATTCCATATTCTGCTAACAGTCATTGGATCTCGACCAACGCCAGCAGCAATGTCGAGATACGATAAATCACAATCGCGATAGGCTACGATCCGACCTTTATCAAAGACGGAAATGTGATGGTACGCATTTATCCTCATTACACGAGGCATCACAACAACGTTTCACCAGGCAACACCGGTCCTCTGCTGTTTGTGTATGAGAAATCGGTTGGAAACTTTCCTCATGTCAGCACGTTGTAGGTGTCGCCACAGGCGCCAAGCTTGTGTGAATGCTCTGAAAAGCTAATCATTTGCATAACACAGCATCTTCTCCCTGTCGGTTAAATTTCGCGTCTGTAGCACGTCATCTTCGTGGTGTAGCAACTTTAATGGCCAGTAGTGTATAAAAGAGCAGTAAACAGACGGTGCTGTCATTTGTACTAAGGTTAAAGGGTTTCCGATGTGACTGTGGCGGCGCGGCGGTTATTAACAAGTTCTGAACGTGGAATGGTAACTGGAGCTAGACGCATGGGTTATTCCATTTCGGAAATCGTTAGGGAATTCAGTCCAATTTGATCCACAGCGTCGAGAGCGTGCCGGGAATACTAAATTTCAGGCATTACCCCTCACCACGGACAACGAAGCTGCCGACGGCCTTCAAATAACGAACGAGAGCAATGGCGTTTGCGTGGAGTTGTCAGTGCTAACAGACAAGCAACTCTCCGTGAAACAACAACAGAAAACAATGTGGAACGTACGACGAATGTATGCGTTAAGACAGTGCGGCAGATTGGTGTTAATGGGCTATGGCAGCAGACGTACGACACGAATGCCTTTGCCAACAGCACGACATCGCCTGCAGCGGCTCTCCTGGGGTCCTGACCATAACTGTTGCACCCTAGACAACTGTAAAATTGTGACCTGGTCAGATGAATCCCGATTTCAGTTGGTAAGAGCCAGTGGCATGTTTCAAGTGTGGAGCAGACTCCACTAAGCCATGGAGCCAACTTGTCAACAAGGAACTACGCAAGCCAGTGATGGATACATAATGTTGAGGACTGTGTTTCAATGTAATTGACTGGGTCCTCGTTATATTCAGCTACATGGAGACCATTTGCAGCCATTCATGTTCTCAAACAACGATGGATTTTTTGTGGATAACAACGCATCGTGTCACCTGGCCACAATTGTTCGCGATTGGTTTTAAGAACATTCGAGAGAATAATTCGGCCACCCATATCGATCGACAGTAATCCCATCGAACATTTATGGTACATAGTCAAGAGGTCAGTTCGTGTGCATGGTTCTGCACCAGCGATTCCTTCGCGATTAGGGACGTCTATAAAGGCGGCATAGCTCAATATTTGTGCGTGAGACTTCCAGCGACATGTTGAGTACCTGCCTTGTCGAGTTGCTTCCCTACTCCGATTAAAGGAGGTCCGACACGATATTAGGAGGTATCAACATGTATCAGACGGGCGAAATACCCCCAGTCGTCAAGAAGAAGGCATTAACTGAAATTCTAAAGAAGACAGGTGCTTGCAAGTTAGTATATTACCCCCAAAATTTATTTAATCAGTCATGATTGAAAAATACTACACGAATCACTTTAATAGAAATGGAAAACTTGTAGAAACCATCTTTGGGGAAGATCTGTTTGGGTGCCAGAGATATGTATGAATACGAGAGGGAGTATTAATCCTATGACTTCTGTCAGAACTAAGACTGAATAATTTATAGCTTTTACAGAAGTAACGAAACAGTTTGACAATTTGAATAGGGACACTCTATACAAAATCCTGAAGGTAGCATCGAAAAATTCAGCGAGCGAAGGTTACCTACAATTTGTACAGTAACCAGACCATAGTCGTAAGATTAGTTAGAGAAGCGGTGATCCAGAAGAAAGAGTTCTAGCCTATCCCCCACGTTAGTCAAACTGCACACTAAGTAAAGAGGAGTTCACATATACGTACCGACTTAGCAATCAGATGATGAATAAACAGAGATACTGAATAGGTAATTCAGTACGTAAAAGGAGATGAAAATTTACCGGAATAGCGATGGAAGATTGGAATGCAATTGTATGAGAAGTAGTAGAAGATATGTTATAGAAGAGTTTGGGCTTGGTAGTACGAATGAGAAAGGAGAAAGACTAATTAAGATCTCTAGTAAATTTCAGTTTGTAATAGCGGATACTCTGCTCAAGAATCTCAAGAGAAGGAGGTATACTTGAAAAGGCCAGAGGATACAATAAGACTACAGCTACATTTCATTAAGGTAAAGAAGATTCCGATATCCGATATTGGACTGTAAGGCAGACCCAGAAGCAGGTGTAGACTGAGATGACAATTTACTAAGCTGAAGTATAAGAGGCAAGTTAAGAAGAAACAATGCGGAAAGAAATACAAAAGTACTAAGGAATGAAGAGACACTCTTAAAGTTCTCGGAGGCTATAGGGTATGCGATAATTAATAGCTCAGTAGGCAGTTCAGTAGAAGAGGTATGGACATCCCTGAAAAGACCAATACCGGGTGTTGGAACTAAAACCATAGGTACGAGAAAGGTAACTGCAAAGAAACCATGGGCAATAGAAGAAATACTTCAGTTGATCAACGAAAGAAGGAAGTTCAGAAATGTTCAGCGAAATTCAGGAATAGAGAAATGCAAGTCACAGAGAGATGAAATAAATTGGAAGTGCAGGGAAGCTATGGCGAAATGACTGCATGAAACATGTGAACAAATTCAAAAATAAAAGTCATCAAAAGGACTGAGTTAGTGTATAGAAAAGTCAAAACAAGTTTCAGTGAAAATAAAAGCTAGCATGGTAACATGAAGAGCGTAATTGGAATTCCACTGTTGAATGCACGGGAGAGAGCGGATAGGTGGAAAGAGTATACTGAAGACCTCTCTGAGGGGGAACTTGTCTCATGATCTGATAGAGGAAGAGAAAGAAGTAAATATAGAAGGTGTATGGGATCCAGTATTAGAGTCGGAATTTCAAAGAGTTTTGGAAAACTTAAGATCAATAACGCAAATGGATAGATAACTTTCCATCACAGTTTCTAAAATCTTAGGGGACGTGGCAACAAAACAACTATTCACAGTGTTCGATAGAATGTATGAGACTGACGGTATACCATCAGACATTCGAAAAAACACAATTCTGAAGATTCCAGGAGCAGACAATTACTACAGTGTACATTATCTTAAAATCATCGTAACTGCTGATTTATCCAAGTTCCTAACACGAGTAATATACAGAAGAATGAAAATGAAAACTGAGGATGTGTTAGATGCTTTAGGAAAGCCAATGGCGTCAGAGAGACAGTTATGACGTTGCGTTTCATAGTGTCAGCAAGATGGAAGAAAAATAAAGATACTTTTATAGGATTTGTCGACCTGGAAAAAGTGTACCACAGTGTCAAATGGTGAAATGTGTTCGAAATTCTGGGAAAAATAGGGAAAGACGGGCAATATTCAATATTTACACAACCAAGACGGAAAAATAAGACTGGAAGACCGAGAACGAAGCGCTAGAATTAAAAAGTGTGTAAGACAGGGAAGTAGTCATTCGCCCATACTGTTCAATGTATAGGATCGAAGAAGCAATGACGGAAATAAAAGAGGAGTTCAAGAGTGGTGTTAAAATTTAAGAAGAAACGATATCGGTTGTAAGACTTGCTGATGACGTCGCTCAGTGACTGTGAAGAGAAAAAAAAAAAAGTTCAAATGTGTGTGAAATCTTATGGGACTCTGCTGCTGAGGTCATCAGTCCCTAAGCTTACACACTACTTAACCTAAACTATCGTAAGGACAAACACAGACACCCGTGCCCGAGGGAGGACTCGAACCTCCGCCGGGACCAGCCACACAGTCCATGACTGCAGCGCCTGAGACCGCTCGGCTAATCCCGCACGGCTGTGAAGAAGAATTACAGGATCTCTTCAGTGGAGTTCTCTGCCTAATGCGTACAGAATATGGACTGATAGTAACTCGAAGAAAGACAAAAGTAATGAGAAGCAGCGGAAATGAGAACAACGAGAACTTAACATCAAAACTGGTGACCACGATGTAGATAAAGTTAAGGATTTCTGCTGCCAAGGCAGCAAAATAACCCATGACGGATGGAGTAAGAGAGACGCAGAAAGCAGTCTAGTGCTGGCAAAAAAGGCATTCCTGGTCAAGTAAAGTCTGCTACTATGAAACATAGGTCTTAAAATGAGGAAGGAATTTCTGAAAATGTACGTTTGAAGTAATACAGTGTATGGTACTGAGATATGGATTGTCAAAAAACCGGATCAGCAGTGAATCGAATCATCTGCAGCAGAAATTTGAAAATTAGATCGACTGATAAGATAAGGAATGAGGAGGTTCTGGAAAGAATCGGCGAGGAAAGGAATGTGTGGAAAACACTGATAAGGAGAAGTGACAGCATGTTTGGACATCTGTTAAGACATCACAGAATAACTTCCATGGTACTAGAGGTAGCTGTAGTGGGTAAAAACTGTAGAGACAGACAGTGCTTGGAATACATAGAGCAAGTAACTGAGGAAGCAGGCTGGAATTTCCATTCTGCATTGAAAAGTTTGGCACAGGAGAAGTATTGGTGGCGGGCCGCATCAAACCAGTCATAAGGCAGATGACTCAAAATGGAAGAAGCTTGGTAAAGGGAGTTTAACTTAACATCAGGAAGAAGAAATAAAATTAGAAGTTTGGCCATGACATTGGACTTCAGCCGTAGATGGCGAACAACTTTGAAGTGGTTTGGAAAGAGGTACAACAATTGTAATATAAAAGTAAATGAGTGTTGTCAAATCAAACGATGCCGAGGGAAATAAATTGGAATATGAGACACTAAAAGAAACAGATCCGTTTGTCACGACAGTGCTTCATTCAGAAGGATGAAGGAGTGTTATACTGGCCTGTGATGCTTAAGGGGACCACACCGTGGTTCAGATCGAAAAAACTCGATTTTCGGCTTTCATCATATTTCGAAAGATTAAGGTTTTATTTAAGTACTCTGAAAATGATTTACCTGAAAAAAATGTATATCGAGCATTGAAAGACCATTTTCCTATCACGTGTGTTTATGTGCCACGCCCAGTTTCCTGTCACCCACTTTTCTGTATATATTTTAGATCTTTGTATCCTCTACATTGCACGTTGGGGATTTTTTTTTCCTCCCGAGTGTGTGAGCTATCCTTGGAATGCAACCGTCGGTATTCTTTTCTTTCTGCCGTTTGTAAACAACACTCTTTCTAACACGCAGTTAGTTTTGTTCAAGCGTGATTGCGAATAGTTGTTACACAAAACTTGCAGGTATACTATGGGCAGGCAATTAGGAGAAATAAAGAAAATCTGGAGGCAATGAACAGAGATATTTGGGCGATATTCTTCCATAAGTCCTCTACTGATGACAATCCATCTCATGGATTGTGTCCATGAGGAGAAAATTCATGGTGCAAATAAAGTACGGCTCAGGTAACTGGAAAATCTTATTCTCACGAGCATTCTCTTCCTGCTGCCGTTATTACAGCAATTAAACCTATTTTCAGAGATTTGGTTCATCCTCACCTTCTAAGGAAATGTCTGCATGAGCAGACACAGAACCCAAATGAATGTTTCAACACCATAATTTGGAAACGCCTTCCTAAAACTGTACATGTAGGCATGCATACAATGAAACTAGGAGTTCATGGTGCTGTTATTATATTCCATTGTGGTAATATTGGAAAGTGTTGGTTACTGAAAAAGCTGGGAATTAATCCTGGTGAAAATATGTTCACTGGGCTGCAACATTGCGATAAAATGAGGATAGCCGATGCAGACAGGTCTGCATCTAATATGGCCAAGAAAGCAAGACAAATACCAAGGAAGGTGAAAGAGAAGCTGGAAGACCTGCTACAGGTCAAAAAGGCCCATTATATGCAGCAGGACAGTTTTAATTAACTGTAAGTAACGAATTTCAAAAGTTTTTTGTTTAAAGTCAATTTCCCGCAAACTAAAATTTTTATTACATGTACGCCATTATACTGGCAATGGCAAGGAAAGCGTTTCTGAAGAAGGGAAATTTGTTAACATCGAGTATAGATTTAAGTGTCAGGAAGTCGTTTCTCAAAGTATTTGTATGGAGTGTAGCCATGTATGGAAGTGAAACGTGGACGATAAATAGTTTGGACAAGAAGAGAATAGAAGATTTTGAAATGTTGTGCTACAGAAAAATGCTGAAGATTAGATGGATAGATCACATAACTAATGAGGAGGTATTGCATAGGATTGGGGAGAAAAGGAGTTTGTGGCACAACTTGACTAGAAGAAGGGATCGGTTGGTAGGGCATGTTCTGAGGCATCAGGGGATCACCAATTTAGTATTGGAGGGCAGCGTGGAGGGTAAAAATCGTAGAGGGAGACCAAGAAATGAATACACTAAACAGATTCAGAAGGATGTAGGCTGCAGTACGTATTGGGAGATGAAGAAGCTTGCACAGGATAGAGTAGCGTGGAGAGCTGCATCAAACCAGTCTCAGGACTGAAGACCACAACAACAACAACAACATACCCCATTATATCAGAAACTATCATAGATAAATGAATGAAATTTTCAGAGACTGTGTATAACATAAAAAACCACATCTGGTACTACATTCATTAATATTCCCCCATTAGGAAGTTCAAAAAAAATATTTTCTGCAGAAAAAACTTAATATTTTTTGTTAATAAATTTAAAAAAGTATTCTTTAAAACTAATGGAAAAAGTAGATTTGGATAAAGTATATTTCTGTACAGATGACTCTATTAGCATCATGTAACATACAGTAAAAATATTAAGGTGCTGCATGAAATAGTTTTTTTCAGAAATGGGTCAAATACTTGCCTAAATTGACATGGGGTTAGATAGGCAGGGTGTGGTCCCCTTAAGCAAGCAGTTGATGACCAAATAAAGAAAGGTTTCAGACAGCCGAGTGACTGATGGAGTTTCGAATGGTCGAAGTAAATGGCTTAGACATTGAAATGGAACGAAAATAAGTAAAGTAAAAAGTAAATTATATAGCTAGTGAGAGACGTAAATTAAATGTACATAAGCGGTGATACAAGTTACGAGCTCAGGAATAACTGAAAAAAGATTTGTGGAAGCGAGACAGGGAGGATAAATGTAACAGTCGACAGCGGTTTCATCGTAGGGAGGCAGACCGAATGGCGGAAAATGGGACGCCAGACGCTTACTACCTCTGGTGGAGGCTAGATGTGAGATGGCAGTAGTGGTTGACGAAAACTTTGGCACCACAGTACAAAGTTGCAGATAAGGACGATTTACGTGCCATGACCTGAGCCTGAGTTCATACATGGTATGGGATGTTCAGTGTAAGAACAGTATTCACGTTTGCTAGAGAAAACAGTGAACAAAATCGTGACCCTAGTATGTAGCCCATAACACGCACAAGCACTTGGTGACAATCATGAGTTGTGTATTTCAACACCTCTTCCAATAGTTAATGTTTTCTGTGTCCACAGTGAATTGTGCAAATGTTAACGCGTCTGTTGATTCGCCATCGAGTAAGTTCTCAATGAGTACAGCAGTGATACCGATCCTCTCGCACGTATTCCGCTTACTTAGCACCGGAAAATTGTTTTAAAGCGCCTTTCTAGATTGTAGACTGGATAGGCGTCGAACGATAAGGAGTTTATGGGGACGCATTATGCAGTAGTCGCTGCGCCGTCGAGTTCGCCAAGCGGCAACAACCATCAGAATGGAAGAAACAGACTAGTGCTCAACTAGCCGACGTTTAGTGCATCATTTATTCAGTTAGTGCTTCGTCACTGACTTCAAAAGTGACCTACTTCGGTCTTTATTAAATAGTTTAATCTAAAGCAAACTGTTTCAGTAACTAAAGGAAGACCGCGCAGCTAGCCGCACGGTGTGACGCGCTGCTTCCCGAGCGGGAAGCCGTGCCGGTCCCCGGCACAAATCCGTCTGGCGGATTAGTGTCGAGGTCCGGTGTGCCGGCCAGCCTGTGGATGGTTTTTAAGGCGGTTTTCCATCTGCCTCGGCGAATGCCGACTGGTTCCCCTTATTCCGCCTCAGTTACACTATGTCGGCGATTGCTGCACAAACACTGTCTCCACGTATGCGTACACCATAATGACTCTACCACACAAACATTTGGGGTTACACACGTCTGGTATGAGACATTCCCGGAGGGTGGGGGTGGGTCCATTGGGGGCTGAACAGCACAATAACCCTGGGTTCGGTGTGGGGCAGCAGTGGGGTGGCTGGACTGCTGTAGCCAGTTGTGGGGTTGTGAACCACTGAGGGCTACGGCGGGACGGAGCCTTTCCATCGTTTCTAGGACTACACAACGCAGCACAGCATTCGATGTTAGCCGCATTGTGAACAAAACGTCAACTGACAGTGTCGCCAACTTTCAAATTCATAATATCATTGTTACGTGCGTTCTGTTTTAAGTAACTTGAAGATTGAGGTACTTACTGTCTTCATTCAGCTCTGTGGTTAGAATATTCTCTGTACAAGTACATGTGGTTCTAGCTTTTGAAGTTAAAATGAAGCGAATAGGCAGAACTGGGTGAAGAGAAACTGTAATTTCTAGGCTGGTAGAAAACCCATGTAATGATGACATTACGAATATCAAAGTTGATGACATTGTCAGTTGACATTTTGTTCGCAATATGGCAAACACCGGATGTTATGCTGCGTTGGGTTATTGTGCGGTTCGGCCCCCAGTGGAACTGCCCCCCCCCCCCCTCTCCCGCCGCCCTCCCGGGAACGTCTCATACCAGACGTGTGTAACCCCAAATGTTTGTGTGGTAGAGTAATGAGTAATGATGGTGTACGCGTAAGTGGAGATAGTGATTGCACAGAAATCTCTGGGAACGCCTCATACCAGACGTGTGTAACCCCAAATGTTTGTGTGTTAGAGTAATGAGTAATGATGGTGTACGCGTAAGTGGAGATAGTGATTGCACAGAAATCTCTGGGAACGCCACATACCAGAAGTGTGTAACCCCAAATGTTTGTGTGGTAGAGTAATGAGTAATGATGGTGTACGCATAAGTGGAGATAGTGACTGCACAGCAATCTCTGGGAACGCCTCATACCAGACGTGTGTAACCCCAAATGTTAGTGTGGTAGAGTAATGAGTAAGGATGGTGTTCGCGTAAGTGGAGATAGTGATTGCACAGAAATCTCCGGGAACACCTCATACCAGACGTGTGTAACCCCAAATGTTTGTGTGGTAGGGTAATGAGTAATGATGGTGTACGCGTAAGTGGAGATAGTGATTGCACAGAAATCTCCGGGAACGCCTCATACCAGATGTGTGTAACCCCAAATGTTTGTGTGGTAGAGTAATGAGTAATGATGGTGTACGCGTAAGTGGAGATAGTGATTGCACAGCAATCTCTGGGAACGCCTCATACCAGACGTGTGTAACCCCAAATGTTTGTGTGGTAGAGTAATGAGTAATGATGGTGTTCGTGTAAGTGGAGATAGTGATTGCACAGAAATCTCCGGGAACGCCTCATACCAGACATGTGTAACCCCAAATGTTTGTGTGGTAGAGTAATGAGTAATGATGGTGTACGCGTAAGTGGAGATAGTGATTGCACAGAAATCTCCGGGAACGCCTCATACCAGACGTGTGTAACCCCAAATGTTTGTGTGGTAGAGTAATGAGTAATGATGGTGTTCGCGTAAGTGGAGATAGTGATTGCACAGCAATCTCCAGGAACGCCTCATACCAGACGTGTGTAACCCCAAATGTTTGTGTGGTAGAGTAATGAGTAATGATGGTGTTCGCGTAAGTGGAGATAGTGATTGCACAGAAATCTCCGGGAACGCCTCATACCAGACGTGTGTAACCCCAAATGTTTGTGTGGCAGAGTAATGAGTAATGATGGTGTTTGCGTAAGTGGAGATAGTGATTGCACAGAAATCTCCGGGAACGCCTCATACCAGACGTGTGTAACCCCAAATGTTTGTGTGGTAGAGTAATGAGTAATGATGGTGTACGCGTAAGTGGAGATAGTGATTGCACAGCAATCTCCGGGAACGCCTCATACCAGACGTGTGTAAACCCAAATGTTTGTGTGGTAGAGTAATGAGTAATGATGGTGTTCGCGCAAGTGGAGATAGTGATTGCACAGCAATCTCCGGCATAGTGTACCTGAGGCGGAATAAGGGGAACCAGCCCGCATTCACCGAGGCAGATGGAAAACCGCCTTAAAAACCATACACAGGCTGGCCGGCACGCCGGACCTCGACACAAGTCCGCCGGGCGGATTCGTGCCGGGGACCGGCACGTCTTCCCACTCGGGAAGCAGCGCTTGTGCTGCGTTTGTTTACTTATAACTTTATTTCTAAGTACAGATATAAGTAGGGTTGTTTTAATGCAATTATGTAGTAGGCAAATTTCTGTTTCCTTTTCGTTTACCAAAAGTCCAGTTTTTATAACTTTAAATTGACTTGTGTTTCGCCTAGTTGAAAACGTAGGGTTATGTTTTCAAAATTTGTGCGGTGAATGGAAATAGAAAACGTCAGAGTTTCCTCAGAAGAAGACCGAGCCGTGTCATGGCTCAGTTCATTTGAGTTACCTGCGTGATTATTAAGTTGTTTTCGCCGCAGCGATAGGGGGCGTGGTCGCTGAGCGATGTTGGCGCTGGTGAGCGAAGCGAGAGTTTTGGGAGGACGGCTCGGTCGGGAGATGGCGAGGGGACCAGTCCGTTAGTCTCGGCGGGTCTGGTCAGTCGGTTAGTCGCTCAGTCTGGGAGGCGGTGCAGTGAGTCGGCAGAGTCAGTCAGAAGGCAGACACTCGCATGTTAGTCGGTCGGCTCTAAGCCTCAGCCGCTGTTGGGTTGTGCACTGAGTCGGGTTCGTCGTTACTCCGCGGTTGGACGGGTCGGCAGTCAGCAGCAGGCAGGTCCGCACGGTGCAAGTACGCGCCGGGGCCGCGGTCGACGCAGACGGCAGGCCGTCGGTCGATCGGTCGGCTGGTTGTCGGAAAAGGGGCGACAGGACGGCAGCGGCGAGGAGCTAACAGGTGCCTGCCGATTGAGGACTGCAATGAGTGTGGCTGTTTGCGAGCATGTGGAGAGGACGGAATGCTCGCTTGCTCAGCGTGGTTCTCCATGACCAGCTGTTGTTTGTCGGGCCTAGCACTCGAGTGTAACAGGAAACTGCACTAGTGCGGTTCACGTCACCTGGCTAAGGCCGAAATTTTCATATACTTTTATCATATTTCATGATCATTACTTATTATTATTACATTAGATCATGTCCGAAAGAACAGATACCATCTTAGTACATATACAGGGTGAGTCGCCTAACATTACCGCTGGATATATTTCGTAAACCACATCAAATACTGACAAATCGAATCCACAGACCGAACGTGAGGAGAGGGGCTAGTGTAATTGGTTAATACAAACTATAACAAAATGCACGGAAGTATGTTTTTTAACACAAACCTACGTTTTTTTTAAATGGAACCCCGTTAGTTTTGTTAGCACATCTGCACATATAAACAAATACGTAATCAGTGCCGTTTGTTGCATTGTAAAACGTTAATTAAATCCGGAGATATTGTAACCTAAAGTTGACGCTTCAGTACCACTCCTCCGCTGCTCGATCGTGTATATCGGAGAGCACCGAATTACGTAGGGATCCAAAGGGAACGGTGAAGGACCTTAGGTGCAGAAGAGACTGGGACAGCACATTACTTCCACATGCTAACACCTTTTTATTGGTCTTATTCATTGACGCACATGTACGTTACCATGAGGCGTGAGGTAAACGTACACACGTGGTTTCCGTTTTCAACTACGGAGTGGAATAGAGTGTGTCCCGACATGTGAGGCCAATAGATGTTCAATGTGGTGGCCATCATTTGCTGCACACAATTGCAGTCTCTGGCGTAATGAATGTCGTACACGCCGCAGTACATCTGGTGTAATGTCGCCGCAGGCTGCCACAATACGTTGTTTCATATCCTCTGGGTTGTAGGCACATCACGGTACACATTCTGCTTTAACGTACCCCACAGAAAGAAGTCCAGAGGTGTAAGATCAGGAGAACGGGCTGGCCAATTTATACGTCCTCCGCGCCCTATGAAACGCCCGTGGAACATCCTGTCAAGGGCCAGCCTAGTGTTAATTGCGGAATGCGCAGGTGCACCATCATGCTGATACCACATACGTCGACGCGTTTTCAGTGGGACATTTTCGAGCAACGTTGGCAGATCATTCTGTAGAAACGCGATGTATGTTGCAGGTGTTTGGGCCCCTGCAATGAAGTGAGGAGCAATGAAGTGGTCGCCAATGATTCCGCACCATACATTTACAGTCCACGGTCGCTGTCGCTCTACCTGTCTGAGCCAGGATTGTCCACGGACCAGTAATGCATGTTCCGTAGATTCACTGCCCCGTGGTTTGTGAAACCCGCTTGATCGGTAAACAGGTAGAACTGCAACGCATTGTCTGTTAATGCCCATTGACAGAATTGCACTCGATGAGGAGGAGGAGGAGATTAGTGTTTAACGTCCCGTCGACAACGAGGTCATTAGAGACGGAGCGCAAGCTCGGGTGAGGGAAGGATGGGGAAGGAAATCGGCCGTGCCCTTTCAAAGGAACCATCCCGGCATTTGCCTGAAGCGATTTAGGGAAATCACGGAAAACCTAAATCAGGATGGCCGGAGACGGGATTGAACCGTCGTCCTCCCGAATGCGGCACTCGATGATTAAAGTCATCAACATGTAATTGCTGATGTAGCGACACATGAAACGGGTGAAGGCGGTGACGATGCGGTATGCGCATGACACTACTTTGACTCAGTCCACCGGCTCTCGCAATGTCCCGTGTACTCATGTGTGGGTTCATGGCAACAGCAGCTAACACACCAACTGCACCCGCTTCTCCTGTGACGGGCCTGTTACGGACCCGTTTGCGTGCTACGACTATACCTGTTGCATACAGTTGGCGGTAGATGTTTTGCAATGTGCGGCACGTTGGATGCTCTCTGTCCGGTTACCGTCCTGCATACACCCTGCAGGCTTCAGCTGCATTTCGTCGACACTCGCCATAGATGAGTATCATCTCCGCCTTTTCAGAGTTCGAATACACCACGGTCACAGTTCCTACAACACTACACTATCACAGACGTCTGGTAACACGGTGTAATACAGTTGGTCTGCGTGCGCAGACGAATGCAGAATAAAAATAGCAGCAAGCGCTACATGCGGACACTGCGACAGCTAGACCAAACCACAACAGTGCACTACAGCCACACTCGTAAACACGGTCGTCATCGTAAACATGTCCCTGCAGATGCTGCTCGCCGACCGTGGCCCGTGTTTGTTACAACACGCAACTGAACGTCGGTTTCAAGCGTCAACTTCAGGTTACAATATCTCCGGATGTAATTAACATTTTACAATGCAACAAACGGCACTGATTGCGTATTTGTTTATATGTTCAGATGTGCTAACAAAACTAACGTGGTTCCATTTAAAAAAACGTAGGTTTGTGTTAAAAAACATGCTTCCGTGCATTTTTGTATGGTTTGTATTAAACAATTACACTAGCCCCTCTCCTCACGTTCGGTCTGTGGAATCGATTTGTCAGTATTTGATGTGGTTTACGAAATATATCCAGCGGCAACGTTAGGTGACTCACCCTGTATATATAGTTAAGGCTCACGGGCCACTTGACCATCTTCTTCTTCTGTGCGAATGCACAAACAGTGCCCGAACTCTTACGGGAATCGGCAACGCGCCGAGAGTAATGAGTTTAATGGGCGGTGGCACTACGAATGTAGTGCGGGACAATACGTTGAGAATGTGGGTCTCGCAGGAGGTGTGCCAGAGATAAATCCCTGCAGTTGCGCTGTCCTCTGTGTCCTCGGTGGCTCATATGGTTAGGAGCGCCGTGGTCCCGTGGTTAGCGTGAGCAGCTACGGGACGAGAGGTCCTTGGTTCAAGCCTTCCCTCGAGTGAAAAGTTTGCTTTCCTTATGACGGCACGGTAGCTCAGCGTGTTCGGTCAGAGGGCTAGCTGTCCTCTTTAATAAAAAAAACTGAGTTAAATGATCAACAACGAACTTCAACGGATGTATTACGACGTCCACCCCGAGCAGATGCAACGAACAGAATCGAACAGAATGAGATTTTTAAAAAAATTTATTTAAAAAAAGATGGATAGAGCGTCTGCCATGTAAGCAGGAGATCCCGGGTTCGAGTTCCGGTCGGGGCGCACATTTTCATCTGTACCCGTTGACGTATGTCAACGCCTGTAAGCAGCTAAGGGCGTTCATTTCATTGTAATTTGAGTGTGTAATGTTTTCCAGTTCCATTGCTACGAAGTGACCATTATTTATATTGCATGATTTGTTGGATTTTGTAGTGAGTGGAACTTTAATTTGTGTGATTCTGTTTTATTGAATGTTTTCCGTGGCAGCATTTGAGAATCAGTTGTTACAAGAAGTTGCTAGCTCTGAATTGCCACCTCGTTAATCAATCATTTATTGACAGATGTGTTTGTCTGTCTGTAGCAACTAAGAGGCAGCAACTGTAGCTTGTTAGTACAAAAATTATTATGCAGAAATTTGAATGGGAAAAAAGGCAGTCATCTATTATTATGAAGTTGTTTTATAGTATGTTGGAAGATCATTCTTTTGAGCTGTGTTTATTCTGTATCAATCAAATTTAGCTATCACACAGCTGGCAGAAATGACTGTTGAGCTTGTAATAGACTGTATGTGTGAAATAATTCGTGTAGTTTTGTGAGGCGTTAAATTATTTATTTGCAAGTTGTTTTGAAGATCTGTATTTTTGGTGTTTTCACCTTATGTTGAACCAAAACAGTATTCTTCAGGTCTTGATGACTGCACATGATATATAATATACCTTTTAGTAAAAGTACCTTTTGTAATGTTTTGGAGTGGGGTTGCATGTTCTTCTGAAGGAAAACATTTTTTTCTATTGCTGAAATTTCCTTTAAACTGTTAATACAATTAACTTGGATGTGTAACCAATTATTGTTAAATAATAAATTTGTGTCAACAAGGCTTGGACCAAATAAATGTGCCTACACCTTCCCCATCCTGGCTCTCCTACCGTCAGTACAACTCAAAGACTTGTAATTTGACTGAAATGAAGAACTAGCTGACAGCGTTATCAGTCCGGCAGGTTCTGCGCTTTATGTATACAGAGAAAATAAGCAGACGTTTAATTGTACGTGTGGTGTCGTCAGAAGAAAGAGGTCCCAAGGCAAGGCTGACTCCTCCTGACGGAATCACAGTCGCTGTCAGACGCTCAGAGGCGTGAGAGACACTGACGTTGACGAGCCCCCGAAACGTCCCGTGCGCCGCCGCTGCAGCAGCCTTACTTACGGCAAGGCCGAGTGCCCCTCGGCCCAATCTGCAAACATTTGTGAAAACGACAGCGTCGTTTCACTACCGTCACCAGTTGTATTAGGCAGACTATGCAGCAAAGTTTACACACAGTTGTACTACGAGGGAGGAAACTACTGTCAGGTATTCTATCAAGTAATATGTTCAGTGACAGTTACAAATATACATGACATTCCTGTGGACATGGTTTGTTGCAACGTCAAGTTTTTCATCTTGATCAAGCATAATAAAGTGATCTAATATTTTTTATGTGTTATACAATCAACTCGACCTCCTCCATAAGTAAATCTAAGATCCCACCACTGCGCCGACGAGTGTTATTTCATCTGGCACAACCGTATGCATAGAAAATTTCTTACTTAGAAGGCGAAGGTTACGTTTTTTTTTCGAAAAAAATAATACCAGTTAAACACGTTTATTCTAACAGTTTAGGAGTCTTTTTTAGTCAAAGAGATTTTTTTTGAAAGCTCTTCTTTGCTTCTGGGGCTGCGACTTGTAGATTCAAAGACATCATTATTACACACGTCGATGGCTTAATGTATTGACAATCAAACCAAGTTCGTCAATTTAATATTAGAATAAAGTAAAAACAGAAATAAACATTTTTATTTGGAAAACAGCATAAAAAACCACAGTTAATGCACTATTTCTAGTATTTGTATTCAATAAATTTGGTTTTGCGTCGGATGAATTTTGTTTCTTGGTCTCCTAGATCAAAAACAGATTTTGACAGTCCACATCTTACCAAGACAACTAAATAGAAAAATACTAACACTTCTCTTTCTATTTACTCCTCTCTCTCTGAGGTGAAAAGAAGCATCAATTTTTTTTGCCTTATAAAAACATGAACTAGCTCTCAACACTTGTTATGAGTTTAAAGTAAGACACAAGACCCATAATCCTATATAATTTTAGATCTGATACTTCTAAAATTCATAATATTTCCTCTTAAATTTGAAAACTCTTTATTCACCCCATTTTACGAAATACATTCATAAGGAGGTATTTTTCGAAAGTATTTGTCTGGTGTGTAGCCTTCTACGGATGTGCATCTTGGACGATGAAAAGCACAAACAAAATCGAGAAGAGAAGTTTTTAAAATTCGGTGTTACGAAAGAATGCTGAGACGTTGTAAACCTTTGGGGATATACAGAATCAAAGAAATTTACAGCACAACATGATGAATAGAAGGTGTAGGCTGATATCACACAAGCTGAAGCATCAGGGAATTTTGTAATGGAACGAAGTATGGGGGTTAAAAATTGTAGAAGACCAATTTTTGAGTAAAGTAAGCAGGTGGGGATGTCCGCTGATATAGTCACTATGAGATGAATTGGCTTGTATGAAATTCACTAGCTTGGAAACCTCCATTGCACGACTTTAGGACTGAAGAGCAGAACCTCAACCGATGGAATCAGCTCATGCAACAGTTTTCACGCAACGCTCGCCGATTACTAAAACTGTCGGTTTGTTTCTTGTCATAAACATAAAGTATTTTCAGGGCAGTATTTTATGTCTCCATTCTATAATGCGATTACTGCTGTCTAGTCCACTGGTTGGTGTGGCTGCATAGACGAGATAAAACATTATAGCCCCCAGTTCAATAGCGTCTTTCAGGGAGAGCAAACGGGAACAATTGAAAGGAATAGGGGAAAGAAATACAGTAGCAGAAGTATGGGTAGCTCTGATGGATGAAGCAGTGAAGGCAGCAGAGGATCAAGTAGGTAAAAAGGCAAGGGCTAGTAAAAATCCTTGGGTAACAGAAGAAATATTGAATTTAATTGATGAAAGGAGAAAATATAAAAATGCAGAAAATGAAGCAGGCAAAAAGGAATACAAACGTCTAAAAAATGAGATCGACAGGAAGTGCAAAATGCCCAAGCAGGAATGGCTAGAGGACAAATGTAAGGATGTAGAGGATTATCTCACTAGGGGCAAGGTAGATACTGCCTACAGGAAAATTAAAGAGACCTTAGAAGAAAAGAGAGCCACTTATATGAACATCAAGAGCTCAGATGGAAACCGAGTTCGAAGCAAAGAAGGGAAAGCAGAAAGGTGAAGGGAGTATATAGAGGGTCTATACAAGGGCGATGTACTTGAGGACAACATTATGGAAATGGAAGAGGATTTAGATGAAGATGAAAAGGGAGGTACGACATTGCGTGAAGAGTTTGACAGAGCACTGAAAGACCTGAGTCGAAACAAGGCCCCGGTAGCAGACAACATTCCATTAGAACTACAGACGGCCTTGGGAGAGCCAGTCCTGACAAAACTCTACTATCTGGCGAGCAAGATGTATGAGACAGGCGAAATACCCCCAAACTTCAAGAGGAATATATGAATTCCATTCCCAAAGAGAACAGGTGTTGACAAATGTGAAAATTACCGAACTATCAGTTAATAAGTCACGGCTGCAAAATACTAACGCGAATACTTTACAGATGAATGGAAAAACTGGTAGAAGCCGACCTCGGGGAAGATCAGTTTGGATTCCGTAGAAATGTTGGAACACGTGAGGCAATACTGACATTACGACTTATCTTAGAAAATAGATTAAGGAAAGGCAAATCTACGTGTCTAGCATTTGTAGACTTATAGAAATCTTTTAACAATGTTGACTGGAATACTCTCTTTCAAATACTAATTGTGGCAGGGGTAAAATGCAGGGAGCGAAAGGCTATTTACAATTTGTACAGAAACCAGATGGCAGTTATAAGAGTCGAAGGGCATGAAAGGGAAGCAGTGGTTGGGAAGGGAGTGAGACAGGGTTGTAGCCTCTCCCCGATGTTATTCAATCTGTATATTGAGCAAGCAGTAAAGGAAACAAAAGAAAAATTCGGAGTAGGTATTAAAATCCATGGAGAAGAAATAAAAACTTTGAGGTACGCCGATGACATTGTAATTCTCTCAGAGGCAGCAAAGGACTTGGAATAGCAGTTGAACGGAATGGACAGTGTCTTGAAAGTTGGATATAAGATGAACATTAACAAAAGCAAAACGAGGATAATGGAATGTAGTCGAATTAAGTCGGGCGATGGTGAGAGAATTAGATTAGGAAATGAGACACTTAAAGTAGTAAAGGAGTTTTGCAAAACAACTGATGATGGTCGAAGTAGAGATGATATAAAATGTAGACTAGCAATGGCAAGGAAAGCGTTTCTGAAAAAGAGAAATTTGTTAACATCGAATATAGATTTAAGTGTCAGGAAGTTGATTTTGAAAGTATTTGTATGGAGTGTAGCCATGTATGGAAGTGAAACGTGGGCGATAAGTAGCATATACAAGAAGAGAATAGAAGCTTTCGAAATATGGTGTTACAGAAGAATGCTGAAGTTTAGATGGGTAAATCACATAACTAATGAGGTGGTATTGAATAGAATTGGGGAGAACGGAGTTTGTGGCACAACTTGACAAGAAAAAGGGACCGGTTGGTAGGACATGTTCTGAGGCATCAGGGGATCACAGATTTAGCATTGGAGGGCAGCGTGCAGGGTAAAAATCTTAGAGGGAGAACAAGAGATGAATACACTAAGCAGATTTAGAAGGATGTAGGTTGCAGTAAGTACTGGGAGATGAAGAAGCTTGCACAGGATAGAGTAGCATGGAGAGCTACATCAAACCAGTCTCAGGACTGAAGACCACAACAACAACATTTGTCCTCCACCGGTCCACTGTGGCGATTCTGCGTGACATGGATTGGTTTGTCCTAGGTAGGCTTCTGAAGATATGTCGCACCAGACGTCTGTGCATGGGCCAGCAGTTTGTGGGTGCATAGCTGACCCCTAACACTCTCTAAAATGTTTTCTGCCAGGATCAGATCAGACGAATTTAGTAGCCAAGACGTCAGTGTGAGTTCGCTTTCATGCTCCTCAAAGCACTGTAGCACGATTCTGACCTTGTGGCACAGGCCGTTACGCAGCTGTAAGATACCATCGCCAACGGATGCAGGTAGCCTGCAGTAAAGTTCATCTAGTTCATAGCTGTCACGGCGCGTGCGATTACCACTATAGGTCCCTTGGTAGCTTAGGTGAGTTTCGTGCAAAGCATAACTGTCGTCACTGAACTGTTTGGGGGGGGGGGGGGGGGGCATGTACGACCGCCTATGCGCCACGACCATTTTTCTTGTGTGTCCAGAAATGCGACTCACCCACCCAAGTGACACGTCTCCATAGATCTACTGTCCAATCCCAGTGGTACGGTGCTGACTGCAGTCGTAATTAACAAAGCAATATGTAGAGGTAGTCTGCTGCGGAACTACATATTCAACAATACGTGCTGAGCGTTGTACTTCGGAACACTGGTAACTGCTACAGCACTGTACTCTGCAGTCAGACCTGTCTGTCTTGCTTTCCTGAACGGGCAAGCCTCCGAGCTCATCGTTTTATGATGAGCTGTGGGCGTCCAACACCTTGTCCCTAGTTTGAGAGTCCTTCGAACACTTTCCATACAGCTGAACTACCAGAAGAAATGCGCATGGTATCTGACGGACCAATGGTCTGGGGTTAGTGTCTTTGACTGCTAATGAAAACATCTTGAATCCTGGGCTCTAAACTCACCACTGCTTAAATTTTTAATGAAAATCATCAGCAACAGAGGCTGAAGACTTCCTCACACCGTTCTGCCAACCGGGTTGTCAAAGAGGGTGGAAGAGACGACAGAGGTTGAGGGCGCTATCTTGCCCGTGAGTTGGGAAACTGCCCAAAACATGCTGAAGAATCAGCAATGATCAACAGCTTGAGGATGCAGAAGCCAATGGACACCACTGCATTAAATACACATAATATATATCCACAGGACAGGTGGCCTGTATTTGAAAAGTGTCATTATGATCTGTTCATTGGCAAAACATTCCGGACTAATGCCCCCTGCTCTCGCCGACATCATCTTGCGAAGAAAAAAGGCCACTGAACGTGGTGGTCGTAGACAGACCACTACAATATAAGAGAAGTGCTACATAGCCCTAGTGCTGAAAAGGAACAGCTATCTCACTCCTAGGTACATTGTCGCAGACCTTGAAACCACTGCCGATACAGGTATCTCTGACAGAACCATTTCTCAGCAGTTCAACCGGATTGCTTTGTATGCTCGGTAGTTTGTTACTTGTAAATGCATTCAACTTCAGCCACACCTACCTCGAGACAGAGCTCATCAGTTTAAGAAGCAGGCTGGTTGGGATCGGCAACAATGCTCCAGAGTGATATTCTCCAACGAATCCCACTTCAGTGCGGCAAGTGATTTTGGCCACCAGTTAGTGTGGACAGAGAGTGGAACATGTAACATACCACGGAATGTTCATGAATGACATCAGTGTGGCCTACGTACTTCGGTGTGGGTGGGCATTGTGCACAATGGCCGAACATCTTTGCATATCTATGTGCGAGGTATCGTTACAGCACAACGGTATTGCAGGGAGATTATCACGTCCATCTGTACAGAGGTACAGTGGGTCCCAACTCTCCCTATGGATGACAGTACCCGACCACACAGGATCTCTTATGTGTCAGATACTGGAAAGGGAAGATACCGGACGTGTGGAATGGTCTGCATATTCACCAGACCTAAACGTTTAGAGCATGCCGGGGATGCCCTTGGCAGGCGTGTTTCTCAATGTACACATACTACCCGAAGCGTGCAAAAACTGAAAACCACCTTGAGAGAGGAGTGGGACAATATCCCCAAAGGACTCAACAGTTAGGTAGCCAGTGTTGAATGACAGATGCAAAATGTGCATTAGTGCCTGAGGCAACCACATTCCATACTGAGAGGCTGAATTTGACCTTCATGTTCGGAGTCTGACCAGTGTCCACCATGAACATTATTTATGTCTGTTACCATGAGAAAAAGATTGAATAATCAACGAAAGGATAACGTTCTACGAGTCGGGGCGTGGAATGTCAGAAGCTTGAACGTGGTAGGGAAACTAGAAAATCTGAAAAGGGAAATGCAAAGGCTCAATCTAGATATAGTAGGGGTCAGTGAAGTGAAGTGGAAGGAAGACAAGGATTTCTGGTCAGATGAGTATCGGGTAATATCAACAGCAGCAGAAAATGGTATAACAGGTGTAGGATTCGTTATGAATAGGAAGGCAGGGCAGAGGGTGTGTTACTGTGAACAGTTCAGTGACCGGGTTGTTCTAACCAGAATCGACAGCCAACACCGACAACGATAGTTCAGGTATACATGCCGACGTCGCAAGCTGAAGATGAACAGATAGAGAAAGTGTATGAGTATATTGAAAGGGTAATGCAGTATGTAAAGGGGGACGAAAATCTAATAGTCATGGGCGACTGGAATGCAGTTGTAGGGGAAGGAGTAGAAGAATAGGTTACAGGAGAATATGGGCTTGGGACAAGGAATGAAAGAGGAGAAAGACTAATTGAGTTCTGCAACAAGTTTCAGCTAGTAATAGCGAATACCCTGTTCAAGAATCACAAGAGGAGGAGGTATACTTGGAAAAGGCCGGGAGATAAGGGAAGATTTCAATTAGATTACATCATGGTCAGACAGAGATTCCGAAATCAGATACTGGACTGTAAGGCGTACCCAGGAGCAGATATAGACTCAGATCACAATATAGTAGTGATGAAGAGTAGGCTGAAGTTCAAGAAATTAGTCAGGAAGAATCAATACGTAAAGAAGTGGGATACGGAAGTACTAAGGAATGACGAAATACGTTTGAAGTTCTCTAACGCTATAGATACAGCAATAAGGAATAGCGCAGTAGGCAGTACAGTTGGACATCTCTAAAAGGGCCATCACAGAAGCTGGGAAGGAAAACATAGGTACAATGAAGGTAGCTGCGAAGAAACCATGGGTAACAGAAGAAATACTTCAGTTGATTGATGAAAGGAGGAAGTACAAACATGTTCCGGGAAAATCAGGAATACAGAAATACAAGTCGCTGAGTAATGAAATAAATAGGAAGTGCAGGGAAGCTAAGACGAAATGGTTGCAGGAAACATGTGAAGACATCGAAAAAGATATGATTGTCGGAAGGACAGACTCAGCATACAGGAAAGTCAAAACAACCTTTGGTGACATTAAAAGCAACGGTGGTAACATTAAGAGTGCAACAGGAATGCCACTGTTAAATGCAGAGGAGAGAGCAGATAGGTGGAAAGAATACATTGAAAGCCTCTATGAGGGTGAAGATTTGTCTGATGTGATAGAAGAAGAAACAGGAGTCGATTTAGAAGAGATAGGGGATCCAGTATTAGAATCGGAATTTAAAAGAGCTTTGGAGGACTTACGGTCAAATAAGGCAGAAGGGATAGATAACATTCCATCAGAATTTCTAAAATCATTGGAGGAAGTGGCAACAAAACGACTATTCACGTTGGTGTGTAGAATATATGAGACTGGCGACATACCATCTGACTTTCGGAAAAGCATCATCCACACAATTCCGAAGACGGCAAGAGCTGACAAGTGCGAGAATTATCGCACAATCAGCTTAACAGCTCATGCATCGAAGCTGCTTACAAGAATAATATACAGAAGAATGGAAAAGAAAATTGACAATGCGCTAGGTGACGATTAGTTTGGCTTTAGGAAAAGTAAAGGGACGAGAGAGGCATTTCTGACGTTACGGCTAATAATGGAAGCAAGGCTAAAGAAAAATCAGGACACTTTCATAGGATTTGTCGACCTGGAAAAAGCGTTCGACAATACAAAATGGTGCAAGCTGTTCGAGATTCTGAAAAAAGTAGGGGTAAGCTATAGGGAGAGACGGGTCATATACAATATGTACAACAACCAAGAGGAAATAATAAGAGTGGACGATCAAGAACGAAGTGCTCGTATTAAGAAGGGTGTAAGACAAGGCTGTAGCGTCTCGCCCCTACTCTTCAATCTGTACATCGAGGAAGCAATGATGGAAATAAAAGAAAGGTTCAGGAGTGGAATTAAAATACAAGGTGCAAGGATATCAATGATACGATTCGCTGATGACATTGCTATCCTGAGTGAAAGTGAAGAAGAATTAAATGATCTGCTGAACGGAATGAACAGTCTAATGAGTACACAGTATGGTTTGAGAGTAAATCGGAGAAAGACGAAGGTAATGAGAAGTAGTAGAAATGAGAACAACGAGAAACTTAACATCAAGATTGATGGTCACGAAGTCAATGAAGTTAAGGAATTCTGCTACCTAGGCAGTAAAATAACAAATGACGGACGGAGCAAGGAGGACATCAAAAGCAGACTCGCTATGGCAAAAAAGGCATTTCTTGCCAAGAGAAGTCTACTAATATCAAATACCGGCCTTAATTTGAGGAATATAATTTCTGAGGATGTACGTCTGGAGTACAGCATTGTATGGTAGTGAAACATGGACTGTGGGAAAACCGGAACAGAAGAGAATCGAAGTATTTGAGATGTGGTGCTTTAGACGAATGTTGAAAATTAGGTAGACTGATAGGGTAAGGAATGAGGAGGTTCTATGCAGAATCGGAGAGGAAAGTAATGTGGAAAACACTGATAAAGAGAAGGGACAGGATGGTAGGACATCTGCTAAGACATGAGGGAATGACTTCCATGGTACTAGAGGGAGCTGTAGAGGGCAAAAACTGTGGAGGAAGACAGAGATTGGAATACGTCAAGCAAGTAATTGAGGACGTAGGTTGCAAGTGCTACTCTGAGATGAAGAGGTTAGCACAGGAAAGGAATTCGTGGCGAGCCGCATCAACCCAGTCAGTAGACTGATGACAAAAAAAAAAATCCTGTGGTAAATT
Source organism: Schistocerca serialis cubense (assembly GCF_023864345.2). Taxonomy (NCBI): domain Eukaryota; kingdom Metazoa; phylum Arthropoda; class Insecta; order Orthoptera; family Acrididae; genus Schistocerca; species Schistocerca serialis. The sequence continues at coordinate 114,418,668 of NC_064647.1, forward strand.
CTGTATCATTTTTAATTATAAATATAACATTCCACCTCTATTACTTATGTACTGTGTATCATGTCATGCATCATTGTGTGTGATTATTCCTGTTCAACAATGTGTCTGTTCCTTGGTAATTGTCAAACAGTTTAGAAAATCATTTCACCATTGACATTGAACCTTATGCATGTTTTCGTATTTAATGTGCTCTTCAAACTATAATTCCTTTCATCAAGTGTCAGCAAAGGTGACTTCGAAGGGGGAGGTGACCATGAGAAAAAGATTGAATAAACAACGAAAGGATAACGTTCTACGAGTCGGGGCGTGGAATGTCAGAAGCTTCAACGTGGTAGAAATTCTGGAAAGGGAAATGAATAGGCTGAGCCTAGATATAGTAGGCGTCTGTAAAGTTCAATGGAAAGAACACAAGGATATTTGGACGGACGAGAGCATGATAACATCAACAGCAGCAGAAATTGCTGTGACGGCAGAAAGATTGGTTATTGATAGGAAGGTGGGACAGAGAGTGAGCTAATGTGAACACTTCAGTGACAGGGCTGTTCTCATCAGAATGGCAGAAAACGAACGCTGACAACGATAGTTCAGGTACACATGCCGACGTCGCAAGCTGAAGATCAAGAGACAGAGAAGGTGTACGTGGATACTAAAAGCTTAATTCAGTACGCAAAGGGAGACGAAAATGTAATAGTCGTGGGAGACTGAAATGCGGCTCTAGGGAAAGGAATAGAAGAAGGGATTACGGGAGAATATGGGCTTGGTAACATGAATAAAACAAGAGAAACACTAACTGAGCTCTGTAATAAATTTCAGCTAGTAATAGCGAATAACCTGCTTAAGAATGACCAGAAGAGGAGCTATTCTTGGTAAAGCCCGGGAAATACAGGAACATTTCAGTAAGATTCCGTCATTTTCAGGCAGAGATTCAGAAATCAGATATTGGATCATAGGGCGTACCCAGGAGCAGAGCCGGCCGAAGTGGCCGTGCGGTTAAAGGCGCTGCAGTCTGGAACCGCAAGACCGCTACGGTCGCAGGTTCGAATCCTGCCTCGGGCATGGATGTTTGTGATGTCCTTAGGTTAGTTAGGTTTAACTAGTTCTAAGTTCTAGGGGACTAATGACCTCAGCAGTTGAGTCCCATAGTGCTCAGAGCCATTTGAACCATTTAGCCAGGAGCAGATGTAGGCTTACGTCACAAATTAGTAACAATAAAGAGCAGGCTGAAGTTTAAGAGACTGGTTAGGAACATTCAGTGCACTAAAATGTGGGATACTGAAGTACTAAGGATTGAAGGGAAACGGTTGGAGTTCTCTGAGGCTATAGATACTGCGATAATAAAAGGTTCAGAAGGCAGCTCAGTTGAAGAGAAATTCATACCTCTAAAAAGAGCAATGACAGAAGTTGGAAAAAAAAACGTAGATAAAGAAGCGTAACTGCGAAGAATGCTTCAGTTACTTGACGAAAGAAAGAAGCACAAAAACGTTCAGAGAAATTCAGTAATACGGAATTACAAATCACTTAGAAATGAAATAAATACGAAGTGCAGGAGAGGTAAGGCGAAATTGCTATATAAAAAATGTGAAGAAATTGGAAAAGAAATTAATGTCAGAAAGTCTGACTCAACATACAGAAATGTTAAAACAACCAACTGTGAAATTAAAAGCAAGGGCTCTAACATTAGGAGTACAACCGGAATTCCACTGTTAAATGCAGAAGAAAGAGCAGATAGTTGGAAAGACTACACTGAAGGTCTCTTTGACGATGAGAACGTCTATGATGACGTGTTAGAAGAAGAACCAAGCAGTCGACAAGTAAGAGATGACGGATCGAGAATTAAAGTGAGAAATTACGATAGCTGTTGACTACTTAAGATCAAATAAGGCGGAAGGGATAGCTAACATTACATCAGAATTTCTAAAATGATTGGCGGAAGCGGCAACACTACTCATGTCGGTCTTTACAGTGTATGAGACTAAAGATATACCATCAGACTTTAGGATAAACATCAGCCACACAAATAAAAAGATAGAAACAGCTCACAAGTGCGAGAATTATCACACAGTCAGCTTAACAGCTCATGGATCCAAGTCGCTGACGAGAATAATACAAGACTGGAAAAGAAAATTGTGGATGTATTAAATGACGATCAGTTTGGCTTTAGGAAAGGTATGGTTGAAATGGCTCTGAGCACTATGGGACTTAACATCTGAGATCATCAGTTCCCTAGACTTAGAACTACTTAAACCTAACTAACCTAAGGACATCACACATATCCATGCCCGGGGCAGGAATCGAACCTGCGATCGTAGCAGCAGCGCGGTTCCGGACTGAAGCGCCTAGAACCGCTCGGCCACAACGGCCGGCTAGGAAAGGTAAAGGCGACAGAGAGGCAACTCTGACGTTGCGGCTGATAATAGAAGCAAGACTGAAGAAAAATCAAGACACTTTCATAGGACTTATCGACCCGGAAAAAAGTTTTTGACAGTGTAATATAGTGCAATTCTGAGAAAAATAGGCGTAATATATAGGGATAGACAAGTAACGCACAATCAAGAACTGAGAGGGAACAATACGAGTTGAAGAATAATAAAGTTCTACAGTCTGGAACCGCGCGACCGCTAAGGTCGCAGGTTCGAATCCTACCTCGGCCATGGATGTGTGTGATGTCCTTAGGTTAGTTAGGTTTAAGTAGTTCTAAGTTCTAGGGGACTGATGACCTTAGAAGTTAAGTCCCATAGTGCTCAGAGCCATTTTTTGTACAAAGTTCACGGCTCAAAAATTGTGTAAGACGGGGATGTAGTCTTTCGCCCCTACTGTTTAATCTATAAATCTAAGAAACAGGAGTCGACAGAAAGGTTCAAGACTGGAATTAAAATTGAGGGTGAAAGGATATCAATGATAAGATTCGCTCGTGATATTGTTATACAGAGCCAAATTGAAAAAAAATTCCAGGATCTGTTGAGTGGCCCAAACAGTCTAATGAGTAAATCTAAGAAAGATCAAAGTAGTGGCAAGTGGTAGAAATGAGAACAGCGAGAAACCTAAAAACAGAACTGGCAACGACGAAGTAGACGAAGTTAAGGAATTCTGTCCACGTAGCAAAGTAATGAGTGATGTCCAGAGCAAGGAGGATATGAAAAGCTGACCAGCACTGGCAAACAGAGCAGTCTTGGTCAAGAGAAGTCAACTAGCATCAGACAGAGCCTTTAATGAGGCAGGTATTTCTGGGATTGTGCGTTTGGAGCACTGCATTGTATGGTAGTGAAAGCTGGACTGCGGGAAAACCGAAACACAAGAGAATCCTAGCGTTTAACTTGTGGTGCTATAAAAGAGTGTAGAAAATTAGGTGTACCAAAGTGCGTGTCATTTACGACGGAGGCCGAGTTTAGGTTCGTTCTGCGCATCTGACGTCACAAAACAGTCAGCCAATGAACAGAGAACGACGTTGCCAGAGCTCGACTGCAGTGCAGAGCACGGACGAGTGTCTTCAGTTTCAGAAACGTTCAGTCATAAATAAAGTAATTGAACAAAAGCAATGTCTTGATAGCAGACTTTTTTTATAGAAAGTTTGGAAAAAGCATTCTTTATACCAATTGCTTCATATTCTATTAATTAATTAAACCAAACAAGCAATAAGCCTCCTAATTCAGGCGATAGCAAGGAAAGGTGTTTGTATCATTATCACTAACCGCTTTTTCGCAATAAAGAACATCGGTTATTGTTTATTTCCTGTTGTACTTCGACGAAACGTGAGTAATTCATGGTCATACCAACAGTGTTTGTCGATATTTTGCGTGATATTTTAAAGTCCTCCGCCGGGAGAGCTATTGAACAACGAGTTGCGTTAGTGTAATGGTTAAAGTGTAGCCGTCACGGTAGCTCAGCATGTTCAGTCGGAGGGTTAGCTGCCCTCTGTAATAAACAAAATGGCTGAATAACGAACTTAAATGGATGTCTTACGACGTCCGCTCCGACCAGATGCAACGAACAAAAACGAACAATATGAGATTTAAAAAAAAAAGACCATTGTTTAAAAAAAAAGTTATGGCTGCTAAGCGAAAGGTTCTGAGTTCAAACCTTGTTCGGTGTTTAATATTTTCTTTATTTAAAAACAATATCCAAGTGTCTTACTTCATGAATATTATTCGTTTGAATGTAATTTTTTGAAATTTATAGTGGCAACTAAAATCGACCATACGGAAAGTATATGCTATGGACTTTTACCTCTGCAAACTCTTCAAAATTTCGTGCAATAGTTTACTACATCTAATACTGCACAATAACTGCGTTGAACATCGAAACAAAATTAAGTCATTTATCGGGGGAAGGTATCAGTCAAGAAGACATGTAAAAATCAAATTTTTTGGCCAAATAGCTTCTGTGAAATCGAATGATAAAGTGTGTCAAAGCAGTCGAAACACCATGTGTCTGCACAGGCGAGCAGTGCAGTGATGACAAAATCGCGCGGAATGCGGGGAGCACGGCCCTTGCAGCAGCGAAAGGCTTAATGCGGCCGTGGTGGCTTCACTTCATAAACTGCGCGCTCCCCCCCTAAACGGAAGTTTGTGAACTATACTGTACCATGGCGCTGCTTCTCTTGGCGCGTGCAGCTGGCAACGCAGCAATCTCCCGCGTCTGGGCGGGCATGCGCGAGCGGCCAAGATAAAAGAAGTGAACTATAACAAAGTAAGTAATGAGGAGATTCTTCGCAGAATCGGCGAGGAAGGAAATATATGGAAAACACCGACATTAAGAACGCACATGATGACAGGACACGAGTCAAGACATTAGGGAATAAAATATATGGTACTAGAGGGAGCTGTAGGGGATAGAAACTGTAGAGGAAGACGTACTGGAATGCATCCAGCAAATAACGGAGGACGTTGGTTGCAATTGCTACTCTGAGATGAAAACACTCTGAGAAGAAAAGGTTGCCACAGGAGCATTTCGTGGCGGTCAGCATCAACATAGTCAAAAGACAGAAAGGAATATGTCGCCTTAGGCGAGATACAAAATGTGAAAGCAGGGCCAATGTTGAGCAGGGGAAAGGCCACAGGATCTGCCAGGGGCGAGGTATCTTCTAAGTGCTATGTGCTAAATATTAGTGATCACGGGAGAAACCTCGTTAATAACCGCCTAACAGTAGCGCTAGCCATAATGCCTGTCTCGTTTCGCGAGGAAGAGTGTTCACAAGTTTCTTCAGTTACGCCCCATCCGGCTGAAGCCGCTAATTGATAGTTAGATCTTGTAGTGTTACCACATTGCGAGTCCGCCCCTGGAAGCTGAGTGGACCGTGCTGCTTTGATACTTCACTCCGACCGTGACTTGAACATACAACAGAAAGTTAAGACCATCGAGATCGCCATTACGAGCAAGATGAATTATTTGGTGCAAATTCTTCCAATCTCCGACTATCTAGCCAAGAGTATACAACAAGCTTTAAGTTGGTTTCTTTTTAGGGGGCACATTTTCAAATTTCAATTCGATACCTTGACATTACCTTCGTCCAAAGGTGGCCTTAACCTCATTAAGGTACACAAAAAATGTGTCACCCTGCTCCTAAATCGCATCAGGATGGAGTTTCGTACCCAGAGGACCAGTATCATCACACACCTCATTCAGCGGTGGAAGCCTTGAGAAATCCGTTAATATCGCCGGCATTCCACTTTCTTACCGACATGTGCGACTTTACTACATGGAAATGAGCTACAGTGTGAAACCGCGTGACCGCTACGGTCGCAGGTTCGAATCCTGTCTCGGGCATGGATGTGTGTGATGTCCTTAGGATAGTTAGGTTTAAGTAGTTCTAAGTTCTAGGCGACTGATGACCACAGATGTTAAGTCCCATAGTGCTCAGGGCAATGTAATGCAATGAAATTAGCTACATTCGACACAAAAACGTCGATAATGGAAGCCTGACGAACAGGAAGCTCTATGACCTTCTCATGACATCAAACCACAGCAATCGTCTCGAAGAAAAACGTCCACATACACATTGCAGTATAGTATGGCGGAATGTGCACAGCGGCATGTTACCATCACGTGTCGTAGACGACTGGTATGTAACAACGATAAAGTAGCAACGAATGAAAAGCTACATAAGGTAGGCCTTCACCCAATGCCCAACTGTGACGCATGCGGAAGAGTCGATACGCTTATTCATAGGCTCACGCGCGGACATGCAGAAGAAATTACAACATTTCTTCGTCAACGATTGTCGGTGATAGACCGTACGACGCCCAGTGGTGTAGACCTTTCAGAGATCATTCAGCCACAAAAACTGAGATATCCAAGAGCAACAAACATCGCTGCAACGTGGATCACGGGCCACACAGCATCGTTTATTATGCAGAATAGGCACGCTACTTTCCTAGACTATTATTCTTACATAGAAATTGAACACTTTAAAATGAACCAACATTGTGACCACAGGAGGATATTTGGAAATATGCTGAAAATCATAATTGACGGTTAAATGCTTCAAATACAATATTTCGGATAGTAGAGGTTGCCATTGATCTGTATGTATGAATCCTAATTGCTTCCTGGGACTTTAGTTCTTGTCGGAATTTTGAGATAATATCCAGACGCTCACCAATGCAGAAGGCATTTTTTCTTTCCCATTTTCGTTTTAACATTTTCCTTCTCTCGCAGAGCAGCGTAGCAACTTTCCTTCAACAATGAAGTGATAATCTTTTGTGCACCATAAAGTTTTCTGTTAACTACTTGGCAAAAAAAATAAATCTGAAGAAGACATTTCATTTCTTATATTGCGCAACGGCAGCCCAGAAATGATATATGCTTTTTTCATTCTATTCTCATTACAAATTGGAGCAAATGTTTATTTTCCCTTCCTTATAAGAAATACAATAAAAAAAGAAAAAAAGTTAAAAAAAGTGGTCAGCGCGATGGAATGTCATACCTAACGGCCAGGGTTCGATTCCCGGCTGGGTAGGAGATTTTCTATGCTCAGTTACTGGGTGTTGTGTTGTCATCATCATTTCATCCCCATCGACACGCAAGTCGCCGAAGTGGCGTCAAATCGAAAGACTTGCACCAGGCGAACGGCCTACCCGACGGGAGGCCCTAACTACACGGCATTTCCATACCACATTGCGAGTATGTTGACTGTTAGGCTTCAACCGATGTTCCAAGAAAGAACAGACTTTTTTCGTGGGATTAGTTTTGGTTGTTTTTTGGGCCAATCGAGATGCGATGGGATCAAGGACGTGGTCAGAATTTTGTCAAAGGGGAGGCGTCCGATCTGTCAAGGAGGATCTTAAAGGGGTTCAGTTTTCTCATTAATTCTGGGAACAAATTTATTTATTTATTAATTTTAGGTGCATAAGTTACTTTCGGAACGCTTTCATACAAATAGTATCTGGTTTATAAAGTTAAACAAGGAAAGCTTGTAACACCATAGCTCTAATGCTGTACTGATTTATTTTGCTTTTGTTTCATTTAATGTTACATTGCTGTGCTTCTGTAAATGTGTTTGTTTGAATAGATAAAACAAAACTGTATACTCCTTTCTTTGTAAAAACTTTGAGTCATGGTCTGATTCTATGCGATGTAGCATATCTCACGTTTAAATGCTTTGACCCATTTGGAGGGAACAAAACTTATTGTATATGATTGTAATTTTGTGTGAACAATTTTTGGTAGAATTGTCAATATGTGCAAATGTTTTGTTTTGTTTAATGTATTTGGTTGCTGTTATGTAAACTGCTGATCCTCACTTAGGGTTCTTAGTTAATTTGTATGTAAAAGGTCTTGTGGTTCCCCTCGGGAACTGAACTGTGTAGCGCGCGCAAAGTGAGGTTGGCCTATGTAGAAAAGGTGGAATAAGAGTCAGATGGGGACACGCTACGAGTCGGAGACGAGCTACCAAACTGTGCCCTGCCATGTAAAAATTGCATCTTGTGCTGGTTCCGAGAGAGGCTTTTCTGCTTCTTTCCAATGCCTCTAATGGATGGATAAATAGCTGGAACGATTCTGGATTTGGTATTCATCTCGCCACCAAGAAGGGCCAGAGTCCAGCAATTCTGCCTACGAATCCACCTACCAACATGCAGTTGCCACCACGTTGCGCAATCACTGTAACGTAATACTATAATGATGTACAGTGAAGGATCAGCTTAATGCATGTGCTAATGTGCTCAAATATAAGGTAATTTATACCTGAATTTATGTACCTACCTTGATTTTCCTCCTTATCATAACACCTCTCAGGTTCCTCTCCGTTTGAACTGAAGTAATTACCGAGTGTCCCTACTGAAAGAACATTTAAAACCCAGTTTTCTAATTAATGCCTCTTGAACATAGTAAAGGAAAAGTTAAAGTTAATGTGGCAAGAGAGTGAGTTAAAGTTAATGATGCTTGCTGAAAATATTCCTATTAAAACTGCTTATTAGAGTGCTGTTGCCAACTGCAAAATTAAAAGTTCTTAAGACTGAGGCTTCTAAAGTTTTGCTTAGCAAATGATCACCTTGATATCTGTAGTAAATTCAAAAAGGTGAGTCAGTTTCTTGCAAATTTGTCAACATTGTGTTTCGCTGTAGTAAAAGTGGAAAACTGCAGTTGTGAAACGTTATATACTCATGTTTGTTAAGTGTATGTCTCTCTTGTGTACAGGAAGTGCATATTAATAATATAACAGGATCCACAGTTTGTCTATTGTATTAATGCTGGGTAATTAGTAACGGAAAGACTACTAATTATAAAAAACCATAATTTCTTTAAAGCCTGAAAGTAATAGGGTGTTTAGGTATCTCTTATAATTTTGCAAATAGTTTCTGCTGCTCTAACTGCTAGCTTTAATCCTAACGCAAACAAATGTATGTGTCAGAGTTCACTGCACTCCCGTGTGACAAAGTATAGGTTGTGTTTATCCACTAAAATTACTAATAACTGTTTTCTTGAACGAGAATGTTAATCATTCTCTTGCCTAGTTAGGCTGGCGACCGTTTTCTTTATCCATTAAACAGTGCAGATAGGCAAAATTTCGTTTGTTACTGTTCAAATATTTACGTAATTCTTTCATTTCCGATAAGCCACCTCCGTTAGGTACAACACGGTCAACATAACAAAATTCCTCTCAGAGGGTAACTGCTCTGTTGCTTTATACCATAACTGCTTTAACAAAATATCCTTAAAATAAGAAATAGCCAAATGCACAATTAATTATTTCTTTATTTGGAAATATGATAACTTCACTTCATTGCCAAACTAATTCAAATTCTAATATGACGTAAAATCTTAACGTTCGAATGAACAACTTATAAAGTTATGTTCAAACATTTTTCGACAACAGCCATCTTTCTCCTAATACAATGCTATATGTAAATTTACGACCATGTCAGAATTCCTTCAGTACATGAAAGAGAAATTCAGTCCAGATTATATTATAATAGCTTTCATTTCAATAAAATTCTTCAGTTTCCTTTAGTGATCTCAAACTTATTTTTAAATTGTTATTTCAACAGTAAACTTGAATCTATAGGGAACATTAATTTTAATTTATTAAAATTAATTCATAAAAATTAAAATTAATATTTACGCAGTTGCTGACAGAGCTGCGAAATGTTGAAGATATTTTAATACTATAGGGAACAAATTCATTTAAAAAACAAAAGGTAATATACAAATGCTATGGGTTACAGTTTTGGGATCTTAACACTGATGCTTAACATGCTGGAAGGTTTCGCTTTATGAACGTGTATTAATTTTTAAACCTTTTATACTGGCTTTTACACAATTATTTGTTCTGTTTTGGCAGGCCAGGACCTTCCCATTATTGCTATTTGCACCTTATATATGGATTTTAAGTATGTATTTAATTCCATACACTGTATGTCAGTACATGTTTTATTCACAGACCGTCGTTTTGCCATGTGCATTAATTTTAATTAATGACTATGCATAGTGCATTTTAACTGTTAAGTTTGCGATGCTAGTAACTCGTGTATCCTAGGTATAATGCCCTCTGCTGACTTAAGTTATTTGTATAAATACCTGCCACATCCAGGTCATCACCAGCACCTTCTACACTATGTGATCCAAACTATACGGACATCACCAGAAACGTTCTCCATATTAGGTGCATCATGCTGCCACCTACTGCCAGGTACTCCATACCATTAACCTCAGTAGTCATTACTGTTTCCAATATGATAGTGAAGTGGAAACGTGAAGGGACATGTTGTTGTTGTTGTGGTCTTCAGTCCTGAGACTGGTTTGGTGCAGCTCTCCATGCTACTCTATCCTGTGCAAGCTGCTTCATCTCCCAGTACGTACTGCAGCCAACATCCTTCTGTATCTGCTTAGTGTATTAATCTCTTGATCTCCCTCTACGATTTTTACCCTCCACGCTGATCTCCAATGCTAAATTTGTGATCCCTTGATGCCTCAGAACATGTCCTACCAACCGATCCCTTCTTCTTGTCAAGTTGCGCCACAAACTCCTCTTCTCCCCAATCCTACTCAATACCTCATTAGTTATGTGATCTACCCATGTGATCTTCAGCATTCTTCTGTAGCACCACATTACGAAAGCTTCTATTCTCTTCTTGTCGAAACTATTTATCGTCCATGTTTCACTTCCATACATGGCTACACTCCATACAAATACTTTCAGAAACGGCTTCCTGGCACTTCAATCTATACTCGATGTTAACAAATTTCTCTTCTTCAGAAACGCTTTCCTTGCCATTGCCAGTCTACATTTTATATGCTCTCTACTTCGACCATCATCAGTTATTTTGCTCCCCAAATAGCAAAACTCCTTTACTACTTTAAGTCTCATTTGCTAATCTAATTCTCTCAGCATCACCCGACTTAATTCGACTATATTCCATTACCCTCGTTTTGCTTTTGTTGATGTTCATCTTATATCGTCCTTTCAAGACACTATCCATTCCGTTCAACTGCCCTTTCAGGTCCTTTACTGTCTCTGATAAAATTACAATGTCATCGGCGAACCTCAAACACTTTTTATTTCTTCTCCATGGATAGGCTGCAACCCTGTCTCACTCCCTTCCCAACCACTGTTTCCCTTTCATGCCCTTCGACTCTTATAACTGCCACCAGGTTTCTGTACAAACTGTAAATAGCCTTTCGCTCCCTGTATTTTACCCCTTCCTCCTTCAGAGTGAGAGTATTCCAGTCAACATTGTCAAAAGTTTTCTCTAAGTCTACAAATGCTAGAAACGTAGGTTTGCCTTTCCTTAATCTTTCTTCTAAGATAAGTCGTAAGGTCAGTATTGCCTCACGTGTTCCAGTGTTTCTACGGAATCCTAAGCTTCCCCGAAGTCGGCTACTACCAGTTTCTCCATTCGTCTGTAAAGTATACGCGTTAGTATTTTGCAGCTGTGACTTGTTAAACTGATAGTTCGGTAATTTTCACATATGTCAACACCTGCTTTCTTTGGGATTGGAATTATTGTATTCTTCTTCAAGTCTGAGGGTATTTCGCCTGTCTCATACATCTTGCTCACCAGATGGTAGAGTTTTCTCAGGACTGCCTCTCCCAAGGCTGTCAGTAGTCCTAATGGAATGTTGTCTACTCCCGGGGCCTTGTTTCGACTTAGGTCTGTAAGTGCTCTGTCAAACTCTTCAAGCAGTATCGTATCTCCCATTTCATCTTCATCTACCTCCTCTTACATTTCCATAATATTGTCCTCAAGAACATTGCCCCTGTATAGACCCTCTACATACTCCTTCCAACTTCATGCTTTCCCTTCTTTGCTTAGAAACGGGATTCCATCTGAGCTCCTGAAATTCATGCAAGTGGTTCTCTTTTCTCCTAAGGTCTCTTTAATTTTTCTGTAGGCAGTATCTATCTTACCCCCTGTGAGATAAGCCTCTACATCCTTACATTTGTCCTCTAGCTATCCCTGGTTAGTCATTTTACACTTCCTGTCGATCTCATTTTTGAGATTTTTGTATTCCTTTTTGCCTGCTTCACTTACTGCATTTTTGTATTTTCTCCTTTCATCATCCTCTGTTACCCAAGGATTTCTACTAGCCCTCGTCTTTTTACCTACTCGATCCTCTGCTGCATTCACTTTTTCATTCCTCAAAGCTACCCATTCTTCTTCTACTGCATTTCTTTCCCCCATTCCTGTCAATTGTTCCCTTATGCTCTCCCTGAAACTCTGTACAACCCTTGGTTCTTTCAGTTTATCCAGGTCCCATCTCCTTAAATTCCCACCTTTTAGCAGTTTCTTCAGTTTCAATCTACAGTTCATAACCAATAGATTGTGATCAGAGTCCACATCTGCCCCTGGAAATGTCTTACAATTTAAAATATGGTTCCTAAATGTCTGTCTTACCATGTGAAGGGACATGTACAGCACAAAAGCGTACAGGCCGACCTCGTCTGTTGACTGACAGAGACCGCCGACAGTTGAAGAGGGACGGAATGTGTAATAGGCAGACATGTATCCAGACCATCACACAGGAATTGCAGATTGCATCAGGATCGACTGCAAGTACTGTGACACTCAGGCAGCAGGTGAGGAAACTTGGGTTTCATGGTAGAGCAGCTACTCATAAGCCACACATCACGCCGGTAAATGCCAAACGACGCCTCGCTTGATGTAAGGAGCGTAAACATTGGACGATTGAACAGTGGAAAAACGTTGCGTGGAGTGACGAATTACGGTAAACAATGTGACGATCCGATGGCAGTGTGTGGGTATGGCGAATGCCCGGTGAACGTCACCTGCCAGCGTGTGTAGTGCTGAAACGTCCCCTTAGAAAAATTAATGATAAACCTCTTACGTTATTTGCTTTTCAAACAGCTGAGCAAAACTGAACGTTCTCAGACACTACTCTGTTTACTTATTCTAATCAACACTAAACTGACACACAATATTTTTAGCGCAACGCAATCTGACTTTCAAAAATCCCTACAAAAGAATGGCCCTGACTAACATTAACCTATACCCTTCACAAATGACTTACCTCACAAAAATCTTGGTTACTCGAACTACTGCAATACAACGAGCGCCACAACTGCCAGCTAAATAAAAGATTCAAACTACGGAAGGCACTAACTACTGATCGGCACAGTTAGCAAAAGAAAGATTTTGATAGAGAACAAAAAATTTATTTACCTTAATATTGTTCAAAAGTCATAGCATATATAGCAGTTCATGACATCCAGTCTTACAAATGTACTGTCTCTGATGGACACACGTAAAGACCATCGGCTCTCAAATTTCCATCATCTCTCTCCCCACATCCACCACTGCCGGCGGCTCACCTCCAACTGCGCAACGCTACGCGCTGTTAACAGCCAATTGCCCAACACTACAATTGCCAACAATAATGCAAACCAGCCACAGACTGCTCACAGCACAGCCAGTGATTCTCATACAGAGCGCTACGTGGCGTTACCAATATAAAAACCTAAACAGCCTACTTATAGTGCCAACAGTTAAATTCGGAGGCGGTGGTGTTATGGTGTGTTCGTGTTTTTCACGGAGGGGGCTTGCACCCCTTGTTGTTTTGCGTGGCACTATCACAGCACAGACCTACATTGATGTTTTAAGTACCTTCTTCCTTCCCACTGTTTAAGAGCAATTCGGGGAAGGCGATTGCATCTTTCAACACCTGTTCAAAATACACGGCCTGTAGCGAATTGCTTACACGACAATAATACCCCTGTAAGGGACTCGTCTGCACAGAGTCCTAACCTGAATCCTATAGAACACCTTTGTGATGTTTTGGAACGCCGACTTCGTGCCAGGCCTCACCGGCCGACATCGATACCTCTCCTCGCCTGCGGGAGTGGAAGGTGTCATCAACGCTAAGGGTGGGCCAGAACCATATTGAATTCCAGCGTTACTGGTGGAGGGTGCCACGACTTGTAAATCACTTTGAACCAGGTGTCCGGATACTTTTGATCACACAGTGTACTTTCTTTCACGTATAATTTGTGGTTGATACCTCTATCAGAATATTTTATGGTATCAAAGGCTGTTATTCTTGACCATTAATCATGTAAACATTTTTTTTTATTTTTCTCATGTACCACCAAGCCTGTTATAGATTTTGCTACCTGAACTTAGTTGGTTACACAACAGTTTTTGTTTGTAATAGATCTGAAGATGGCAGTAGCCGAAAGCGGTAGGAGCGAAGTGTAAATTTTTATGTATTCATGATGGACCTTTAAAATGAAGTGCCACAATATGGTCTCTGACTCGTTTTTAGACTTTATGTTTTCAGTTGGTAAACTGATCCGCGCATTGATTTAAACTAGACTTGTAATTTACTCGACCTTATAAATGAGTTTGTATTCAGTCATGATAATATGGTTATTGACTCTTTGATGCTAATAAACTCCTCTATGGTATAGAGTATATGTTGTTTTTTCGACGGCCGGGGTGGCCGAGCGGTTCTAGACGCTACAGTCTGGAATCGCTCGACCGCTACGGTCGCAGGTTCGAATCCTGCCTCGGGCATGGATGTGTGTAATGTCCTTAGATTAGTTAGGTTTACGTAGTTCTAAGTTCTAGGGGACTGATGACCACAGAAGTTAAGTCCCATAGTGCTCAGAGCCATTTTGTTGTTTTTTCTATGACGTTTACAGACACGTTACAGCTGCCACAGCTGGACTCACTACTCCAAGGATGTTATGAGTAAAACATTTCACAGCAGAAAATCGTTCTTGTAGTAAAATTTGAAGACACAGTACAGGGTGCCGAAAAGTCTTTCTCTGATTACATAAATTGATAACTCAGGCTAGATGTAAGACACAAATACGAAAATGGTGTCTAATGGTTTACAAACTATCTAGGTTTTTTCACACATCAGTAAACTTCCAAATGAACATCCTTGGTAGCACGTAGCAGATCTAGGCGATATTCAGTTTCCGTCCACACATTAGCCAACATCACTGGAGGGATCGGTTCAACGACTGTGGCTATCCGTTGCCGCAGGTTTCCAAGATCTGGTACACGTGTTCGGTAGACCTCGTCCTTGACATAACCCCATAAAAAGAAGTCTAATGGGGTTATGTCAGGAGAGCGTGGAGGCCAAACCGTTGGCCCATCACGACCAATCCATCGCCCACGAAAGGTCATATCGAGATAGGCACGGATGTGCAAACCCCAATGAGGCGGTGCACCGCCTTGCTGAAACAAGCCATCGGGGTGATACTGAAGCAGCTGAGGAACAGCATACATTTCCAACATGTCCAGATACACTGCAGATGTGATGGTAGCCTCAGCGAAGAAGACTGGCCTGATAATTCGATCGTGCAATAGCGCGCACCAAACATTCACCTTTGGACTGCCTCTGGTGCACTCCATGACCTCGCCAGGGGGTTGTGAACCCCAAATGCGCACATTATGGCGATTCACTACTCCACTGACAAAAAAGGTCGCTTCGTCGGAAAAGGCAATTCGTCTGAGATAACCATCATCGTCCTCAATACGTGATAGCATTTCGACCGCAAAGTCGTATCGACGTGTACTGTCATTGGGCAACAAGGCCTGAACGATTTGCGCTTCGTATGCACGAAACAATAAACGTTTGTCTAAAATGTCATGGAGAGAGCTTCTTGGCATCCGTAATTCAAATGAGGCCCTGCGCACCGATTTCTTCGGACTTCGCAGAAAAGACTGCCTTACAGCTTCCACCATCTCTGCTGAGATTCTCGGTCGACCAGACCTCAGAAGGTCAGCAACCGATCCTGTGTTGTTGAACTTCTCATACCAGGCTTTAATGCTCTTGACATCAGGTGGATTCCTTTCAAATGTTGTCTGGAAGTGTCAATGTTGTCTGGAAGTGTCTCTGCCCTGTGGTTGGTGATCCTGTCTCATGGTACCACAGGACACACGGTGTCTTCTCCTGATTGGTTAACATGGCTTCTTGGGCACTGCACCTCGTCCACTACTTACGTACTGCGAACCTAAAACAGAAAAAAAACTTTGATAGTTGTAAACAATTCGACACAAGTTTCATATTTGTATCTTACTTCTAGCCTAAAGTATCAATTTACGTAATCAGGGAAAGTCTTTTCGGACACCGTGTATATCACGGACCCGCAAATGAGCCATCTTTACACACAGATATATGGTACAAAATTACGATAGCTATCCGCCTTCGACTGTAAATATCGCTGATCTTCACGTACTGTCGAAATCTTACACAAACCTACATTAAAATTAAATACTCTCTGCCCAAGAAATAAACAACTATTCCCCAAATCAAGTTAAGCAAGTTAAGTACAGTTACAAAATTAAACAAAAAATGTCTTGTATACCATAGTTTCTACAACTTAAAAACACTATAGTTGAATATAATTACAGAACATCTGAGAAAGCTTCAATTACTATTGTATTATAAGAGCGTAAATAGATTCTGAACGAAAAGGTGGTGGCGGGGGGCGGGAGGGGGGAGGGGGTGTAGAACATTGGAATAAGCTGTCATTACTGAGGCATGTGTGGCTCACACTCGTGCCATCTCTTATTCTACAGCTTGTTTTTTTGGTGTTGCCGCCACATTATATTAGTTTCAATCTCTGTTGTCACTGAGTTCCTGCTTTGTCTGTCCATCAGTGGCAGCAGCAGCAGTCCCTATCGGCATAGCCCTCACATGTTATCTTTGCTGCACTGCTATTACTACCCAGTTGTCATCTGTCGTGGAGTGAGTTGGAATGTGCCAGGAGGGCACTTTGGACCTGCCAGTCGTGGAGTTGGATCGCGGCACTAATTCAGTCGGATTGAAGTGGCAGTGAGGCCTGGATGTCCATGGCTTGCCTGACCGTTGCCGCCATGCATCTTGCGCCGAGGACAGTCTTCGTGGATCGTCGGTCGGCCGTCCAACTGGACGACGTGAATAGGCTCACCGATCGCTTATGGTCCAACCACGCAGATTATGGTGGCCTTGAAGCATTTCCAGATGCTAACATTTTGGGCTGGAAGACATGGAGTATTGCTGCGTCTACAGGACTGTTGGCTAAACAGCCTTATGGTACTCTTGTTCCTAGTATGCCTTTTGTTTTGTCTACCAGAAGAAAGAAGAAGTTGAATGCCGATGAGTGCCTGTTTATATGGGCCAAAGAGGGAATTGGCAATTGTAAAATAAAGATCAATGGTGACTGTATGTTATATTATAGACAATAAAGTTCCTTATCTCCTTTCCTTATCTCCTTTTAAAAAAATATTAACAATTATCATATAACTAGTGAAAACATGGCCACCGCCAGGCAGCACGCGACCTTGAACTGCACGTAATATCTCTGACTTGGAGTATTTTATCTGTGGTGCTCAAGCTCTTTGGCCAACATGGCGGCGCACTGGCGCGCACGGGCCTTAGTTTTACTAGGCCCATGATGCTGGAAAATTCGCATTCAAGGTCACCTTCGGCCGCTCCCAGTTTGTCTTGCAGAGCCATTTCTGAGTGTTGTTCAAGTCTTCATGCAAGTGTTTGTCAAACTGTGTGTGTAGTTTGTGTCATTTCCACTGACAACTTGTTTTAAATGTTGTCGGCGTACTGGCAGTGAGTCGGTCGGTTGGAGCGGATCAGCAAGCAAGCCTCCGCGCGGCGCAGTCGGCCAGGCCCGCTAGCGGTCCATATGCAGTGTCAGGGAGTGTGGGGACTGTTCCGAGTGCTTCGAGGTTCGTGGCTCACCGACCCAGGACATGAAACTTGAGTGTTGATTTAATTACCGAAGCCACGTCTGTTCACATTGTCCCCTTTGTTGGTGGTTTGCTGTTCGCGGTATTCCTGGGAGCAACAGCGAGTGATAGAGTTGGTCAAGATTTAGCAGCCGTGAGGAGTAATTAACTATATTTGTCGGTGCTCAATGGAGCACGTTGTCATGATTTCACACGGGATACTATACCTGTGCTGCTAGAACATGTGCCTTTGCAAGTACGACACAACATGTAGTTCATGCACGATGGAGCTCCTGCACATTTCAGTGAAAGTGTTCGTACACTTCTCAACAACAGATTCGGTGACCGATGGATTGGTAGAGGCGGACAAATTCCATGGCCTCCACGCTCTCCTGACCTCAACCCTCTTGACTTTCATTTATGGGGGCATTTGAAAGCTCTTGTCTACGCAACCCCGGTACCAAATGTAGAGACTCTTCGTGCTCGTATTGTGGATGGCTGTGATACAATATGCTGTTCTCCAGGGCTGCATCAGCGCATCAGGGATTCCATGCGACGGAGGGTGGGTGCATGTATCATCGCTAACGGAGGACATTTTGAACATTTCCTGTAACAAAGTGATTTGAAGAGAAGTAATAAAATGAGCTCTAACGTGGAAAGTAAGCGTTTCCGGACACATGTCCACATAACATATTTTCTTTCTTTGTGCGTTAGGAATGTTTCCTGAAAGTTTGGCCGTACTTTTATGTAACACCCTGTATATCGATTCCTGTTACTTCTTCTATCGCGTCATCACAAGTCCTCTCCCTCCCCTAAATTTAACAGTGGATTTCCCATTACACTCTTAATGTTACCGCCCTTGATTTTAGTTTCAGCGAAGATCATTTTGACTTTCCTATATAGTTAGTCTGTCCTTGCAACAGTCACTCCGTTTCCGATTTCTTCACTTCTTTCATGCAGTTATTTCGCATTAGCTTCCCAGCACTTCCTATCTATATCAATCCTAAGTGACTTGTGTTTCTGTATTCCTGAATTTCCTTGAACATTCATGTACTTACTTCTTTCATCGATCAACTAAACTACCTATCTATAGCAGTTCAATGTTAGCACTGTAGTCGTCATTTGGAGACCGACAGAACTTCGTGGTTGCAGTATTCTACTATTTCACAAAAAGTGGAAGGAGTACGTAATCGAAACGCCCTGCTAAACCCGCAGGACGGACAAATAGTAGGAATTGTGGAAGGGGGCCAGAATGAACGGCTGTCGGTTACACTCCAAACATAACGCTTTATTTGGTTGTCCAAACGTTACAGCGCAACTTCTAAGCTTGACTATCGACAGAAAACGTCTTTAATTCTAAAACGGCTGAAGGCCCAAGAATACAACTGCTATAAATATTTTTTTTTTTGTAACAGAAGGCTCCAAGCCTTAACCTTGAATAGTACTTAAGGCCAAGCGATGTAAGACTTGATTTAAAAGCGGGTGACGGCCGATAAATTTAAAACAACATGACTACAATAACCTTTCAGTAGGCAGAAGGCCCAAGCTTTATGACCAACACTCCAAAACGGTTGAAGGCTTTGTTAAAAAAAAACTTCAACCAATTTTCCCAGGCAGAAGGCCCAAAGCTTTTAACATTAAATAGTATTTAGGTCCAAGTGATGTAAGACAAAATAAGTAAGAATCCAAAATTTTAAGAACAATACAACTACAGTAAATTTTAAACAGGCAGAAGGCCCACAGCTTTATCTTGAAAGAATATAATAGTTCATAAGTAAGAACCTTAAAACTTAAAGCAGCTGAGGGCACATGCTTTTTTTTAAAAAAAAATACAACTACAATACATTTTAAACAGGCAGAAAGCCCACAGATTTATCTTCCAAAAGGTAATACTTGATAAGTAGGATCCTTAAAACTTAAAGCGGTTGAAGGCCACTGCTTTTAAAAACAATCCAATACAATAAATTTTCAACAGGCAGAAAGCCCACAGCTTTAGCTTCCAAAAGGTAATACTTGACAAGTAAGATCATTAAAACTTAAAGCGGCTGAAGGCCAATGCTTTAAAACAATTCAATAAATTTTCAACACGCAGAAGGCCGAAGCTTTATCTTCAGACAATGTAAGATTTGCCCAATCTAGAAAAAACTTACTTTTAAAACGCCTGAAGGCCTTTGATTTTAGAAACACAATTACAAGCACACAAATTCCAACCATTGGCTATGAGCCATTAAACACACACAATTAAACGCCAACAAGAAAGGCAGTATAGGCAACGGCACTCAGAAGTTTCCAGGGGGCTCGGTCTGCACTTGAAATCTTAACATTCGCTTAGGTGAGACAAGAAGTCAGCCCAACTATACTCGATCCGCTGGCAACACAACCAAGAGACAGTCAGGGACCCACCGACAAGACGACTTGCTAACCACCGACCAGCGTACGAGAATTCCAAAGCCAAAACGTTACAGACACAGCCGCCACAACCCAAAATACATCAAGCTGTCAAAAAAAAACACACCATGTTGGACAGCAACAACAGGTGAGGCAAGGACACTGCTTGAATTTACGTCAGTGACCAGGTCAGGTAACTGGAACACTAACGGTCACAAGGCAGAAAATTCCACTGGTGTTACAAAAAGGTACGGCCAAACTTTCCAGAAACATTCCTCACACACAAATAAAGACTAGATGTTATGTGGACATGTGTCCGGAAACGCTTAATTTCCATGTTAGAGCTCATTTTAGTTTCGTCAGTATGTACTGTACTTCCTCGATTCACCGCCAGTTGGCCCAATTGAAGGAAGGTAATGTTGACTTCGGTGCTTGTGCTGACATGCGACTCATTGCTCTCCAGTACTAGCATCAAGCACATCAGTACGTAGCATCAACAGGTTAGTGTTCATCACGAACGTGGTTTTGCAGTCAGTGCAATGTTTACAAATGCGGAGTTGGCAGATGCCCATTTGAAGTATGGATTAGCACGGGTCAATAGCCGTGGCGCGGTACGTTTGTATCGAGACAGATTTCCAGAACGAAGGTGTCCCGACAGGAAGACGTTCGAAGCAATTGACCGGCGTCTTAGGGAGCACGGAACATTCCAGCCTATGACTCGCGACTGGGGAAGACCTAGAACGACGAGGACACCTGCAATGGACGAGGCAATTCTTCGTGCAGTTGACGACAACCCTAATGTCAGCGTCAGAGAAGTTGCTGCTGTACAAGGTAACGTTGACCACGTCACTGTATGGAGAGTGCTACTGGAGAACCAGTTGTTTCCGTACCATGTACAGCCTGTGCAGGCACTATCAGCAGCTGATTAGCCTCCACGGGTACACTTCTGCGAATAGTTCATCCAACAATGTGTCAATCCTCATTTCAGTGCAAATGTTCTCTTTACGGATGAGACTTCATTGCAACGTGATCAAATTGTAAATTTTCACAATCAACATGTGTGGGCTGACGAGAATCCGCACGCAACTGTGCAATCACGTCATCAACACAGATTTTCTGTGAACGTTTTGGCAGGCATTGTTGGTGAAGTCTTGATTGGGCCCCATGTTCTTCCACGTACGCTCAATGGAGCACGTTGTCATGATGTCACACGGGATACTCTACCTGTGCTGCTAGAACATGTGCCTCTGCAAGTACGACACAACATGTGGTTCATGCACGATGGAGCTCCTGCACATTTCAGTCCAAGTGTTTGTACGCTTCTCAACAACAGATTCGGTGAGCGATGGATTGGAAGAGGCGGACCAAATTCCATGGCCTCCACGCTCTCCTAACCTCAACCCTCTTGACTTTCATTTATGGGGGCATTTGAAAGCTCTTGTCTACGCAACCCCGGTACCAAATGTAGAGACTCTTCGTGCTCGTATTGTGGACGGCTGTGATACAATACGCCATTCTCCAGGGCTGCATCAGCGCATCAGGGATTCCATGCGACGGAGGGTGGATGCATGTATCCTCGCTAACGGAGGACATTTTGAACATTTCCTGTAACAAAGTGTTTGAAGTCACGCTGGTACGTTCTGTTGCTGTGTGTTTCCATTCCATGATTAATGTGATTTGAAGAGAAGTAATAAAATGAGCTCTAACATGGAAAGTAAGCGTTTCTGGACACCTGTCCACATAACATATTTTCTTTCTTTGTGTGTGAGGAATGTTTCCTGAAAGTTTGGCCGTACGTTTTTGTAACACCCTGTATAGCGAGGAGGTAATGGCCGAAGTAAAAGAACGATTCAATAGTAGAATTAAACTTTAAGAGGAAAGGATGTTAATGATGAGACTCGGTGATGACAGTGGTATCCCGAGTGAACGTGGAACCGTCTAATGAGTCCAGAGTATGGATTGAGAGTAAATCGAAGAAAAGCGAAAGGAATAAGAAATTGCAGAAATGAGAACAGTTAGAGACTAGGCATCAGGATTGGTGACCGCGAAGTAAATAAAGTTAAGGAATCCTGCTGATGGATGATGGACGGAGCAGGGAGAACATAGAAAGCCTGCTAGTACCAGCAAAGAGGGCATTAATGGCCAAGAGAAATGTAGTAGTATCCAATATAGGCCCTAATCTGAGGAATAAAATACTGAGAATGTACGTTTGGAGCACAGCATTGCATTGTAGTGAAAGATGGACTGTGAGAAAACCGGACAGAAGAAAATCGAACCATTTGAGATGTGAGGACAGAACGATGTTGAAAGTTAGGTCGACTGATAAGGTAAGGAATCGGTTAGGAAAGGAATATTTGGAAGACACTGACAAGAAGAAGGGACAAGGTGGTAGGACATCAGTTAAGACATCAGGGAATAACTTCCATGGTACTGGAGGAAACTGTTGAGGGAAAAAGTTGTAGAGGAAGACAGAGGTTGGAATACATCCAGTAAATAACAGAGGACGTAGGTTGCAATTTCCACTCTGCGTTGTAAAGTTTGGCACAGGAAAAGAATTCGTGGCAGTTAGCATCAAATCAGTCAGAAAACTGATGACTCAAAAAAGAAAAATGGCTCAAATGGCTCTGAGCACTATGGGACTCAACATCTGAGGCCATCAGTCCCCTAGAACTTAGAACTACTTAAACCTAACTAACCTAAGGGCTTCACACACATGCATGCCCGAGGCAGGATTCGAACCTGCGACCGTAGCGGTCGCGCGGTTCCACACTGAAGCACCTGGAAGCGCTCTGCCACACCGGCTGGCCTCAAAAAACAAAAAAGGGTAGGTAGTTGGGCTGTCACAATAGTACATACATATTTTCAATTTACCATAACGCTACTGGACAATTCGAAATAGGTTTTTCTCTTGTGTCTTGTTACAAACTTATCCATAATTAGAAGCCGTCACAACAGGACCCAGCACAAAAGTAATAACCGGTAGCACTTAACATTAAAGTCAGATGCAACTAAGAACCAAACTGACTAACAAAACAACTGAGCTCAAGTTAGAAAAGTTACTACCCCTGCCCAATTATACACATGGCTACACTCATTCCTTGAAAGAAAATTGATTACACACGTTCTCACATTCATCCACAAAGACACTATTTATCTAAGATTTGGCGAGTTATCTGTGCTTCTTATTTATCTAAAATGTGTAAATCTGTCCCTTAAATGTAAAGATATGAGTATCAACGCAACGAAACAACATATGAGTGTCAAAAAACAAATGAAACTTTACACATAATGACAAAAGTAATACACGAGTCCATTAACAAAAGTAAAACTTGATAATAAAACATAGAGAAAACATGTAAATGTGTAAGATGGAAACAGTAAGGCACATATCAGACACGTAAAAATAAAAAAAAAGGAAACATACATAAGGCAACAATCAGAACAAAGCTTCCTACAGCTCCCTTTGCAAAGGTCTCTAGGGAGCCAAAAATATATATATATATATATTTTTTTAATTTAAAATTGTTGCACGAAAACACCGCACTTCACATTTCAGACAACAAGTTGGATGTGGCAGCTATGTGGGATCAGTTTGCCAGAGTGGGTTACAGCTTTTTTCTTGGCAACTATCCTTTGGGGGGGTCCCTCGGGACTTTGTAGTGTTGTAGTGGCACCGGCAGTGAAAGTGCTCTGTTATCGCCCGCACCAGACTCCTGTTGACAGCCATCGAGCGTGTCTCTAGACACATAATACCTCCATTTAGTGGACCTCAAGTGCATCTTGCTGCCTCCGGTCTCGAGCTTCCATCCATTGGAAGGGTCCCTCGGGACTTTGTATTGGCATCGCCGCCGTGTAGCATGACCTTGTATCTGGAAGCAATCATTGGCGTCTCATTCACTGACCATCTTGGATGATGTGGTGGTTGTCAATGCATGGCCGCTGTCAAAGACGTTCGTGGGAAGACCATTGCAGCATCTGGACACCAGGTTGGAGGTAAATCACCTCCCGCCGTTGCCGTCGAGCGTGTCTCTAGACACGAAATACCTCCATTTACCGGACCTCAAGTGCGTCCGTCTGCCTCCAGTTTCGGGCTTCCATCCATTGGGAGGGTCCCTCGGGACCTTGTAGTGACACCGGCAGTGAAAGTGCCCTGTTGTCACCCGCACCAGACCCCTGTAGAGAGCTGGAGGCCCGAAGGGGCTCGCCTGGTTACGACCCTTATTTACACAGCCGATGACGTCATGTCTACGAGCTGCCCACTGTCGCTAAGTCGGCTACCGCCTCCAGCGTCTGTCATCCTCGCAGGACTGCCGCGTGGCCTTGACCGTTGGCCTTGACCGTCCAGCGCCTGTGCCGGCCCTTCTGCTCGCTGCTCCACAGGTCAGCAACCCCTACAAAACGCCCAACACATCCCCATCAACTCAGCCACAAATACTCTGCACAATTCTTCCAACAAGATTGTGCCATGTTTTTACAAATGTGTTTACAACATAAATACAATGATTTATAATGAAAGATTACTCCCAGAACAAAAGAATGAAAGGGTTGACAATATCTAATATATATAACCCTATTCTGCTACATAACTAATTTGATATTGTTGTTGTTATAGTCTTCAGTCCTGAGACTGGTTTGATGCAGCTCTCCATGCTACTCTATCCTGTGCAAGCTTCTTCATCTCTCAGTACTTACTGCAACCTACATCCTTCTGATTCTACTCAGTGTATTCATCTATTGTTCTACCTCTACGATTTTTACCCTCCACGCTGCCCTCCAATGCTATATTTGTGATCCCTTGATGCCTCAGAACATGTCCTACTAACCAGTCCCTTCATCTAGTCAAGTTGTGCCACAAACTCTTCCCCAATTCTAGTCAATACCTCCTCATTAGTTATGTGATCTACCCGTCTAATCTTCAGCACTGACACACAACTCTATACTCGATGTTAACAAATTTTTCTTCTTCAGAAACGCTTTCCTCGCCATTGCGAGTCTACATTTTATATCCTCTCTACTTCGACCATCATCAGTTATTTTGCTCCCCAAATAGCAAAACTCCTTTACTACTTTAAGTGTCTCATTTCCTAATCTAATTCCCTCAGCATCACCCGACTTAATTCGACTACATTCCATTATCTTCGTTTTGCTTTTGTTGATGTTCATCTTATATCCTCCTTTCAAGAAACTGTCCATGCCGTTCAACTGCTCTTCCAAGTCCTTTGCTGCATCTGACAGAATTACAATGTCATCGGCGAACCTCAAAGTTTTTATTTCTTCTCTATGGATTTTAATACCTACTCCGAATTTTTCTTTTGTTTTCTTTACTGCTTGCTCAATATACAGATTGAATAACATCGGGGATAGGCTACAACCCTGTCTCACTCCCTTCCCAACCGCTGCTTCCCTTTCATGTCCCTCGACTCTTATAACTGCCATTTGGTTTCTGTACAAATTGTAAATAGCCTTTCGCTCCATGTATTTTATCCCTGCCACCTTTAGAATTTGAAAGAGAGTATTCCAGTCAACATTGTCAAAAGCTTTCTCTAAGTTTACAAATGCTAGAAACGTAGGTTTGCCTTCCCTTAATCCTTCTTCTAAGATGTCGTAGGGTCAGTATTGCCTCGCGTGTTCCAATATTTCTACGGAATCCAAACTGATCTTCCCCAAGGTTGGCTTCTACTGGTTTTTCCATTCGTCTGTAAGGAATTCGTGTTAGTATTTTGCAGCTGTGGCTTATTAAACTGATGGTTCGGTAATTTTCACATCTGTCAACACCTGCTTCCTTTGGGATTGGAATTATTATATTCTTCTTGAAGTCTGAGGGTATTTCGCCTGTCTCATACATCTTGCTCACCAGATGGTAGAGTTTTGTCAGGACTCGCTCTCCCACGGCCGTGGGAGAGCCATTCCATTGAAACAGTAGTTCCAATGGAATGTTGTCTACTCCGGGGGCCTTGTTTCGACTCAGGTCTTTCAGTGCTCTGTCAAACTCTTCACGCAGTATTGTATCTCCCATTTCGTCTTCATCTACATTCCCTTCTATTTCCAGAATATTGTCCTCAAGTACGTCGCCCTTGTATAGACCCTCTATATACTCCTTCCACCTTTCTACTTTCCCTTCTTTGCTCCTGGGTTCGATTCCCGGCCGGGTCAGGAATTTTCTCTGCCTCGTGATGACTGGGTTTTGTGTGATGTCCTTAGGTTAGTTAGGTTTAAGTAGTTCTAAGTTCTAGGGGACTGATGACCATACATGTTAAGTCCCATAGTGCTCAGAGCCATTTGAGCCTTCTTTGCTTAGAACTGGGTTTCCATCTGAGCTCTTGATATTCATACAAGTGGTTCTCTTTTCTCCAAAGGTGTCTTTAATCTTCCTGTAGGCAGCATCTAGGGAGATAAGCCTCTACATCCTTACATTTGTCCTCTAGCCATCCCTGCTTAGCCTTTTTGCACTTCCTGTCGATCTCATTTTTTAGACGTTTGTAATCCTTTTTGCCTCCTTCATTTACTGCATTTTTATATTTTCTCTTTTCATCAATTAAATTCAATATTTCTTCTGTTACCCAAGCATTTCTACTAGCCCTCGTATTTTTACCTACTTGATCCTCTGCTGCCTTCACTACTTCATCCCTCAGAGCTACCGAATCTTCTTTTACTGTATTTTTCCCCCCATTACTGTCAATTGTTGCCTTATGCTCTCCCTGAAACTCTGTACAACCTGTGGTTTAATCAGTTTGTACAGGTCCCATCTCCTTAAATTCCCACCTTTTTGCAGTTTCTTCAGTTTTAATCTACAGCTCATAACCAATAGATTGTGGTCAGAGTCCACATGTGCCCCTGGAAATGTCTTACAATTTAATACCTGGTTCCTAAATCTCTGTCTTACCATTATATAATCTACCAGATACCTTCTAGTATTTCCAGGATTCTTCCATGTATACAACCTTCATTTATGATTCTTGAACGAAGTGTTCGCTATGATTAAGTTATGCTCTGTGCAAAATTCTACCAGACGGCTTCCTCTTTCATTTCTTTCCCCCAATCCATATTCACCTATTATGTTGCCTTCTCTCCCTTTTCTACTCTCGAATTCCAATCACCCATGACTATTAAATTTTCGTCTCCCTTCACTACCTGAATAATTTCTTTTATCTCATCATACATTTCATCAATTTCTTCATCATCTGCAGAGCTAGTTAGCATATAAACTTGTACTACTGTAGTAGGTGTGGGCTTCGTGTCTATCTTAGCCACAATAATGCGTTCACTATGCTGTTTGTAGTAGCTTACCCGCACTCCTATTTTTGTATTCATTATTAAACCTACTCCTGCATTACCCCTATTTGATTTTATATTTATAACCCTGTATTCACCTGTCCAAAAGTCTTGTTCCTCCTGCCACCGAACCTCACTAATTCCCACTATATCTAACTTTAACCTATCCGTTTCCCTTTTTAAGTTTTCTAACCTACCTGCCCGATTAAGGGATCTGACATTCCACGCTCCGATCCGCAGAACGCCAGTTTTCTTTCTCCTGAGTAGTCCTCTTGAGTAGTCCCCTCCCGGAGATCCGAATGGGGGACTATTTTACCTCCGGAATATTTTACCCAAGAGGGCGCCATACAGTAAAGCTGCATGCCCTTGGGAAAAATTATGGCTGTAGTTTCCCCTTGCTTTCAGCCGTTCGCAGTACCAGCACAGCAAGGCCGTTTTGGTTCATGTTACAAGGCTAGATCAGTCAATCATCCAGACTGTTGCCCCTGGAACTACTGAAAAGGCTGCTGCCCCTCTTCAGGAACCACACGTTTGTCTGGCCTCTCAACAGATACCCCTCCGTTGTGGTTGCACCTACGGTACGGCCATCTGTATCGCTGAGGCACGCAAGCCTCCCCACCAACGGCAAGGTCCATGGTTCATGGACTCGAAAAAAACCCATACGTATATCATCGCCCAACAGTGCGGAAACCACATACGAAAACCACAAGGGAAAAAAATCACAACCACAACCGCATTAGACTCGAGAGCTCATAGGTGTAACCACACTCGAATAAAATATCCAGTTCGCGAGAATCATCGCACTAAAGACGGCATTAACAGACAGAAACATCCCACAAATTCATCGCGCCACTGGCGATAACAATAAAAAGCCCACAGCAAAGACACATTGCACTGAGCACTAGACAGAAACCACAGCGAAATACACGAGAAAGTCTACACGCATTTAGCGTGGACGGTACACGGCCACCCTCCAAAATACCTCCAAGAATCTCGAAAAACAAAACTCAGCGACGCCCCTCACACACAATACTATGAATTATACGCGGATCGTTCAAGGGCGTGTACTGTGATGCATACACAATGAACAGAAGAAATATGCTAGTAGCTGATCTCTAAGATGTTCCGAGAAGAATTCCGTCCCCACTACTCGTGTTCTTTTTGTACTCGAACATTTTTGTTGTGGCACCTGATTCTGTCGTTCCATACAAACTGCAAAACTGCTAAGATAACATATTACTCACGCGAAATAGGACACAAATAAACAACGAAGTTTCCATCGTGAAATCGGCACACCTCTACTCTCAACAACTGTAATTGATTCTGCTCTGGGATGACCAACTTTACATCTGTAAACTTGCTACATGTTACGAAGAAATACTTGTACAGTGAAATATTAACAATTCCAACTCTTACTAGTAATGGGAGAAGTTTCTATGCTAATTACCATGGTGAATCACAAAAGATCTAAAGAAATCATTGTTATCTTTAAAATTATTATAACTAAACAAACTTATGCTACAGTGCTTATGTTCGGCTGTCACCGACCATTAAATTATCTGTGGCTTGTTCAGAAGGTCAGTGGCGTTGGTTAGCATTTCCTCGCGCCCCTCGTCCTGGGTTTGGCCCCCCAATTTCAGTTTCCTCGACCTGAGGTCTGTTTCCGTTTCCTCCAATGTTCCATTGCGCCCATCTTCTGTTATCATTGAAACTGGAGCCATGGCTTCGCCATCCATTGCTTCATTCCTCCTTCCATTCCAGCCTCTGTTGCGCAGTACATAGCTATTGCGGTTCCCATTCCAGTCTCTTCGTTGTTTAACTTCGAAATGTCCCGACCGTCAATAGTTTCCGTAAGGCGCTCGATTCCATGCATTTCCGTTCCTATTACTGAAATGGTTAAATTGTGGACGCGACATACGGCCTCTGACGTATCTGTCAGACTTTCCTTAGTGTTCTTTGATGCTCTCTGCTCGGAATGTGTACTCTAATTTGTAAAGTGTGTTTCGGAAAGTACTAAGCTCTACATTACACCTGCCAGCTAGAACTTGTTGATATTCTGACGGAATTCTGGTGTAGCAATGACGAATGATTTCACCGGTAGAGCATGGTACGCCAAGATATTGGTTCCTGTCAATCATTGCATCAAGGAACCTGACAGGGCTTTTGTAGCCTGAACTCTCGAAATCTTTCCCAACAATCATCTCATATTTTATGCGCTGTTGAGTCTCCTTGGACCAATAGATATTTAGGAAGCTGTCCTTGAACTCCTGGTAACGTCTACACGTAGCTGATATTCCGCGCATTTTCTCCGCAACTGACCCTTGCAAGTGTCCGCAAATAAAGTCCAGCTTGTATTTTACTGGCCAATTCGGTGGTAAAGAAATGTCAAATTGTGATATCCAAGTCCATGGGTGAGTAAAATTACCCTCATCTCGGAAAATTTCAAATTTTCGGACTTGTAGGAAGTGTTGAAAATCAAATGGCGTTTCATCGACAACTTTTGTCCTTCGGAAAATATCTGACCTTTGGTTGTCCTCGTTCGACGTCCCCTCATTTGTGCTCCCTCCTCGGCTTCGAGAAAATGCGACGTTCATCTCATCACATCCTCTGCTTGCCGCTAACAGTATACAGTTATCCGTCCCGACTGAATTTGTTTCAGGTGCTGTTGCGTTCGCGCTTGACCGCATTGGAATTTGTTCTCTTAGCGCCTCCTCCAATTTCTTCTCTACGCGCGTGTTGATCGCTTCCTGTTGCGCTTTGAACGAAAGGAGAGTCCGGACCTCTTCAGTCTCGCTCGCTAGAGTTGCAGCTGTTACCTCCGAACCCGTCCCTAATTTGCGCAGGTCAGATTCTAATTTGTCCATGACCGCTGTCACATGAAAATCCGTGGCTTCACGTATTTTTGTGTCGATGCGCTGCTCCGCGTCATTTTGTCGCTTTCGACCTTCTTGTTCAAATTGATCACTGCCTCTTGTTCTTGCAATCCTATCCGTTTACTCGCCTTCGATGCCTCGGTTGCTGCTCTTCTTGCAAAACGTGTAACTGTCTTGGCACTCTCTGCCGTCTTCTTAGCATCATGTACAATCTCTAAACCTTTAATTGCCTTGGTGTTTACTTTCCGTAGGTCTTCCCGGAGTTTATTTGCCAATGACTTGTGTTCCTCTCACATTTGATTTACCTGAGCACCGATATTTTTTATGTCCGACCTCGTCTCGTTAATTTTCTCCTGCATTCATTTTAGACTATCAAGTTTCTTCTCCATTCCAATTAAATAAGCCACTAGACTGAAGTCCTCCTCGTTTCCCACCGTATCATGATCATTCGAACTGATACAGGAATTCTCCGGTGTTCTGTCCGCATAATTGCGTTCTGATACCTCCCTGTCTTCCCTGTCCCGATTTCTAACAATCACATCTGCCTCGATATGTTGTGGTACGTTCACATCTTCTACCACACGCGATCTGACATTGTCTGTCCCCTCAAGAAAAGACATATCGCTTTCGCCTCCTTGATTTCCTTGTTCTGCGACTTCGTTGTTGCTAATCCGTTCAACAGCAACGCCTCCCTACATTCAAACTGTGCCTCAATCGTCTCATTGCGCTCTTCCTCCATGACGTATGCTTTATTTTCCCGCTTCCAGTCTACTTGTCTAGCCCTGCTTCACGTTATCATTCAAATTCTCAACTAACACCAACTTTACTTATTCGTGCAACACGTGGACAACCTATTATCTAACTCACAAGATATACGCAGTATAATGCAATGACAGTAGTACATGAGATTCAAAATCAAAAACAACGAAATACAAACCAAATACAATAGTAAACACCACAAAAATCATACGGCAACGCCGTTCGCAACGACGGGAAATCGGTCGACAAATGACACAGAAGTAGCTGACACAAGTGCACTGTAAATAAAAGAAGTAAACACATAAAGGACACAATCAGAGCATTAAATATCGATAACATACTAATGAACCATATTTTTCTTAATAATGGCCACCTGATAGGAAAGTACGCAAACTGGCAGCATCACAGAAGTGCGAAGGACCGAGATCCTGGTAGCGGTTCGCCAAATTAAAGAAGATTACGGTTAATGAAGTAAACATCCACGCAGTGGACACCAAATGAAAAAGCTACTCCTTATGTTTCTGATCTAGACTGCCATAAAAATGCGAAGGAATTGTTAATCAGAACTCAGGGAGAAGTTGTAGTCGAATTCACAATCGATTTATTGATCTTAAACAAGACAAGACAAGAAAATTATTAAAGAAACATCATATAAAAATATTTATTTAACAGAAGGCTTACCAAAATGGGATCTATGGTGGACGAAATGATCTGCTGGGGATCGACACACGACACTAACCAGAACACTACTCGCTCTATCTCACTTCATACACGTGAATCCAGGGTATCGCATCAAACTAAGCCACCAGCAAGCATCTATATTCTACCATACAAAAAAAAAAGGAAAAATATGGTTCGAAAGAACAGGGTGCTCAGAAAAACGCTACTGGCCACTAAAATTGCTACACCAAGAAGAAATGCACATGATAAACGGGTATTGATTGCAAAAATATATTATACTAGAACTGATATGTGATTACATTTTCACGCAATTTGGGTGCATAGATCCTGATAAATCAGTACCCAGAACAACCTCCTCTGGCCGTTATAACGGCCTTGATACGCCTGGGCATTGAGTCAGACAGAGCTTGGATGGCGTGTACAGGTACAGCTGCCCATGCAGCTTCAACACGATACCGCAGTTCATCAAGAGTAGTTACTGGCGTATTGCGACGAGTCAGTAGCTGGACCACCATTGACCAGACGTTTTCAGTTGGTGAGAGATCTGGAGAATGTGCTGGCCAGGGCAGCAGTCGAACATTTTCTGTACCCAGAAAGGCCCGTGCAGGACCTGCAACATGCGGCCGTGCATTATACTGCTGAAATGTAGGGTTTCGCAGGGATCGAATGAAGGGTAGAGCCTCGGGTCGTAACACATCTGCAATGTAACGTCCACTGTTCAAAGTGCCGTCAATGCGAACAAGAGATGACCGAAACGTGTAACCAATGGCAGCCCATACCATCACGCCGGGTGTTACACCAGTATGGCGATGACGAATACATGCTTCCAATGTGCGTTCACCGCGATGTCGCAAACACGGATGCGACCATCATGATGCTGTAAACAGAACCTGGATTCATCCGAAGAATTACGTTTTGCCATTCGTGCACCCAGGTTCGTCGTTGAGTACACCATCGCAGGCGCTCCTGTCTGTGATGCAGCGTCAGGGGTAGGCGCTGACATTGTCTCCAAGCTGATAGACCATGCTGCTGCAAACGTCGTCGAACTGTTCGTGCAGATGGTTGTTGTCTTGCAAACGTCCCCATCTGTTGACTCAGGGATCGAGACGTGGCTGCACGATCCGTTGCAGCCATGCGGATAAGATGCCTGTCATCTCGACTGCTAGTGATACGAAGCCGTTGAGATCCAGCACGGCGTTCCGTATTACCCTCCTCAACCCACCGATTCCATATTATGCTAACAGTCATTGGATCTCGACCAACGCGAGCAGCAATGTCGCGATACGATAAACCGCAATCGCGATGGGCTACAAGCCGACCTTTATCAAGGTGGGAAACGTGATGGCACGCATTTCTCCTCCTTACACGAGGCATCACAACAACGTTTCACCAGGCAACGCCGGTCAACTGCTGTTTGTGTATGAGAAATCGTTTGGAAATTTTCGTCATGTCAGCACGTTGTAGGTGTCGGCACCGGCACCAACCTTGTGTGAATGCTCTGAAAAGCTAATCATTTGCATATCACAGCATCGTCTTCTTGTCGGTTAAATTTCGCGTCTGTAGCACGTCATCTTCGTGGTGTTGCAATTTTAATGGCCAGTAGTGTAGATATTATAGCCCTGCTTTGCAGCAACGAATACTTTACCGTCCTACTGGTCAAGGCTGCACACTACGATGCGTTCAGTGACTGAAGTTATGGACAGCGGCACTCCGTTATTAAATGCGTGTCCCCAAAAAATGCAAGTACATGGTCTCACGTTCCGTTAATTCAGAATGCAGGTACTTCCTTAAGAGCCTCTGAAACCCCAACGGATTCCAGTGTGCACGTGGACCCGTTTGCTGGTCTTCCAAACCAATTTGACTCCGTGCCACGACTGTGTGTGTCAGAATACGTCAAATGTTTAGACGGCCGACTCAGGACAAATAAGTACACCCACGCGTCACTCGTTGTGACCATGATGATGTAAGCAGTACCTCTGACGGCACAGGCTCCAAGTCGCGCCCTAGTAAAGGACACAAGACCTGCAGTTCTTTACTAGCGAAGCGCCAGTACAAGAGACTTGTACCAGAGTGTGACGATCTCCCTTTCTCTGTGTTGCCTCCTCAGCTCGGTTCCAAAAGCACATTTCTCTTTTTTTGACTTCCCCCAGTTTCGCACAAGCCAATCACGAGCTGGAGCCTGGCATTCTAAGCTCGGTGAATGGTCTTTGCACTGCAAACCGATTTGACGAATCAGAGACATAAAGTTAATTGGCAGAAAACGGAAAAAAATTCAGTTTTGCAGCCTCTTTCCCACATGTTTGCTGTGTCTTTTGCTAACACAAAACAGGGTGGAAGCACAGCCCTTCATAAACAGCTTGTTATCTCCCCTGATGCGTCCATTTCAAAGTTTGCAGGAAACGGCCAGAAACTCGCATTGACAAAAGATGTTTTGAAACAGAGTCTGCACATCTTGGCGCCAGTTTTCCTGTCCCATGGACATTTGCAGAACGTTTACATTTCTTTTGGCGGCTTGTTCGCTAACAAGGCCTACAATGCGCTGTCGGCGACTTTTCAGAGCTAGGCCGTATACCTGGACGTCTGGCGCCAAATACGACTGCGGTAAGGGACCGTCTGGAAATCTCTCTTCATCGTTCTCCACAAAAAACGCATTTTGTCGCCCCACCAACACTGTGCTTTTACTGCAGTCGTTTCCTTTGAACGCAGGTAAAGCTTATCGTATTTCTTTCCCTACAGCACACAAACAAGACCTTAAACTGCTGCCCACCATTTCATCACAATGTATGAAGTCAAATCGCCATAGATAGTATTCCCTACCCCGAATCAGAAGTGAGAGTGCCCAGCCGGAGCCAGGTATCCTTGTGGCTACATTCTCGTTACCACAGCTGCAGGCAGTCATGTACAGTGGCTGTATTCCTGGCAGGTCTTCCTGCAAAATCCCAGAAGGAACATCCAGCTTCTCATAGCCGTATTACACAATCTTGTTCAAACTCAGTAGAAACATGCCTATCAGTTGTCGTTTATGCAGCACAACTTCTTTTTAGTGTTATGTTTCGTATGCTTTTTCCACAAGAGCGTGCAATAATTTAACAGAGGATGTTCCACTGAACAATTTGAGGTAGGGAACCTGGGGTCGGATTTGCCAGCTTACACAAATAATAGGATTAAAATCACATTACTGTCGACTTTTTTATTTGCATTAGTTAACTGCAAATATCATCACTGACATAACGAACGTACCATTTCTACTGTACCTTACAAAATGTGCTGGGACTGATGGCCATCAACCTCAATGCAAGCATAATATCGGCGAACAAAACTCTGAAGCACCCTGACAAATATCCCTGGTGTGTTTCGAATCCCATCAGAGGCATCTACAATTCTGGCAACTAATACACGCTCTGTATCCGCTGGGGTCTCATATACAACTGACTTTAGGTATTCCTGTGGGAAAAAATCAAGGAGATTCAGGTGAGGAGATGTCGCACGTCATAGAATAGGACGTCCCCTTACTACCCAATACTGTGCCTGTTCTGCTCCATCGTATTGTACTGTACATTCCTGAACAGCACTGAGTAATGAATGTTTGTGTCGTTGATTAATAGCACTTTCTGTCATGGGACAAGGCAATGCAAATACGATACAGCAGAGCCATCTTGTAGACAAGTAAACGAAACAAAACTTGCACTACAATTTCATGGTAATCATGCTCATCCTCCTTGTTTCCTTGCAGGAAATGAAGTACATGTAAATAAACAGCACAGTATGTGTAAATGTGTGCTTACGTTAGTTATAAATAAGCTGGAAAAGAATAATGCGAAAGATAAGTTTACTTCCATATCTTTTCAAGCTGGCTTCTCCGACCACAGGTTGTTGTTGCTGTTGTGGTCTTCAGTCCTGAGACTGGTTTGATGCAGCTCTCCATCCTACTCTATCCTGTGCAAGGTTCTCCATCTCCCAGTACTTACTGCAACGTACATCCTTCTGAATCTGCTTAGTGCATTCATCTCTTGGTCACTCTATACAATTTTTACCCTCCACGTTGCCCTCTAATACTAAACTGGTGATCTCTTGATGCCTCAGAACATGTCCTCCCAACCGATCCCTTCATCTAGTCAAGTTGTGCCACAAACTCCTCCCCAATTCTATTCAGTACCTCCTCATTAGTTATGTGAGCTACCCATCCAATCTTCAGCATTCTTCTGTAGCACAACATTTCGAAAGCTTCTATTCTCTTCTTGTCCAAACTATTTATCGTCCATGTTTCATTTCCATACATGGCTACACTCCATACAAATACTTTCAGAAACGACTTGCTGACACTTAAATCTATACTCGATGTTAACCAATTTCTCTTCTTCAGAAACGCTTTCCTTGCCAGTCCCAGTCTATATTCTATATTAATTTTAATAATTAACAGCCTCAATTGCACTGTTTGCCCAAAATTTACCTAGGTTTCAGTCGGGATGTAATTTGAGGAGGGCCACGCGCGAGGCGTTCAATGAATTCCAAAGTAAAGTTCTATGTACTGACTTGGCAGAAAATGGTAAGAAATTTTGGTCTTACGTCAAAGTGGTAGGTGGATCAAAACAAAATGTCCAGACACTCTGTGACCAAAATGGTACTGAAACAGAGGACCACAGACTAAAGGCCGAAGTACTAAACGTCTTTTTTCAAAGCTGTTTCACAGAGGAAGACTGCACTGTAGTTCCTTCTCTACATTGTCGCACAGATGACAAAACGATAGATATCGAAATAGACGACAGAGGGATAGAGAAACAATTAAAATCGCTCAAAAGAGGAAAGGCCGCTGGACCTGATGGGATACCAGTTCGATTTTACACAGAGTACGTGAAGGAACTTGCCCCCCTTCTTGCAGCGGTGTACCGTACGTCTCTAGAAGAGCGTAGCGTTCCAAAGGATTGGAAAAGGGCACAGGTCATCCCCGTTTTCAAGAAGGGACGTCGAATAGATATGCAGAACTATAGACCTATATCTCTAACGTCGATCAGTTATAGAATTTTGGAACACGTATTATGTTCGAGTATAATAACTTTTCTGGATACTAGAAATCTACTGTCTAGGAATCGGCATTGGTTTCGAAAAGGACGATCGTGTGAAACCCAACTCGCGCTATTCGTCCACGAGACTCAGAGGACCATAGACACGGGTTCACAGGTAGATGCCGTGTTTCTTAACTTCCGCAAGGCGTACGATACAGTTCCCCACAGTCGTTTAATTAACAAAGTAAGAGCATATGGACTATTAGACCAATTGTGTGATTGGATTGAAGAGTTCCTAGATAACAGAACGCAGCATGTCATTCTCAATGGAGAGAAGTCTTCCGAAGTAAGAGTGATTTCAGGTGTGCCGCAGGGGAGGTTCGTAGGACCGTTGCTATTCACAATATACAAAAATGACCTTGTGGATGACATCGGAAGTTCACTGGGACTTTTTGCGGATGATGCTGTGATATATCGAGAGGTTGTAACAATGGAAAATTGTACTGAAATGCAGGAGGATCTGCAGCGAATTTACGCATGGTGGGGGGATGGCAATTGAATCTCAATGTAGACAAGTGTAACGAGCTGCGAATACATAGAAAGAAAGATCCCATATCATTTAGCTACAATGTAGCAGGTCAGCAACAGGATGCAGTTAATTCCATAAATTATCTGGGAGTAGGCATTAGGAGTGATTTAAAATGGAATGATCATATAAAGTTGATCGTCGGTAAAACAGATGCCAGACAGATTCATTGGAAGAATCCTAAGGAAATGCAATCCGAAAACAAAGGAAGTCGGTTACAGTACGCTTGTTCGCCCACTGCTTGAATACTGCTCAGCAGTGTGGGATCCGTACCAGATAGGGTTGATAGAAGAGATAGAGAAGATCCAACGGAGAGCAGCTCGCTTCGTTACAGGATCATATAGTAATCGCGAAAGCGTTACGGAGATGATAGATAAACTCCAGTGGAAGACTCTGCAGGAGAGAATCTCAGTAGCTCGGTACGGGCTTTTCTTGAAGTTTCGAGAACATACCTTCACCGAGGAGTCAAGCAGTATATTGCTCCCTCCTACGTATTTCTCGCGAAGAGACCATGAGGATAAAATCAGAGAGATTAGAGACCACAGAGAGGCATACCAACAATCCTTCTTTCCACGAACAATACGAGACTGGAATAGAAGGGAGAACCGATAGAGGTTCTCAAGGTACCCTCCGCCACACACCGTCAGGTGGTTTGCGGAGTATGGATGTAGATGTAGATGTAGATAACCCAACCTTCTTCAAAATAAAAGTAACTACCGTCTTTCCATAGTGGACATCGTCAAACTAAAACTACAAATCCATAAATTATCGTCAGACTAAAACTTATCTTGAACAGCTTCGGCCCCACTTCGCGACGAGTGCTGTACTGGCCTCATGATGCTGCGGTCAGTTCCAGTACGATGTCAACTATGGAAAGACGATAGTTTCTGTTATTCTGAAGAAGGTTGGGTTATCCAGACTGAAACCTAGGTAACTTCTAGGCAAACAGTGCAAATGAAGATGTTAATTATTAAAATTAAAATTAATATTTACACCGTTGCTGACAGGGCCACGAAATGTTGAAGATATTTGTATTTTGTATCCTCTCTACGTCGGCCATCATCAGTTATTTTGATCCCCAAAGAGCAAAACTCATTTACTACTTTAAGTGTCTCATTTCCTAATCTAAATCCATCAGCATCACCCGACTTCATTTGACTACATTCCATTATCCTTGTTTTTCTTTTGTTGATGTTCATCTTATATCCTCCTTTCAATACACTGTCTATTCCGTTCAACTGCTCTTTCAAGACCCACAGGTTAACCATCCCAAATTCTTCAGTGGAGCAGTCTCTCGCGGTCGGCAACGCCTATACAAGACAACTGCCTGGCACAGTTTTTAGATCGATCACTGCTGCTATAATGGCAGGTTATCAAGATTTAATTGAGTTAGAACGTGGTACTATAGTCGGCACACAAGCGATGGAACACCGCATCTCAGAGGTAGCGATGAAGTGCGGATCTTCCCGTACGAACATTTCACGAGTGTACCGTGATCATCAGGAAGTCGGTAAAACATGAAGTCTCCGAGATCACTGCCGCTGGAAAAAGATCCTGCAAGAACAGGACCTAATACGACTGAAGAGAGTCGTTCAACGTGACACAAGTGAAACACTTCCGCAAGTTGCTGCAGATTCCAATGCGTGGCCAACAACAAGAGTGCAAACTATTCAACGAAACATCATGGATATGGGCTTTCGGAACCGAAGACCCACTCGTATACTCTTGATGACTGTACGACGCAAAGCTTTACGCCTCGCGTGGGCCCACAACACCGACGTTGGATTGTTGATGACTGGAAATATGTTGCCTGGTCGGACGAGTCTCGTTTCAAATTGTATCGACCGGATGTACGTGTACCGGTATGGACTCCATGGTCTCTAGATGTGAACAGTGCAGTGTCCAAGCTGATGGAGGCTCTGTAAAGATGTGGGGCGCGTTGTTGGAGTGATACGGGACCCCTGACACGTCTAGATACGACTGTGACAGGTGACACATACTTAAGCATACTGTCTGATCACCTGCATCCATTCATGTCCATTGTGCATTCCGACGGACTTGCCACAGCACAACGATGCACACTCCACACCTCAAGAATTGCTATAGACTGGCTTCAGGGACGCTGTTCTGAGTTTAAAAACACTTCCGATTGCTACCAAACTCCCCATACATGAACATTATTGAGCATATCTGGGATGCCCTGGAGTGTGCTGTTCAAAAGAGATCTCCTCCCCCTCGTACTCTTAGGGATTTATGGAGAGCCCTGGAAGATTCATGGTGTCAATTCCGTGCAACACTACTTTAGACATAAGTCGAGTCCCTGCCACATCGTGTTGTGGTAGTTCTGCATTGACGCCGGGGCCGTATACGATATTAGGCAAGTGTACCAGTTTCTTTGGTTCTTCAATATATATACACGGTGGTCCATTGATAGTGACCAGGCCAAATATCTCACGAAATAAGCATCAAACGGAAAAACTACAAAGAACGAAACCCGTCTAGCTTAAAGAAGGAAACCAGATGGAGCTATGTTTGGCCCGCTAGATGGCACTGCCATAGGTCAAACGGATATCAACTGCGTTTTTTTAAATATGAACCCCCATTTTTTACTACATACTTGTGTAGTACGTAAAGAAATATGAATGTTTTAGTTGGACCACTTTCTTCGCTTTGTGACGGATGGCACTCTAATAGTGACAAAAGTATAAGTACGTGGTATCACGTAACATTCCGCCAGTGCGGACGGTATTTGCTTCGTGATGCATTACCCGTGTTAAAATGGTTCAAATGGCTCT
Source organism: Schistocerca serialis cubense (assembly GCF_023864345.2). NCBI lineage: Eukaryota > Metazoa > Arthropoda > Insecta > Orthoptera > Acrididae > Schistocerca > Schistocerca serialis. The sequence goes on from NC_064647.1 coordinate 114,458,655, forward strand.
GAGCACTATGGGACTCAACTGCTGTGGTCATCAGTCCCCTAGAACTTATAACTACTTAAACCTAACTAACCTAAGGACATCACACACATCCATGCCCGAGGCAGGATTCGAACCTGCGACCGTAGCAGTCGCACGGTTCCGGACTGCGCGCCTAGAACCGCGAGACCACCGCGGCCGGCTACCCGTGTTAAAATGGACCGTTTATCAATTGCGGAAAAGGTCGATATCTTGTTGATGTACGGCTATTATGATCCAAATGCACAACGGGCGTGTGCTGTGTCTGCTGATCGGTATCTTGGATGACATCATCCAAGTGTCCGGACCGTTCACCGGACAGTTCGTTATTTAAGGAAACAGGAAGTGTTCAGCCACATGTGAAACGTCAACCACGACCTGCAACAAATGATGATGCCCAAGTAAGTGTTTTAGCTGCTGTCGCGGCTAGTCCGCACATCAGTAGCAGACATATTGCGCGATAATCGGGAATCTCAAAAACGTCGATGTTGAGAATGCTACATCAACATCGACTTCACCCGTACCATATTTCTACGCACCAGGAATTGCACGGCGACGACTTTGAACGTCGTGTACAGTTCTGCCACTGGGTACAAGAGAAATTACTGGACGGTGATAGATTTTTTGCACGCGTTCTATTTAGCGACGAAGTGTTATTCACCAACAGCGGTAACGTAAAGCATCATAATATGCACTATTGGGCAACGGAAAATGCACGATGGCTGCGACAAGTGGAACATCAGTGACCTTGGCGGGTTAATGTATGGTGCGGCATTATTAGACTGGCTTCAGTCTAAATGGTGCAATGTGCGCTGTATAATGTTCTACCAATATTACTATGTTTCACTGCATGACAGTATGGCGATGTACTTCCAAATGATGGATGTCCAGCACATAGCCCGCGTGCGGTTGAAGCGGTATTGAATAGCATATTTCATGACAGGTGGATTCGTCGTCGAAGACCCATACCATGACCCGCACGTTCACCGGATCTTACGTCCCCGGATTTCTTTCTGTGGGGAAAGTTGAAGGATATTTGCTATCGTGATCCACCGACAACGCCTGACAACATGCTTCAGCGCATTGTCAATGCATGTGTCAACATTACGGAAGGAGAACTACTCGCTGTTGAGAGGATTGTCGTTACACGTATTGCAAAATGCATTGAGGTTGACGGACATCATTTTGAGCATTTATTGCATTAATGTGGTATTTACAGGTAATCACGCTGTAACAGCATGCGTTCTCAGAAATGACAAGTTCACAAAGGTACATGTATCATATTGGAACAACCGAAATAAAATGTTGAAAAGTTCGTACGTTCTGTAGGTTAATTTAAAAAACCTACCTGTTACCAACCGTTCGTCTAAAATTGTGAGCCATATCTTTGTGACTATTGCAGCGCTATCTACCACAAAGCGAAAAAAGTGGTCCAACTAAAACATTCATATTTCTTTACGTACTACACGAATATGTCATAAAAATGGGGGATAGAATTAGAAGGAGAATCAGCATTGGTCGAATTTTTTTGTTTTATTATCCGCAAAATCGATTTTCGGTCACTTAGTGACCATCCTCAGTGCTAGAAGTTAAAAATTTCCCATAACGATCAGAGAGTATAAAACAGAAAATCACAACTACACCTGCGTATGAACATAACAGTTGGTAGGAACATACCTGTAACACACAATTAAAATTGGTAGGCACTGGTATCAACAAGCTTAGAGCGTTCACATAAACTAAGGCCGCTGTTTAAATGCTCCTGTTAGTCTACACCCTCAAACCTTTTTTGTTGTTGTAATGAATATTGTTTAATGGCATTTGATTTGTTACTTAGTGGCATTTTTCGTACTATTACTGTTTTTATATATTTGACTCCTCAGTTTTAACGTAATATTTACGTAAATCAAGAACGATATACTTCTAACTTCCCACGCCAAATGGTGGGTGCTATGTTTTACATCAAGCAACCGTGTATATTTGATGTCATGTATGTATGGGTTCTGACCCAGTGCTTATGCGGAAGCGTATAACCATTGTTATAATAATGCTAGCTTGTCCAAAGGGACAAACGAGAGGTACATCATCATGTCGGTTAAATATGATAACAAAATTGTTTATCCACACCTACAAACATTTTTGTAATGAATATTGTGTTTCATGGCATTTTAATGATTACGTAATGGCATTTTCGTACTATTACTATTTTTTATATATTTGACTCCTTAGTCTTAACGTAACATTTTACGTAAATCACGAGCGTTGTACTTCTAACTTCCCACGCCAGATGGTGGGTATTATGTTTTTTAAAAACCTGTGTTATACCTCATATTCTTTTTCCTTGTCTTTTTCTCTTTTAGTTGTACTGCACTCTGACAACTTATTATCGATCTGTTTTATGTTTTGTAAGTTGTTTTTTTTTAAACAATACGCCAATGTATTTTAGATGTTTCCTTCTCCCTTCGTCTGCTATGTTTTTTACGTACATTTTAAATTTGAATTTCTTCGTGATTCACAAATGCACAAGAGTTATTTTGTGTTAATATCTTGCAAAACCAGTAATATTAAGTTTTTACGTGACACATGTCACATAGTGGGCGTTCCAAACCCTGTCACACCGCGGTCTGCTGAACAGCTGCATGTAAACAGCGGCCTCAATTTATGTGATCGCGCTAAGCTTGTTGATACCGGTGCCTACCAATTTTAATCGTGTGTTACAGGTATGTTCGTACCGACTGTTATGTTCATACGCAGGTGTAGCTGCAATTTTCTGTTTTATACTCTCTGACCGTTATGTGAAATTTTTAACTTCTAGCACTGAGGATGGTCACTAAGTGAGCGAAAATCGATTTTGCGGATAATAAAACAAAAAAATTCGACCAATGCTGATTCTCCTTCCAATTCTATCCACTGTTTGGTCGTGGTGCACAGAACACTCCATGGAGTCGCCAATCAAAAACATGGGGGGGGGGCTACTTAAAAAAAAACGCAGTTGATATTCGTTTGACCTAAGGGGGTTGGCCGAGCGGTTCTAGGCGCTTCAGTTGGGAACCGCGAGACCGCTGCGGTCGCAGGTTCGAATCCTGCCTCGGGCATGGATGTGTGTGATGTCCTTAGGTTAGTTAGGTTTAAGTAGTTCTAAGTTCTAGGGGACTGATGACCACAGCAGTTAAGTCCCATAGTGCTCAGAGCCATTTGAACCATTTGAAGCTATGGCAGCGCCATCTAGCGGGCAAACCACAGCGCCATCTGGTTTCCCCCTTCAAGCTAGACGAGTTTCGCTCTTTGTAGTTTTTTCGTTTGACGCTTATTTCGTGAGATATTTGGCTCGGTCATTATCAATGGATGAGAGAGAGAGATAGAGGCAGAGAGAGAGAGGAGAGTGATGTGGGGGGGGGGAGATCAGAATGAGAGAACAGCTGTGAGCAGCCCAGTACCGCGTTAAAATGGCTTCCCTGGTGCCAATACTAAATAAACAAAGTCCACGCATTACTGGCGGTGGTAGAAAATACAATTGTCGGACGAACAATGCACCAGCCAGCCAGAGGGTAAATATGCGATGCACAGTGCGGTGCGGGTCCGGCTGTGACCGCCAGGGCGCACCGCCGTGCGTCGCTGTCGCTTTGTGACCGCGGATTCCTGCCGTCGCAGCCGCCCACACATTCCGGCAGAATAAAAGCGGCGACACCGCGGCCGGCCGGAATGCCCGCCAGTAGGCAGTAAGCGCCACATACCTGCCCGTCCGGACTCTGCACGGTGTGGGAGGGTAGGCGCCCCCCCCCCCCCCCCCCCCACTCCCACGACTACTGTGCCGTGGCTGCGAGCCGGTCTCAATTATGCAAAATCCGCGAGCGGACTGCGCACTCTGTTTGTCCAGCTATCGGCGTGCTGACGGAATTCGTCGTAACCGCTGCTCACCGCACGCGTCGTTTGCCTTCAAAGGCTGGTGTGTGTGGCAACCACCGCAAGGTAAACTTAGCAGACGATACGTCAGTCATCCTCGAGTGAGCAGACTGGCCACTTTGGACCGTTGTGGAAGGTACAGAACTGGTACCACGCGATCGTCAGACACACACCGTCGACAGAGCACGGCAGTTAATTCCAGTGGATGTCAGACCTGAGTTTCTCCAGGCGTATACAACTTTCAAATAACTTCTGGGAATTCACCCACTTCATGAAAAAAAGTCGATAAGAGTGATTTGAATAATTACCGAGGAATCTCTTTGCTACCAACGACGTACAAGATCTTTTCGAGCTGAATCAGTCTTAGATCAACAATTTGGTGAATATCAAGCTGGTTTCAGGACATCAAGATCCTGTGCGGAGCAAATACATAACTTGAAATCTGTTATATCATACGCCAAATCAAGAACAAAAACGTTTGTTGTGACCTTTGTCGACTTTCAAAAAGCGTATGACTCAATTGATTGAGAAACAATAAAGAAGACCCTTACCGAATTTGGTCTAGATAGGAAAACAATCAATCTGATAAGCTCCACTTTAAACAGCACGGTGTCGAAAGTGAATTTCAAAGGTGAACCATCAGAACGATTTGAAATCTGTACAAGGGTGAGGCCCGCTGTCTCCATTGCTTTTCAACTGTGTCCTACAAAAGATAGAGAGTGGAAAACAACCGTACCGCCGGGTTATGGGATCCAAATTGAACACAAAAGAAATGGCCTCAGTGGAAACTGTTTGTCTTTTGCTGATGATCTGGCACTCATTGCAAATAATACTGACGAAGCTAAGGTTCAAGTGTCGAGCCTACAATCAATTGCTGCTAAGAATGGCCTAAAAGTAGCATTTAACAAAACTGAATTCGTCACAGACATGAAACACGCTCCTCGTCATATTGAAATACAAGTTCAGTATGTGTGTGTTGTCTTTCCTGCTTCAGTCGGAGAACCGAGGTTTTAAATTTGCGTGTACGCCGCGTGTCCGTTGCAGTTTGCCTTGAAAATGGCGGGATGTTCGCCTGCCGAAATGTCGGCGGTCGCTGAAAGTGTTACCTGGCTGAATTGGCGGAAGTTATTTGAAAATTCCAGTGGATGTTCCACATGGTTTCTATTTTTTTTTTTTTTTTTTTTTTTTTGCCTGCTATGGACCACGAAGATTTTGATTTCTTCCCTGATTCTGTTTTCCTCTTCTGCCAGTAGATTTTCATTTCGGCTGACTGTGCTTCTTTTCTCTGTTTTGAGCCCGCATCTCGTGGTCGTGCGGTAGCGTTCTCGCTTCCCCCACCCGGGTTCCCGGGTTCGATTCCCGGCGGGGTCAGGGATTTTCTCTGCCTCGTGATGGCTGGGTGTTGTGTGCTGTCCTTAGGTTAGTTAGGTTTAATTAGTTCTAAGTTCTAGGCGACTGATGACCTCAGCAGTTGAGTCGCATAGTGCTCAGAGCCATTGAGCCATTTCTCTGTTTTGACCATTTGCAGGCAGGACGTGGAACTGGCGTAGTAAGCGAAATAATGTTTTTAGTAATTTTGACTTTTTCTCTGTAAAACTTCTCGATCCTGAATGTCATCAAATGAAATTTCAGCTTGCTGTAAATCCTTTGGTAGGGCCATTTCGAATACGATTATTTTGTTTTTTAAATTGATGAATGTATGCGATGAGTAAGTCTTTGTCGGTTCATTCTTTCCGGATGACCAAAAAACGTCATTCTCCGCTTCCTCATGCTGGTAACAACGTCTTCTGTGTGTTAGTATAATTCACAGTTGCGTCTTCGGCGGAATTCTCCGTTTTCTTTGATAGAGCCAAGGATTTTCCTCAAAATTTTCCGGTCTTTTATTTGAAGTTTTCGTAGTGGTCCTTTCTTCGTCATGTTTAAATATTCTGGTTCATGCAAAGCTGACGGTCTAATTGCGGTGTTATAATGACAAAGTTTTAGGTTTAAAGACAGGCTTTTGCTTTTGTATAAGTCTTTGCACAGATGAGAAGCACCTTCTAGCTTAGAACACCTACTTTCTACAGCTGTATACTCTGAACCGTCACGTGTAATTATTTCTCTAAGATATTTAAATTTCTTCGAATGCTTGATTTTCTCTTCTTGTATTTCAATATGAGGAGCAGCGTGTTTCATGTCTGTGACGAATTCAGTTTTGTTAAATGCTATTTTTAGGCCAGTCTTAGCAGCAATTGATTGTTGGCTCGACACTTGAACCTTAGCTTCGTCAGTATTATTTGCAATGAGTGCCAGATCATCAGCAAAAGACAGTTTCCACTGAGGCCATTTCTTTTGTGTTCAATTTGGATCCCATAACCCGGCGGTACGGTTGTTTTCCACTCTCTATCTTTTGTAGGACACAGTTGAAAAGCAATGGAGACAGCGGGCCTCACCCTTGTACAGATTTCAAATCGTTCTGATGGTTCACCTTTGAAATTCACTTTCGACACCGTGCTGTTTAAAGTGGAGCTTATCAGATTGATTGTTTTCCTATCTAGACCAAATTCGGCAAGAGTCTTCTTTATTGTTTCTCGGTCAATTGAGTCATACGCTTTTTGAAAGTCGACAAAGGTCACAACAAACGTTTTTGTTCTTGATTTGGCGTATGATATAACAGATTTCAAGTTATGGATCTGCTCTGCACAGGATCTTGATGTCCTGAAACCAGCTTGATATTCGCCAATTTGTTGATCTAAGACTGATTCAGCTTTGTTTAACAACAGTCTGGAAAGATCTTGTACGGCGTTGGTATCAAAGACATTCCTCGGTAATTATTCAGATCTCTCTTATCGCCTTTTTTATGAAGTGGGTGAATAATTTCTAGGGTTCAGTCTAGAGATAGAGTTACAGTTTCCCAAATCTTCACCATGATATCATGGAGCTGTTTTATTGTATCATGATCTGCGTATTTCCACATTTCAGCTTAGATCTGATTCTCACCTCCAGATTTGTTATTTCTTAAGGCTTGTATAGTTTTCATGATTTCGTCCACATCTACATCTACATATACATACATACCCCGCAATCCACCATTCGGTACATGGCGGAGGGTACCTCGTACCACAACTAGCATCTTCTCTCCCTGTTCCACTCCCAAAGAGAACGAGGGAAATATGACTGCCTATATGCCTCTGTACGAGCCCTAATCTCTGTTATCTTATCTTAGTGGTCTTTTCCGCGAAATGTAAGTTGGCGGCAGTAAAATTGTACTGCAGTCAGCCTCAAATGCTGGTTCTCTAAATTTCGTCAGTACCGATTCACGAAGAGAACGCCTCCTTTCCTCCAGAGACTCCCGCCCGAGTTCCTGAAGCATTTCCGTAACACTCGCGTGATGATCAAACCTACCAGTAACAAATATAGCAGCCCGCCTCTGAATTGCTTCCATGTCCTCCCTGAATCCGACCTGATAGGGATCCCAAACGCTCGAGCAGAACTCAAGAATAGGTCGTATTAGTGTTTTATAAGCGGTCTCCTTTACAGAAGAACCACATCTTCCCAAATTTGTACCAATGAACCGAAGACGACCATCCGCCTTCCCCACAACTGCCATTACATGCTTGTCCCACTTCATATCGCTCTGCAATGTTACGCCCAAATATTTAATGGACGTGACTGTGTCAAGCGCTACACTACTAATGGAGTATTCAAACATTACGGGATTCTTTTTCCTATTCATCTGCATTAATTTACATTTATCTATATTTAGAATTAGCTGCCATTCTTAACACCAATCACAAATCCTGTCCAAGCCATCTTGTATCCTCCTACAAACGACGACACCTCCCCGTACACCACAGCATCATCAGCAAACAGCCGCACATTGCTATCCACCCTATCCAAAAGATCATTTATGTAGATAGAAAACAACAGCGGACCTACCACACTTCCCTGGGGCACTCCAGATGATACCCCCACCTCCGATGAAAACTCACCATCGAGGACAACGTACTGGGTTCTATTACTTAAGAAGTAATGTGGGAGGGGACTGTCTGCTGGAGGAACATGGTTGTATTTAGATACACACTTTCCATACTGTGCCCACCCGTCAAAAGGCGGAATAACCAACTCCTGCAGTGCGGGCCGTTGTGACGTGTGCAGGAAGACAGTGAATGACTTACTGGAAGTCACAGACACGGGTCTGGACCTATGTCGCCTCCAGTGCCATGAACAGCTGGCCTAGGTTCTACTGTTGAGGATCCGTGGCGCTTACAGGCTGATGAGCGTCGTCTCACACGTTCTTGTTTGGGTTTTCATCTGAGGAATCTCGTGACCACAGGGCTATCGTGAACTGATCCTGGCGCGCTTGAGAAAAACCTGCAGATATACGAGGGTCACTCCAAAAGAAGTACACACTATTTTTGTAAAACTATAGTTTTCATCCTGCATGTGTGAACGTTTTACAGTGTGTAGATACATCCTTCCCGCTTGTTTTCAAACTTAGTTCAACCCGTTCCCGCAAGTGGCGCCGTCACAGCATGTCTTCAAGATCGCTGCTACACGTGACGTTCGTCAGAAGCAACGTGCTGTCATACAATTCCTGTGCTTTGTAAACGAGACAGTGGGAAACATCCACAAGAGGTTGCAATAGGTGTATGGAGATGCTGCTCTCGATCGCAGTACAGTTAGTAGGTGGGCAAGCAGATTACGTGATGAAAGCGGGCTCGGCAATGTTGAGGATGGTCCTCACAGCGGTAGGCCTCATACTGCACACACTCCAGACAATGTGCAGAGAGTTAACGAATTGGTGACTGCTGACAGACGCGTCACAGTGAACGAACTGTCACGCTTCGTTGGGAGAGGGGAAGGAAGTGTTTGCTGAATACTGTAAGTGTTGACGTTAAAAAAGGTTTGTGCCATGTAGGTACCGAGGTTGTTGACAGTGGCTCACAAAGAAACAAGAAAAACAGTATGCAGCGAACTTTTGGAACAGTACGAGAATGGTGGAGATGAATTTCTTGGAAGAATTGTGACAGGTGATGTAACACGTCTCCATCATTTTTCACCAGAGACGAAGAGGTAATCAATGGAGTGGCATCATGCAAATTCACCCAAGGAAAAAAAAAAAATTCAAAACCACACCTTCTGCTGGAAAAGTTATGGCTACGGTGTTCTTCGATTTCGAAGGACTCTTGCTTGTGGACATTGTGCCAAGTGGAACCACCATAAATTCTAATGCATATGTGACGACACTGAAGAAACCTCAAGCTCGACTGAGTCGTGTTCGACCACATCGGCAAAAGCAAGATGTATTGCTGTCGCACGACAATGCACGGCCACATGTCAGTCAAAAAACTGTGGAAGTGATCACAAAACTTGGATGAACAACACTGAAACACCCGCTTTATAGTCGTGACCTGGCTCCATGTGACTATCATCTCTTTGGGAAACTGAAAGACTCTCTTCGTGGAACAAGGTTTGAAGATGATGACTCCCTTGCACACGCTGCCAAACAGTGGCTCCAAAAGGTTGGTCCAGAATTTTACCGTGCGGGTATACAGGCGCTGGTTCCAAGATGGCGTAAGGCAGTTGAGAGGGATGGAAATTATGTGGACAAACGAATTATCGTTCCTGAACGATGTTTCTACACACTGTAAAACTTTCAAACATGTAGAATAAAAGATGGATTTTTAAAAAAATAGTGTGCATTTCTTTTAGAGTGACCCTCGTAGATCGTTCAGGACATGCTGGCCGATGCGCAGTGACCACTTTTCATACAAACCGCTGGGTCGGATCATTTCTTTGTCTAGAATGGGAGGCCGACATGCGTTTGTCACATCTCGGCTGGTCGAGGATGACAGAATCGACGCCCAGGCTTTGCAATATCACTCAAACAGTTTTACGTTTGAAGTCCGTGAGTTCCGCGGAGCGCCCCATTCTGCTCTCTCACGATGTCTAATGACTACTGAGGTCGTTAATATGCAGTACCTGGCGATAGGTGGCAGCACAATGCACCTAATATGAAAAAAGTACGTTTTTGGGGGTGTCCGGATACTTTTTTCATATTAGGTGCATTGTGCTGCCACCTATCGCCAGGTACTGCATATTAACGACCTCAGTAGTCATTAGACATCGTGAGAGAGCAGCTCTGTGGAACTCACGGACTTCAAACGTAAAGTGATATACACTCCTGGAAATGGAAAAAAGAACACATTGACACCGGTGTGTCAGACCCACCATACTTGCTCCGGACAGTGCGAGAGGGCTGTACAAGCAATGATCACACGCACGGCACAGCGGACACACCAGGAACCGCGGTGTTGGCCGTCAAATGGCGCTAGCTGCGCAGCATTTGTGCACCGCCGCCGTCAGTGTCCGCCAGTTTGCCGTGGCATACGGAGCTCCATCACAGTCTTTAACACTGGTTGCATGCCGCGACAGCGTGGACGTGAACCGTATGTGCAGTTGACGGACTTTGAGCGAGGGCGTATAGTGGGCATGCGGGAGGCCGGGTGGACGTACCGCCGAATTGCTCAACACGTGGGGCGTGAGGTCTCCACAGTACATCGATGTTGTCGCCAGTGGTCGGCGGAAGGTGCAGGTGCCCGTCGACCTGGGACCGGACCGCAGCGACGCACGGATGCACGCCAAGACTGTAGGATCCTACGCAGTGCCGTAGGGGACCGCACCGCCATTTCCCAGCAAATTAGGGACACTGTTGCTCCTGGGGTATCGGCGAGGACCATTCGCAACCGTCTCCATGAAGCTGGGCTACGGTCCCGCACACCGTTAGGCCGTCTTCCGCTCAAGCCCCAACATCGTGCAGCCCGCCTCCAGTGGTGTCGCGACAGGCGTGAATGGAGGGACGAATGGAGACGTGTCGTCTTCAGCGATGAGAGTCGCTTCTGCCTTGGTGCCAATGATGGTCGTATGCGTGTTTGGCGCCGTGCAGGTGAGCGCCACAATCAGGACTGCATACGACCGAGGCACACAGGGCCAACACCCGGCATCATGGTGTGGGGAGCGATCTCCTACACTGGCCGTACGCCACTGGTGATCGTCGAGGGGACACTGAATAGTGCACGGTACATCCAAACCGTCATCGAACCCATCGTTCTACCATTCCTAGACCGGCAAGGGAACTTGCTGTTCCAACAGGACAATGCACGTCCGCATGTATCCCGTGCCACCCAACGTGCTCTAGAAGGTGTAAGTCAACTAACCTGGCCAGCAAGATCTCCGGATCTGTCCCCCATTGAGCATGTTTGGGACTGGATGAAGCGTCGTCTCACGCGGTCTGCACGTCCAGCACGAACGCTGGTCCAACTGAGGCGCCAGGTGGAAATGGCATGGCAAGCCGTTCCACAGGACTACATCCAGCATCTCTACGATCGTCTCCATGGGAGAATAGCAGCCTGCATTGCTGCGAAAGGTGGATATACACTGTACTAGTGCCGACATTGTGCATGCTCTGTTGCCTGTGTCTATGTGCCTGTGGTTCTGTCAGTGTGATCATGTGATGTATCTGACCCCAGGAATGTGTCAATAAAGTTTCCCCTTCCTGGGACAATGAATTCACGGTGTTCTTATTTCAATTTCCAGGAGTGTATGTCAGGTTCATTATAATGTGCCTATCATTTCATTAATGGTCATAGTTACTGTGATATTTCCGTAGAAGTAAGACACAGCGCGAAATTCGAGGAAGTTCGCAAAGACAAATAGGAGTCACTGTTATCTTGAGTTTGGTGCATATTACATAATAAGTTGCTGAGAATATAGCTAACATAATGAATTTTTCCTTAGACTTGGGTGGAGGTCTCTATCTGGCACCAATCTTGATAAAATTGATATGACATTGCACACTCATTTCCGATTGTGCTGCGCCAGTGATACAGCCAGAATGAAATATACTGTAGTGGATGGGTGCCAGGAGGTACACAGCGAGAACTTTCCAAATGATTTATTCGCTTCCACTAAAGAGCTTCGATCACCTCGGTGTGTGTCACAGGCCCCATATTGCTGAGGAAGTACCCCAGCGGCCTGTGCAACGCAACGCTGTGTCGTGTCGGCCTCGTTTAAGAGCTGTAGAGTTCTGATTACGTCAGGATGGCTGCACCAGCAGCTGACTCAGCGGCCACCGCCCCCGTTGACTCCGCACTGCTCTGCCAGGAGCTGTAGGACAGCCCCACTGCTGCTTCTTCCTCAGCTGACGTAGCTGGGAACGCGGTGGCAACGACTACCCCCAATCAGGCGTCCAAACCTGCGGCCCTCATCACAAAAGTCTCCAGCGTGTGTCGGGAGCTGAGATGACCGCCCACAGTAGCGACCCGAAGAGTGGTCCGCCCTGGCTGGCTGTGGACCCCGTGTCAGCCTCAGAGGGTCGAACCGACGACCTGCTGTGGACTGGGATGCTGTCGCCCCTTCTGTTGCCGTGTGTAGCTGCTGGTGCGACACACCCCACCATCCTGGAGAACTGTCACACTTCAATGAATCTTGTTAGAAAACAACACCTATTTATACTCAGTTGCATGCCTCTGTTTCGCTAACGCATCGCTCCCAGTCATGTACTCAGCACACCCCAGTCGCGCCAATGGGGCCCTTCTGCCTATAGCTTGTGACATGCGAACCGCTGCATTTATGCTTTTCAGCAGTTCGATGGCCCCAGTGGCCTCCATTCCACTTTGCAACCGCTGGTCAGCGTAACTTACTGCAATCCAGCATGCACCTGGCTGTAACTTGTGCACTCCGAAATATTGCACCAAATCTAACTTCCCTATCTTACACTGTGGTGCCGCTACAATACACAACGTTTCCCATATTTCATAGACAGTGAATAATTGCACACAAAAATGAGAGTGTTTTGCCGTATGATAATTATACAAAACTTCATTACCTAAAGTGTTATTCCACTAACTACATCGATGAAAGAATATAATTTTTAATACATAGCTGATCAAACTAGAAATGCTATGGCTTTGGGAACAAAATAATTGAACACATGACACGTTTATTTTGTACTGAGGATGGGCTTTTTCCTCAGTTCCTCACTAAATAAACTTAATAAACCCCTGTTTCAGAATTCTCTCGCAGTTGCGTCTGCACAACTTGTTAATGAGGTGAGACTGTGTGAACTCAGCTCAGTGTTGGCAAAAGAAGCAAATTTTGAAGGTGGCAACAAGAGAAATGAGTAGTTTTCCCTCATGATTCCCTTCTCGTGACACTCCTCGGACAGTCGGGAATGGTTAACAAGCCGGGTGAAAGAAATCGCTTCATTTTCGGCGGAATTCTTTTTAGATACTAACCAAAGAGGAGGTGACAGATCTGTCTGAATGGTCGCCATGCAAGTGTGGGCGCGAAGGGGCACAGCCTAATGTTTACAACAAAAGAGTGACCTTAGGATTCAGTTTAGAGCGGCCCTTCCCCTCCAGCACTCCGCACTTCCCCCGCAGCGCCTGTCCGCAGCCCCTGCCACTACTGCTCTCTCCACGCATGCTCTGCCATCCGCGCATCTACCGCCCATGCTATTCTGCATTTACTACACACCGGGGACACACTGCATTATTCTGCTGGTAGATGTCAACATGCAGGGGAAAAATACGAGGGGGGGGGGGGGCAAAAGAAACCGGATTGTTGTCATAAAAAGTTTATTGATGAACCTTTTTACAAAATTACTTCAGTCACCTTCAAAATACTCTCCATTACAAGCGATGCACTTGTCAAGTCTCTTTTCCCACGATTGGAAGCATGTTTGGAACTCTTCAAGTTTGATATTGTCCAGTGCCCTTTGCGAAGCTGTTTTTACCGCCTCCACATCGTCATAACGCTCCCTTTCAGGATTTTTTTCATTCGTGGAAATAGGAAAAAGTCGCACGGGGCTAGGCCCGGCGAATACGGAGCGTGGGGAACGACAGACCATCTCTGAGATGCCAAATAGTGGCTCACTAGTAAGGCCGTGTGTGCTGGAGCGTTGTCGTGATGCAGAAACCAGTCACCTGATCGCCAAAGTTCCGGGCGTTTCCTCCTCACATCCTCTCGCAGACGCCTTAAAACATCCAAGTAAAAGTGCTGGTTAACAGTCTGGCCAGGGGGTACGAATTCCCGATGCACAATTCCACGAACATCTAAAAAGACAATGGTCATTGTCTTCACATTTGACCTCACTTGCCTTGCTTTTTCTGGTCTGGGAGAGTTGGGAGTCCTCCACTGACTTGACGCTTGCTTGGTCATACCCGTAACACCATATCTCATCCTCTGTAATGACTTTGTCCAAGAAGTTTGGATCACGTGCAGTCTCTGTTTTCAAGTCCTGACACACATTCATGCGGATGGTTTTTTGCTCCTGTGTGAGAAGGCGCGGAACAAATTTAGCAGCAACACGTCTCATGTGCAAATCCTCACTCAAAATCCGCTGGCACGAGCTCCAACTGATTCCTGTCTCTGCTGAAATTTGGTCGATCGTTTGGCGACGATCCTCGATGTTTTGGCGGACCTTTTCAATGTTCTCCTCATTTCGCGATGTTGAAGGGCGTCCAGAACGAGCTTGGTCTTCAACACACATCTCACCACGTTTAAAGCGCCCAGACCACTCGAAAACCTGTGTGCGGCTCATAGCGTCCTCCTGGAAAGCTTCCTGAAGCATTTGGTGTGTCTACGTTGCAATTTTTTTAAGCAGGAAACAAAATTTCTCACACACTCTTTGTTCTCTTAAAGTTGCCATAACGACTTCGCAGATATAACCCACCAATAGTCATAGAAACACAATACCACACTTGCACGTTCAGCTCAACACTGACGCCGTCTGCACAGCTGTTTCAGGAAGGTCTCTACTAACACCATCTAGCGTGAGAACCCTGCACTACGTCTACGAGTGGCAGCGCCCTTGGTGTTCGGTTTCTTTTCGGTCCCCCCTCGTAGACTGCATGTATGGGTGGATATTATCCCCAATGGTAGATGGGTACTTATCTCCTTTTTTTTGCTACAGCCTTTATCCCGCATTGTGTACAGGGTCGGCAGGGTTACGTACGGATTTGGCATGGTGGCCAGATGCCCTTCCTGCCACCACCCCATACTCCTCGGGATGGAAGTAGTGTACCCCAGCTGTCTCCATCTAGTGTGTATCAGGAAATAGTGTGTGTTTCAAACGTCTGCGAGTCGTGTAACTGAGGCGGGATGTGGAGACCAGCCCTGTATTCACCTAGGAGGATGTGGAAACCGCCTAAAAACCACATCCAGGCTGGCTGGCACACCGGCCGTCGTCGTTAATCCACCGGGCGTATTGGAACCAGGGCCGGCGCGCCTACCCGAGTCCAGGAAGCAGCGCGTTTCCGCTCTCAGCTATCTTGGCGGGTCGGTAGATGGAAACTTATATTGATCCATTATTCCTTCCAGGATGACGAAATCTTCTAGGGAACGCCACAAAAACATTGTGCAGAGCATAAAACTCACTCTCCAGTTAAAGCTTCCACATCTGGGCACAGCCCTATAGAAGTTCGTTGCTGAGAGTTTGCATTCAGATGACCATCTATCCAATGAGGCATAAAACGTGGTTCGCCTGAAAAGGCCACCTTCAGCACTCCATGGACGTCCAGTAGCGCTAATGGCGCCCAAATTCCAGCCTTCGTCGCCAATGAACAGTAGTCAGTTTGGGTGCATGGAGCAGGTGTCTGCTGCAGAGGCACATACAGGGTGAAAAGTAATTAAACCGACAAACTCTGGGACGTTGTAGGGGGTATCAAAACAAACCCACTCCTGGAAATTGAAATAAGAACACCGTGAATTCATTGTCCCAGGAAGGGGAAACTTTATTGACACATTCCAGGGGTCAGATACATCACATGA
Organism: Schistocerca serialis cubense; assembly: GCF_023864345.2. Classification (NCBI taxonomy): domain Eukaryota; kingdom Metazoa; phylum Arthropoda; class Insecta; order Orthoptera; family Acrididae; genus Schistocerca; species Schistocerca serialis. The sequence goes on from NC_064647.1 coordinate 114,474,387, forward strand.
TCACACTGACAGAACCACAGGCACATAGACACAGGCAACAGAGCATGCACAATGTCGGCACAAGTACAGTGTATATCCACCTTTCGCAGCAATGCAGGCTGCTATTCTCCCATGGAGACGATCGTAGAGATGCTGGATGTAGTCCTGTGGAACGGCTTGCCATGCCTTTTCCACCTGGCGCCTCAGTTGGACCAGCGTTCGTGCTGGACGTGCAGACCGCGTGAAACGACGCTTCATCCAGTCCCAAACATGCTCAATGGGGGACAGATCCGGAGATCTTGCTGGCCAGGGTAGTTGACTTACACCTTCTAGAGCACGTTGGGTGGCACGGGATACATGCGGACGTGCATTGTCCTGTTGGAACAGCAAGTTCCCTTGCCGGTCTAGGAATGGTAGAACGATGGGTTCGATGACGGTTTGGATGTACCGTGCACTATTCAGTGTCCCCTCGACGGTCACCAGTGGTGTACGGCCAGTGTAGGAGATCGCTCCCCACACCATGATGCTGGGTGTTGGCCCTGTGTGCCTCGGTCGTATGCAGTCCTGATTGTGGCGCTCACCTGCACGGCGCCAAACACGCATACGACCATCATTGGCACCAAGGCAGAAGCTACTCTCATCGCTGAAGACGACACGTCTCCATTCGTCCCTCCATTCACGCCTGTCGCGACACCACTGGAGGCGGGCTGCACGATGTTGGGGCGTGAGCGGAAGACGGCCTAACGGTGTGCGGGACCGTACCCCAGCTTCATGGAGACGGTTGCGAATGGTCCTCGCCGATACCCCAGGAGCAACGGTGTCCCTAATTTGCTGGGAAGTGGCGGTGCGGTCCCCTACGGCACTGCGTAGGATCCTACGGTCTTGGCGTGCATCCGTGCGTCGCTGCGGTCCGGTCCCAGGTCGACGGGCACGTGCACCTTCCGCCGACCACTGGCGACAACATCGATGTACTGTGGAGACCTCACGCCCCACGTGTTGAGCAATTCGGCGGTACGTCCACCCGGCCTCCCGCATGCCCACTATACGCCCTCGCTCAGTCAACTGCACATACGGTTCACGTCCACGCTGTCGCGGCATGCTACCAGTGTTAAAGACTGCGATGGAGCTCCGTATGCCACGGCAAACGCTGACACTGACGGCGACGGTGCACAAATGCTGCGCAGCTAGCGCCATTCGACGGCCAACACCGCGGTTCCTGGTGTGTCCGCTGTGCCGTGCGTGTGATCATTGCTTGTACAGCCCTCTCGCAGTGTCCGGAGCAAGTATGGTGGGTCTGACACACCGGTGTCAATGTGTTCTTTTTTCCATTTCCAGGAGTGTATTTTTCCTTAACGTCATTTTTTCCTATGGGGATTATTTAAACCGGTGGAGGCCGTATTGCGCTTTTCAGTTGATAGAGGGCGTATTACGCTCTTCAGCTGTAGGCAACTGCTGTCCACCAGTGCAGTAGTGCATTGTCTCTGTTTACTAATGGAGCGATACACCTTGAGTGAGTACACTGATATGCTTGGTGCCTGTGTAGAGTACCACAAGTGACGAGCTGCACAGCGGGTTTATCAACAACAATATCCTAATTGCCGTAGCTCGCATCATGCGACCTTTCCTGCTGTGTACCAACGTCTGCGTGAGATCGGGTCATTTAGCAGATTACCTGGACAGGGACGCCGTAGCACGGTAAGAACGATGCAATTTGAGGAAGCTGTCTTGCAGCATGTGGAGTGGGATCCTTCAATCAGCACTCGTGCAATTGCACATAACATGGGGACGAATCAGAGGAATGTAAGAACAGTCCTTCGAGAACAATTGTTACTTTCATTTCACCCAGAACCTGGAACCAGTTGATTATGCACGCAGAGTACAGTTTTCGCAGTGGTACCTGGAAAAATGTTTAATGTATCCTACATTTCCATCCTCTGTGTTGTTTACGATGAAGCAACGTTCGGGCGTGATAGAGTCTTCAACATGAACAATTCGCATGTTTGGAGTGAGGATAACCCACATGCCACAGTTTCTAGTGCGGTTCTTCGTTAATGTGTGGGTCGGTGTTGTTGGGGATTGTTTAATTGCGCCATATCTGCTACCTAGGCCATTAAGTGGCCGGCACTATTACAATTTTCTCGCCAGAGTATTGTCAGGATTGCTGGAAGACGTCCTGCTCCCTACAAGATAACGCATGTGGTTCCAACATGACGGGCCGCCAGCACATTTCAGTCGTCGTGTGCGTCGATTCCTTGACCGACGGTTCCCAGAAACGTGGATTGGCAGAGGTGGTCCTGTACCGTGGCCTGCTCCATCCCCAGATATGTCCCCTCTGGACTTTTTTGTGTGGGGAGAGATGCGCAACCTTGTTTACACAACTCCTGTTGCATCAGAAGAGGATCTGGTTGCCCGGACAGTAGCAGCAGCAGGAACAATTCAGGATACTCCTGGGGTTTTTGCTCGTGTCAGACAAAACATGATCCGACGGTGTATCCTTTGTTCACGTGTCAACGGAGGCATTTTTGAAAATCTACTGTAATTGAAATTGGGTTGTGTTAATGGGTTGTCTCTTGGTCATAAAAATGGAAAACTGTTTGTTGGTTTAATTATTTCGACGCCAGAGAAATCTTCCTCTACCGGTTTAAATACTCCTCATAGGAGAAAACGACATTAGGGAAAAATATTTGTTCTGATGTCCCCTACAACCTCCCAGAGTTTGTCGGTTTGAATACTTTTCACCCTGTATGCCGTAACACACGGAGAAGAGTCAGTGATGAGGCACTGCTGGTAGATCGTTGCTTCACCTGAGTGCTCAGTTGCTGTTTTATTCTCCCCTACACATCTCCTCTGCCATCGTTCACCCCTGTCAAAAAAAAATTGTTCAAATGGCTCTGAGCACTATGGGAGTTAACATCTGAGGTCATCAGTCCCCTAGAACTTAGAACCACTTAAACCTAACTAACCTAAGGACACCACACAACACCCGGTTCACCTCTGTCACCTACAGCCTATGGTGCAACACAGTTGCCCCAGCACCCGTGTTGGATAGCCGCATTTTGACGCCCATGGTATACTTCAACCAAGATGGCATTTGAACAGTTTACAGACTTAACCATTTCATAAGTGCTGCTACACTTAGCCCAAAAGCCAATGATCATGCCCTTTCGAACGTCAGATAAATCGTCCTGATTACGCATTACGACAGCGACTACACTGTTTCCAAAAAAATGGCTTGAGTAATATGGGACTTAAAATCTGAGGTTGAAAGGTCTCTGTTGGATTCCTTTCATCTTAATTTCTTAAATCTGTTGTCATTTACGGCATAAATATCTCTTCTAAATTTACTGTGGTGTTTCTGACTATCTGGGAGGAGACTGAGCAGTGGGACGTGTTACTTTTACACTTAAACAAGAACGATCTGTCACACCACTACACTTTAAAACACAGTTTATATGTAATTCATGTCACACAGTCTCATACAGAACCTACATCCGCTTTCTTTTATATACTGTATATCATAAGATACTGTCATCCCCCTTCCCTTCTGTGTGAGAGGATGAATGAGCAAATGTATTTCTAGTTGCATGCTTGATGGTAGCAGACAAGCCTGTCTGCTAGAGAACAGTAGGACCAACGTCAGAACAGGTAGCTACGCTTTCTAAAAGCAGGAAGTTTCTATTCTTAGTATGGTCCTGTCCGTCCCTTGTCATGTTGATATAGGAAGCTGCCTCTCTGGTCACTTCCGTTTGTATCTGGAAGCACCCTTGGTAGGGGCCCACGCCAGTCGGTCCGCGGCAAGCGTCTGAAGTGGTAAGATCTCCGGCTAAGCGCGTCACTGCTAACTGAAAATTTAATCACCTTTATTTCAAGTTTATATCTAAAATATCTAATGCTATCTCAAATTGCAATGCAGTGTAGTTCGAGTGTGAAGTTCAGAATATCTTCCAGTAGTTGCTTTGTCACTACTTTGTGATTAAAGTCGAACCACGCGTTGATCAGTAACTCTAAGATCATCAATCTTAAATGCGAATGTGCTAGAGATTATAACGTCTAGTCTTGACAATATTTTTCGATATAGCAACTTTTCTTTATGTTCAACCGACGTGGGGTGTAGTTTGTGAGACCACTACCACATGCTTATACAATTGTTTGACCCACGAGGTTAATAGTATGACGATAGTAACCAGTTCGAGGTTTATCTTTTGTAAATTGAGTTTCGATGTAATTTAATTTAATTACAAAAATTTTTATGGAGTTACACTCTTTGTGTAAACCAAGGTGACCACGTGAAGCATGTGGTGTAATCATCAAAGTGGCCCTCAGCTATTCTTTTCAGGAAGATTTCACAGAGAGTTAGTATGAATTTAGTATACCAGTAATTTCATGACGGACAGGATTGCGCTACGAACGTAACTTCTTTGGGTGAAAATTGAATCGGTTGGTTGTGGTTAATTTCCTCTTGCATATGTTTCAACGTTCTTCGTGTGTTATTTCATGAATGCAGTGTTGTATGCAGTCTTCCAATCTTGGCTCCATATTTGATGTGTTCCGTAAGATTACAAACTCACATTTTCACAATCCTAAATAGGGCACCAGTTTAGTTATGAATCAAGTTTGATATGCTGAAATTTTAACGGAACAATGATCAATGTTAAAATAAATGTCCAAATATAAACTGATTCATTTCTTTTTATTTAAATTCTTTTTTTTTATATAGATCACCGGTTGTCGTAAGACGACTATTAAAAGATTATAATTAATGTTAGTCTGGTTGGGAATTTGGAAAGCTAGACTGGATACCTGGTGAAACAGTTGCTCAATAATGCAAGGTTAACTTCCCCAGATAGCTCACAGCTTTTAACCCGCTTTTATTGTCTTGAATATCAGCACCGCTTTCAGAACAACTTAATGCATCAACTTTACAAGGTCATCAGTCCCCTAGACTTAGAACTACTTAAACCTATCTAAACCAAGGACATCACACACAGCAATGCCCGAGGAGGGATTCGAACCTGCGACCGTAGCAGCAGCGCGCTTCCAGACTGAAACGCCTAGAATCACTCGGCCACAGCGGGCCGGCTATACTGTTTTACGCGTCCCCTCGACACGCTTTATATACCCGACATTACCAATGCTGCCACCTGCTGCCGTGTGAGTGATTACTGCACGTCGATGTAGAACATAGACAATGATCACATTCGTGTAATTTGGAGTCATGACAGCACTTCAAAAGCGAACTATCGTGTTAGGAATTGCCCGTCGTCAGACCATGAATAAGGTTCGTCTGTTTTTTTGTTTATGAACGCGGGCGGTTCAACGTATCTACAAGAAACAGTGTACTGGTTACAGCAATATAGGCTACAGTGGCTCCAGTAGTCGTAAAAGGGTCCCAACCGACAGGCATCGCAGACGAGAGTTGCGGCTTCTCAATATCAGTCGGCTTCAAACACGACGCTATTGCTGCTACAGTGAACGCGGGTACATCTCAACCAATTTCCGAATTTCAGGAAAGGACGTGAAGGGGTCGAGCGCTTCGCAAATGCCACTTCTCGCAACGACACAGAAACACATCGCAGGAACTGCTCAGTAGCTGACTTAAGTCGTGTAGTGTGGTGCCCCGAGTTACAGTTTTGCCACTTTTTCTAAAACTATGCAAGTTGCCGGATGCACCGACATCCCAATGACGGCGTTAAACCACAGTGTATGGAGGTTACAGTCAAGGTCAAGAATGACTCTGCAATCTTTTAGGGTTTGTTTTCGTACCATGATGTGGGTCCACAGATGGATTCCGGAAACAGCGATCTTGTGAGACCCAACTCGCTTTATTTGTTCATGAGATCCAGAAAATATTAGATACAGGTTCCCTGGTAGATGCCATTTTCCTTGACTTCCGGAAGGCGTTCGATACAGCTCCGCACTGTCGCCTGATAAACAAAGTAAGAGCCTACGGACTATCAGACCAGCTGTGTGGCTGGATTGAAGAGTTTTTAGCAAACCGAACACAGCATGTTGTTCTCAATGGAGAGACGTCTACAGATGTTAAAGTAACCTCTGGCGTGCCACAGGGTAGTGTTACGGGGCTATTGCTTTTCAAAATATATATAAATGACTTAGTAGATAGTGTTGGAAGTTACATGCGGCGTTTCGCGGATGATGCTGTAGTATACAGAGAAGTTGCAGCATTAGAAAATTGTAGCGAAATGCAAGAAGATCTGAAGAGGATAGGCACTTGGTGCAGGGAGTGGCAACTGACCCTTAACATAGACAAATGTAACGTATTGCGAATACATAGAAAGAAGGATCCTTTATTGTATGATTATATGATAGCGGAACAAACACTGGTAGCAGTTGTTGTTGTTGTGGTCTTCAGTCCTGAGACTGGTTTGATGCAGCTCTCCATGCTACTCTATCTTGTGCAAGCTTCTTCATCTCCTAGTACCTACTGCAGCCTACATCCTTCTGAATCTGCTTAGCGTATTCATCTCTTGGTCTCCCTCTACGATTTTTACCCTCCACGCTGCCGTCCTGTACTAACTTGGTGATACCTTGATGCCTCAGAACATGTCTTACCAACCGATCCCTTCTTCTGGTCAAGTTGTGCCACAAACTTCTCTTCTCCCCAATCCAATACTTCCTCATTCGTTATGTGATCTACCCATCTAATCTTCAGCATTCTTCTGTAGCACAACATTTCGAAAGCTTCTATTCTCTTCTTGTCCAAACTATTTATCGTCCATGTTTCACTTCCATACATAGCTACACTCCATACAAATACTTTCAGAAATGACTTCCTGACATTTAAATCTATAGTCGATGTTAACAAATTTCTCTTCTTCAGAAACGCTTTCCTTGCCATTGCCAGTCTACATTTTATATCCTCTCTACTTCGACCATCATCAGTTATTTTGCTACCCAAATAGCAAAACTCCTTTACTACTTTAAGTGTCTCATTTCCTAATCTAATTCCCTCAGCGGCCGTGCGGTTAAAGGCGCTGCAGTCTGGAACCGCGCGACCGCTACGGTAGCAGGTTCGAATCCTGCCTCGGGCATGGATGTTTGTGATGTCCTTAGGTTAGTTAGGTTTAAATAGTTCTAAGTTCTAGGAGACTAATGACCTCAGCAGATGAGTCCCATAGTGCTCAGAGCCATTTGAACCATTTAATTCCCTCAGCATCACCCGACTTAATTTGACTACATTCCGTTATCCTCGTTTTGCTTTTGTTGATGTTCATCTTATATCCTCCTTTCAAGACACTGTCCATTCCGTTCAACTGCTCTTCCAAGTCCTCTGCTGTTTCTGACAGAATTATAATGTCATCGGCGAACCTCAAAGTTTTTATTTCTTCTCCATGGATTTTAATACCTACTCCGAATTTTTCTTTTGTTTCCTTTACTGCTTGCTCAATATACAGATTGAATAACATCGGGGATAGGCTGCAACCCTGTCTCACTCCCTTCCCAACCACTGCTTCCCTTTCATGTCCCTCGACTCTTATAACTGCCGTCTAGTTTCTGTACAAATTGTAAATAGCCTTTCGCTCCCTGTATTTTACCCCTGCCACCTTCAGAATTTGAAAGAGAGTATTCCAGTCAACATTGTCAAAAGCTTTCTCTAAGTCTACAAATGCTAGAAACGTAGGTTTGCCTTTCCTTAGTCTTTCTTCTAAGATAAGTCGTAAGGTCAGTATTGCCTCACGTCTTCCAGTATTTCTACGGAATCCAAACTGATCTTCCCCGAGGTCGGCTTCTACTAGTTTTTCCATTCGTCTGTAAAGAACTCGTGTTAGTATATTGCAGCTGTGGCTTATTAAACTAACTGTTTGGTAATTTTCACATCTGCCAACACCTGCTTTCTTTGGGATTGTTTCATACATCTTGCTCACCAGATGATAGAGTTTTGTCAGGACTGGTTCTCCCACGGCCGTGGGAGAGCCATTCCATTGAAACAGTAGTTCCAATGGAATGTTGTCTACTCCGGGGGCCTTGTTTCGACTCAGGTCTTTCAGTGCTCTGTCAAACTCTTCACGCAGTATCGAATCTCCCATTTCACCTTCATCTACATCCTGTTCCATTTCCATAATATTGTCCTCAAGTACATCGCCCTTGTATAGACCCTCTATATTCTCCTTCCACCTTTCTGCTTTCCCTTCTGTGCTTAGAATTGAGTTTCCATCTGAGCTCTTCATATTCAAACAAGTGGTTCTCTTTTCACCAAAGAACTCTTTAATTTTCCTGTAGGCAGTATCTATCTTAACCCTAGTTAGATAAGCCTCTACATCCTTACATTTGTCCTCTAGCCATCCCTGCTTATCCATTTTGCACTTCCTGTCGATCTCATTTTTGAGACGTTTGTATTCCTTGTTGCCTGCTTCATTTACCGCATTTTTATATTTTCTCCTTTCATCAACTAAATTCAGTGTTTCTTCTGTTACCCAAGGATTTCTACTAGCCTTTCGTCTTTTTACTTACTTGATCCTCTTCTGCCTTCACTACTTCTTCCCTCAAAGCTACCCATTCTTCTTCTACTGTATTTCTTTCCCCCATTCCTGTCAATTGTTCCCAGAAACTCTGTACAACCTCTGGTTCTTTCGGTTTATCCAGGTCCCATCTCCTTAAGTTCCCACCTTTTTGCAGTTTCTTCAGTTTTAATCTACAGGTCATAACCAATAGATTGTGGTCAGAGTCCACATTTGCCCCTGGAAATGTCTTACAATTTAAAACCTGGTTCCTAAATCTCTGTCTTACCATTATATAATCTATCTGATACCTTTTAGTATCTCCAGGGTTCTTCCATGTATACAACCTTCTTTCATGATTCTTAAACCAAGTGTTAGCTATGATTAAATTATGCTCTTTGCAAAATTCTACCAGACGGCTTCCTCTTTCATTTCTCTCCCCCAATCCATATTCACCCACTACGTTTCCTTCTCTCCCTTTTCCTGCTCTCGAATTCTAGTCACCCATGACTATTAAATTTTCGTCACCCTTCACTATCTGAATAATTTCTATTGTCTCATCATACATTTCTTCAATTTCTTCGTCATCTGCAGAGCTAGTTGGCATATAAACTTGTACTACTGTAGTAAGTGTGGGCTTCGTATCTATCTTGGCCACAATAATGCGTTCACTATGCTGTTTGTAGTAGCTTACCCGCAGTCCTATTTTCCTATTCATTATTAAACCTACTCCTGCATTACCCCTATTTGACTTTGTGTTTATAACCCTGTAGTCACCTGACTAGAAGTCTTGTTCCTCCTGCCACCGAGCTTCACTAGTTCCCACTATATCTAGCTTTAACCTATCCATTTCCCTTTTTACATTTTCTAACCTACCTGCCCGATTAAGGGATCTGACATTCCACGCTCCGATTCGTAGAAGGCCAGTTTTCTTTCTCCTGATAACGACGTCCACAAGAGTAGTCCCCGCCCGGAGATCCGAATGGGAGACTATTTTACCTCCGGAATATTTTACCCAAGAGGACGCCATCATCATGTAATCATACAGTAAAGCTGCATGCCCTCGGGAAAAATTACGGTCGTAGTTTCCCCTTGCTTTCAGCCGTTCGCAGTACCAGCACAGCAAGGCCGTTTTGGTTATTGTTACAAGGCCAGATCAGTCAATCATCCAGACTGTTGCCCTTGCAACTACTTAAAAGGCTGCTGCACCTCTTCAGTAAACACACGTTTGTCTGGCCTCTCAACAGATACCCCTCCGTTGTAGTTGCACCTACGGTACGGCTATCTGTATCGCTGAAGCACGCAAGCCTCCCCACCAATGGTTCATGGGGGGAGGGAGTTACTTCTGTAAAATATCTGGGAGTATGCGTGCGGAACGATTTGAAGTGGAATGATCATATAATATTAATTGTTGGTAAGGCGGGTGCCAGGTTGAGATTCATTTGGAGAGTCCTTAGAAAATGTAGTCCATCTCAAAGGAGGTGGCTCACAAAACACTCGTTCGACCTATACTTGAGTATTGCTCATCAGTGTGGGATCCGTAGCAGGTCGGGTTGACGGAGGTGATAGAGAAGATCCAAAGAAGAGCGGCGCGTTTCGTCACAGGGTTATTTGGTAAGCGTGATAGCGTTACGGAGATGTTTAGCAAACTCACGTGGCAGACTCTGCAAGAGAGGCGCTCTGCATCGCGCTGTAGCTTGCTGTCCAGGTTTCGAGAGGGTGCGTTTCTGGATGAGGTATCGAATATATAGATTCCCCCTACTTATACCTCCCGAGGAGATCACGAATGTAAAATTAGAAAGATTCGAGCGCGCACGGAGGCTTTCCGGCAGTCGTTCTTCCCGCGAACCATACGCGACCGGAACCGGAAGGGGAGGTAATGACAGAGTTACGTAAAGTGCCCTCCGCCAGACACTGTTGGGTGGCTTGCGGAGTATAAATGTAATGTAGATTTAGATACAGGTTACCGTGAACATCAACACTTTCTTCTTCGTCTTCACAAATGTTGTTGACAGTGCCCTCTTGCGAGACAACAGCCGTGTTCGCAGGACTGCTTGCGTATGCCCCTGTTCTGACGAACACTCAGCCACCATGTCACATATCGGTTGATCCGATAAATCACCCAATCTCATTTTGATACAAACGTGTATAGCGATTCTGAGCTTTTGGTGTAACGTAGCAATAAATACTTCCGCAAAGTGGTATCTCTGCGGCATCTAATAAAAAAAATGGTTCAAATGGCTCTGAGCACTATGGGACTTAACTTCTGAGGTTATCAGTCCCCTAGAACTTAGAACTACTTAAACCTAACTAACCTAAGGACACCACACACATCTATGCCCGAGGCAGGATTCGAACCTGCGACCGTAGCAGTCGCGCGGTTCCGGACTGAAGCGCCTAGAACCGCTCGGCCACCGCGGCCGGCGGCATCTAATAGCCACGAGTAGCTTCACATGCACACGATATAGGTGAAGACACTGATGGACTCTCTTCTTTGCTATTAGAGTGGTTGTGAAGACGTTGCCTGTAACTCAGTAATATTCTTGACGTCCTCTTACAAGGGCTATACCTGATTCTAGGGAATGAATTCGAATTTCTGCGCCCTTGTCTCGAAACCGACTTACTGTCGCTGAGTTCATGGATCATGGAGTATCATAAAAACCGTTCTGAAATGCAAAGAAAAGTACATAAATAAATAAATTGATCATTTGCTAGTTTAGCGCCACTGCTTCGCTCGCGTATGACATGCATAGATTTTTTTTGTGTTTATTTAATCAAATATTTATGTTGTTCACAAACTGCAACACCTTCTAAGCTTTTCACGCTTATTAAGGCCATACAAGCGATTCTTGTAGCTGGAGTCAACAGTTTTTGTTAATCATGCCTTTTGCATTCTTGTGAAGATACTTCCATAGTAACTTTCATCCCCTAACCAACATTTCTTTATATTTAACCGAGTGGTGAAAAATTTCCGTAAATTTGGCTTTAAATTTTTTTTAATGTAACAGAATATTTTCTTATAAATTTTCATGAGCTATAGGACTTCCTTAGGTGTTTAATTTCCTGAAATACTGAAACACGTGTTTTTTTATGTCCAACCGAGAAACCAAATACCAGTTGTCATAGATGTACCCTTAAAATATTTTAGTAGCTATTTAATAATTATTTTTTTTAAACAAAAATTTTTTTTATTTTCTGACCGAGAAACCAAATACCAGTTTTCATAGTTCTAGTTTCAAAATTCTCTTAATAGCGATGTACTTTCAAACAGCTTTTAATCTCCTTCAGGAATGGAATTTCTGTCAAACCCTTCTTAAACGAAGCCTACAGTGTAAGATCCACTTCCTCTCCAAACTTCAAATTTCTATCCTTACCAGTTCGGACCGGGCAAAGACGAGTCAATGAATCTATCTGATCCTATTTGACCCCCCTTAGGGGTTGAATTTCCGAAAACAGTGAAACACGTATTTTTCCAATCTCTAACCGCGAAGCGAAACACCAGTTTTCAAAGTTTTAGCTCGAAGAATGCTTTTTCAATGAAATATTTTCATAAAACTTTTCACCTCATATTTCACTCCATCGGAGGTTGAATTTCCAGAAACAGTGGCATGCGTATGTTTTATTTTTAACAGAGTAGCCAAATACAAATTTTCATAGTTTTAGCTTCAAAAATGCTTCCAAAACCGAGTATTTCCATAAAAACTTTCATCCTCATTTCATTCACATAGAGGGTGCATTTCCAAAAAGACTAAAACACGCATTTTTTTTAACGGGAATCAAACTTTAAATTCTCATAGATTTAGCTTTAAAAATGCATTCATAATAAAACATTTCCATAAAAATTCTCACCCCTATTTCGCAAACGTAGGGTTTCAATTTTCAAAACCACTGAAACGAGAACTATTTTAATTGTTAACCAAGAATTCAAATACCAATGTTCATGGATATAGGTTTAAAAATACTTTCTTAGTTCTTTAATAGAGATATATTTTTAAAAAAATCTTTCACCCACTATAGCACCCCTATAGGGCTAAATTACCGAAAATGCTGAAACATGTATTTATTTATTTCTGATCAAGAAACCAAATACCAATTCCCATAGATCTGGCTTCAAAATTATTATCGTTTTCCTTGGTCCTTTGTCCCACTCCAACACAGGGTCGGCCTTGTTACTATGGATTTGGCAATATTAGTGTCAGAGGGTGGCCGGATGTCCTTCCTGTAACCACCCTGTACCCCCTGGGATGGAATTAGTGTCCGAAGCTGTCTACGTCTAGTATAAGACATGAAATAGTTCGAACATCTTCAAAGGTCGGCGAGTCGTGGAACTGAGGCAGGAAGTGGGGACCAACGCGGTATTCACCTGGCGGGATGTGGAAAACCACCTAAAAACCACATACAGGCTGGCCGGCACACTGGCTCTCGCCGTTAATCCTCTGAGCGGATTCAATCGGGGGCTGGCGCGCCTACCCGAGTCCAGGATGCAGCGCATTACCGCTCTCGGCTAACCTGTCGAGTTAGATTCAAAATTATAATGACGGCATTTAAAACAAAACAAAAACCCTTCACCCCCTATTTCATCCCTTAGGGGTTGGAATTGCGAAAAATCCCTTCTTGACTGACGCCCCCGTTCTCCAAACTTCGCTTTTTACCCTTAGCCGTATGCGCTGGGCGATCATGAGTCAGACAGTCAGGACATTGTCTGTTATATAGAGAGATGACAGATTAGTAGGCAATTACGTAATGTCGAACGTGACCTCGTTTGGGGATTGGCGGTAGTGTCGCGACAAGAGGTGGTCACGGGGTACCAGTGGCCGAAGCCATGATCCTGGAGGGCCTGTGCAGAGCGAAGATACCGGAGTACTTCACTGGGGTCAGCGTCGACTACAAGCAAACCTTCTACCTGGTTGTCATCAGCACCGCTTAGTAACAGCCGCGGCGCACCGTGCATCCATGGGGCTGTTTGCTGATAAAGGGGAGTGACATTCTGTAATCCTCGTGGTGATTGGTGTCTTGTCCACCCGACTTCCTAATAATTTTCTGGTTTGTCCCCGACCCTCAGAGTTTTACTCGGTCGGCTCTTTGGTCGTAAATATGGGTCGTAGTATTGTACTGAGACACTGGTTGTCGTTTAAAAATTTGTCTGCTTACTATATTGTCTTCATTTATTTTCTTTTGGTTTGTACCCGACCCTCAGAGTTTTACTCGGTTGGCTCTTTGGTCGTAAATATAGACTGTAGTATTGTACTACACACTAGTTGTCGTTTGAAAATTTGCTCTGATGTTACATGTCCTTTATTTTCTAGTTTATACCCTATCATTAATGTTTTAATGAATCAGCTCCTCGTCGAAAATACAGTCGGAACGATTGTACCTAGGCACAGGTTGCCGTTAAACAAACAGGGGTTTTGTGGTTACATTTAGATCTTAACCGTTTCAGTTCCTTCATTGTAATTGCATTTGAGATAATCTGAACTACCTGTTGTACTAAGCTGTGCGTTCCTATCTTTGAAAGGTCGGGTCATTTTTATCTATTTTTAACTGGATCTTGTGGTTCCACAGAGTGAGTTCTCTTGTAATAAGCGCTCATAAGTAATGTTTTAATACGTTCCCTCAGAGCGGCCTCCATAACAGAGAAGCAATGTTAACAGCCAACTGTCACCAGGGCTTTAGTCAGAATAAGACCGTCAAAAGGGACGAGTTGGTGTCCAGTCGCATCTTGGTTGCTCACTGAAATCTACATCTACATCCATACACCGCAAGCCACCTGACGGTGTGTGGCGGAGGGTACCTTGAGTACCTCTATCGGTTCTCTCTTCTATTCCAGTCTCGTATTGTTCGTGGAAAGAAGGATTGTCGGTATGCCTCTGTGTGGGCTCTAATCTCTCTGATTTTATCCTCATGGTCTCTTCGCGAGATATACGTAGGAGGGAGAAATATACTGCCCGACTCCTCGGTGAAGGTATGTTCTCGAAACTTCAACAAAAGCCCGTACCGAGCTACTGAGCGTCTCTCCTGCAGAGTCGTCCACTGGAGTTTATCTATCATCTCCGTAACGCTTTCGCGATTACTAAATGATCCTGTAACGAAGCGACCTGCTCTCCGTTGGATCTTCTCTATCTCTTCTATCAACCCTATCTGATACGGATCCCACTCTGCTGAGCAGTATTCAAGCAGTGGGCGAACAAGTGTACTGTAACTTACTTCCTTTGTTTTCGGATTGCATTTCCTTAGGATTCTTCCAATGAATCTCAGTCTGGCATCTGCTTTACCGACGATCAACTTTATATGATCATTCCATTTTAAATCACTCCTAATGCCTACTCCCAGATAATTTATGGAATTAACTGCTTCCAGTAGCTGACCTGCTATATTGTAGCTAAATGATAAGGTATCTTTCTTTCTATGTATTCGCAGCACATTACACTTGTCTACATTGTGATACAATTGCCATTCCCTGCACAATGCGTCAATTCACTGCAGATTCTCCTGCATTTCAGTACAATTTTCCATTGTTACAACGTCTCGATATACCACAGCATCATCCGCAAAAAGCCTCAGTGAACTTCCGATGTCATCCACAAGGTCATTTATGTACATTGTGAATAGCAACGGTCCTACGACACTCCCCTGCTGCACACCTGAAACCACTCTTACTTCGGAAGACTTCTCTCCATTGAGAATGACATGCTGCGTTCTGTTATCTAGGAACTCTTCAATCCAATCACACAATTGGTCTGATAGTCCATATGCCCTTACTTTGTTCATTAAACGACTGTGGGGAACTGTATCGAACGCCTTGCGGAAGTCAAGAAACACGGCATCTACCAGGGAACCCGTGTTTATGGCCCTCTGAGTCTCATGAACGAATAGCGCGAGCTGGGCTTCACACGATCGTCTTTTTCGAAATCCATGCTGATTCCTACAGATTTCTAGTCTCCAGAAAAGTCGTTATACTCGAACATAATACGTGTTCCAAAATTCTACAATCGATCGACGTTAGAGATATAGGTCTATAGTTCTGCACATCTGTTCGACGTCCCTTCTTGAAAACGGGGATGACCTGTGCCCTTTTCCAATCTTTTGGAACGATACGCTCTTCTAGAGACCTACGGTACACCGCTGCAAGAAGGGGGCAAGTTCCTTCGCGTACTCTGTGTAAAATCGAACTGGTATCCCATCACGTCCAGCGGCCTTTCCTCTTTTGAGTGATTTTAATTGTTTCTCTATCCGTCTGTCGTCTATTTCGATATCTACCATTTTGTCATCTGTGCAACAATCTAGAGAAGGAACTACAGTGCAGTCTTCCTCTGTGAAACAGCTTTGGAAGAAGACATTTAGTATTTCGGCCTTTAGTCTGTCATCCTCTGTTTCAGTACCATTTTGGTCACAGAGTGTCTGGACATTTTGTTTTGATCCACCTACCGCTTTGACATAAGACCAAAATTTCTTAGGATTTTCTGCCAAGTGAGTACATAGAACTTTAGGTTGCTCGCTTCGAAGCAAGCCTAGTCATTGTCATGTTGTTGCCTAATCTGTTTAATCTTTAAGAACAGATGCGCATCTTAACCCCGAACCTCTCGACATATAGCTTTCAAACTGAAAGTTACGTCATCTGTTTTCAGTAGCTGAATCACTCTTGTCATGGGTGGTGCTTAAATAGTTTTCATGTGTTGCAGAAGGGTATTAATCCCGAACCTTTCGACATAGAGTGTCCAAATTTTAAGAAAGTAATGTCATCTGTTTGAGTAATTGAAGCACACTTGTCGTCAATATTATATAAATGTTTTCATGTGGTGCAGAAAGGCAGTTAATAAGACAGGCTGTGTCCAGTGCGGTAGTAAGCACCGCTGTTTCACCCGATAACGGGCGGGCCGCAAGTCCGGGCCCTTGTAATTGTTGTCATTTTGTTCTTGTTTTCATTGCTCTTTCAAAAGCTTATTCATTTCACAAATTTGTTAATTTCTAAAGAAAACAAATTTATGATTATGTATTGTTAAATAAACAGTGTGAAAAGAAAGTTACTGTGGTGGGTTCTCCCTTCCCCGTTTCCCTTAATACCATTAAATACCACGTCTCACTCCAGGTGGCAAAATCGAAGTCGTCTTTCCATGTACACTGATTTGTTTTGCGGCAGTGTATTTCACTATTTACGTGAAGTATACTTTCCTCCTGTTACCAGGCAATGAAAGGGAAGTGTGGCAAGGGCAAAGTCAGTTGAACTGCTAAGGACATCCGCATACGGAGCATTTTTATGTTTGATTCGTTATGCTGAAGGGCAAGTAAAACTGGGCTCATCCCGAAGCTTTTGAACGCTGCAGTGGCTTACCAGGTACTGTTCTTTTGGGGGCAGTACGCTCTTGTCTTTGAACTTACCCAGCGAGTTACACCGGATCCAGTAGTTCAGTATGTAGTCCAAAACATGGTGCACCTTAACTTGGCATTTTTCTCGTTGTATGTGCACTGAAAGTGGAATTTTTCTCATTGTTAGAGGTGAAACAAGCGACGAATAATAGAAACAATCGCATGATAGACAAGGGTTCTAACACAGGCCTTTGTCTTTGTAGCCGAGAAGTTAAGATACGTTTTTTCAATATCACTCTCTGGTCTTCCTTTCGCTCTCTAGTTATGCATGCCTTCACAGACGAGTTTCTCTCCTACATTCTCCAAGAAAGAAAAAAGAAAAATTGTTACTGCATTTCCCTTCAATTATCTGAGGTGCTTTAGAAATGTTACTAATAACAAAAAGGGATACTTTTTCCTAAACTAAATTAGGTATAACACATCCTCATGACTTCATAATGATTCTTATTTTTTGAGTGACTACCTCGTCTTAAAGTGAAGTAAAATAACTCTTCTTCATAGCGGAGAGGTGAAATGTTTTTCTCTCCCGTTAAGCAAAAGTGCACCTTGTAATACGACAAGAAAATATAAAATTAATGTCTTCTTGACGAGTTGATTTTCATACCTCAGTTTTTTGCTAAATATTTTGGTGTAATTAATCACAAAGTCCGGGGAACTGAACCTGTGCCGGCCAGAGTGGCCGAGCAGTTCTAGGCGCTACAGTCTGGAACCGCGAGACCGCTACGGTCGCAGGCTCGAATCCTGCCTCGGGCGTGGATTGATGTCCTTAGGTTAGTTAGGTTTAAGTAGTTCTAAGTTCTAGGGGACTGATGACCTCAGCAGTTAAGTCCCGTAGTGCTCAGAGCCAGAATTGAACCTGTAACGCAAACTGTGTGTTCTAGTGTAGGTATAAATTTTCAGCTGTGATTGTTTGTGTTTTTAGTTTCTTAACCTAAAATTTAACTTGCTGTTACGTGAGCTATGTGTATGTACGAGTACACAGGGGGAATCTCTCGCATTTTAAAAGTTAGTTGAAAGAATATGTCCCATTACCTTTGACACTTCTCCTAGTTCTTGGGCCTATCGTATGTAGACTTTCTTCCCAAATCCGTATTTGTTAGTATCTTCCACATTTCTTCCCGTGGGAGGTCCTTGAAACCCTCTTGAGTTGTTACAGATCGTTTAGCGCTTCTTCCTGTTACGCGGGTTTATCAGTATAGTTAAGCATCACATCACCATTACTCCATATTCCACAAACCAAGATAGGCTTTGTTCGGTGGGTCCAGTGGATCATTTGCTCAAGATACATTTGTTTCGCTCCGCAGCGTTTTTTGATTTGTAGCTCATGGAATTCTTGGACACGCAATACAGAGATGTATACGATTTCATGGTCCTTTTCCCTTTTATGGTTTTTGATGTTAGCCACAGGAGTTTGTATTTCCTTTCTCGGCTTCTTGACTGCATGCCTTTTCTGTTTTGAACAGGGCACTGTTCTTGCTTTGTACTGTCGCAATGAAGACTTAAGACTATTGCTGTACTAATGGGTGTTGTCATTGAGTTCATTCTCCACAGGTTGCTCCTGCATGATCCCCATTGGACAACCTATGCGCAGTCCTACACAAGCTATTGATTACTTACTTCTCAAATAGTAACAGCGCCTGGACAAGGGAACAAACAGGTACAGATCGGCTGAAAGGGTACAGTACCGCCCCACATTGAAAATAGGTACAACATTCTTCGTTATTCTTGTCAGAACAACATATTTTTTCTAATAATAACTCAATTTCACTTAATACACCAAAGCCGGATACCAGTGTAGGAAAGAATGACAATTTATATACTTAATTGATCACATGTGCACTCCCACAAAATAAATCCCTACACCCAATTTGGTGACATCTGTGAAATGAATGAATGTATGGTCCTCTGCTAACCGCAGATAGTGAATGTGGAATATATGATCATATTTGAGACGGTCCTTTGGTCACCTTTGGTGGGACCAAAGAGATGAAATTTACCTGAGCTTTGAGCGCCTGAAATGTGGCTGACCAATACGGTAGCAAGGTGCTCTCCCACTTCGCCGGAGGTGCGAGATGACCTGAAGAACGGCCATGTTTCAGCACTCTGGCGCTGGATCTTGTGTTGGTAAGACCTGTCATAGGTGTGCTCCGTAAAGACAAAAGGGTGGAGAAAATGGTATGCATGTGAAATACTTAAGAGTAGTTTGGAATAATTATTTCTCTATTTCAGGAACTTTTGGGGGGAGAATTAAATGACAGGCAGGTAAAATTAAGGGGATCGTAGTAATCTTCGGAAGTGACCAACGGTCACAGTGAAACCACGTGTAGCAATAAGTTGAAATACTTGCAAGTGCTAGTACTAAGCTGGAATACTTGCGATTGCTAGTACTAACTTAAAATACTTCCGATTGCTAAAGGTAAGCTGAATTACTGGCGTGTGTACTGTAAGTTGGAAATATTTAAGAAATGGCGTGTGCAGGACTTGAAATTAGAGACGAGTACTTCCACGTGGTGAGTACTGTGTGAGTCTCAACCTGTGTATGAGACAAAGGATAAAGAGAAGTACTCGTCCATAGTATCAGTTGAGGACTCGCGTGTGTGACGAATATGTTCTTAAGATTACTTTGCGTGTTATGTTTCCGTGTGACGCTTGATTCAAACTATAATACTCTGAGAGTGAAACAAGGTGAGTCAGCCGTCTATCCAGCAACGCCACTTGGCTTGCATTGCACAGGAAGACGTGCATATATCCTCCAGAGTTCATAGTAGGAAAGAAAAGCTACGAAGTGGGGCAGTGTCATGTGAAACTGGGATGAATACTAATTGAAGTGGGAAAGCTGAAAGTGAAGTGATTCTAACGTTGTGACTATTCTTTGTGATGTATTTTGCCAGTGTGATATATTTCATGTAATTGAAGTATGTGTGGTTGGCATGGGAGAGTAACAAGATAGTTTCAGAGGCAGTGGGTTATGCATGTTCCTTTTTGTGCCGCTCGGTCTGGAGTAAATCTTCGTGATGATGGGTGTGGGAGTCTAAGTGTGAAATATAGCAAAAGATCCATCATCCTATCCAGAAAGTGCAATGTAGCGTTAGATAATTACGAGACCATAAGATAGAGAATCACCATTGTGAAGCCATGCCCACTGGGCGGAGTTTCTCATGTGTAATTATTGTATAAAAATTTAATAATAGAATAATAGAATTTATCGGAATTAAAAAAAAGATAGTGAAAAGAAGAAGATTGGTGGCCTTTTCCTTCGAATTGTATGTTGTCATGATATCCATAATTTATAATGTGTGCGCCATTCACATTCAGTGCGATGGCCACGTGTTGATCAAAGCCGTTAAATAAGAAAGAAAATGTGGTATTGCCAGTGCGTAGTGAACAGTCAGAGTTGTGTAAATTGCTAATAGTCAGATGTGCGTTATCCGTTTGCGATGCGTAATATTCAAACATGAAAATAATTTGTAGCTTAATTATGAGTACTAGAGCTCATAATCAGTCATTGAGAAATAAGAATAAATCCACTTCCTTGGCAGACCACTCATCTTTCAGGCCTGACTGATTGATGCCACAGTATGAGCAAGGCATCTGGGTGCCTCTCACGGTGCAAGAAGTAAACATAACAATCTATATATGCAGACTGCAGCGACAAACGAGAATTTGTAGCAACGTTTGGATTCGAACCCGGATCTCCTGGTTGGTTGGTTGACTTGGGGGAGGGGACCAAACAGCGGGATCACCGGTCCAATCGGACTAGGGAAGGGTGAGGAAGGAAGTCGGGCGTGCCCTTTCAAAGGAACCATCCCCGTATTCGCCTGAAGCGATTTAGGGAATAGTGGAAAACCTAAATCAGGATGGACGGAGGCGGGTTTGAACTGTCGTCCCCTCGAATGCGAGTCCAGTGTGCTAGGCACTGCTCCACCTTGCCCGCATCTCGTGGTCGTGCGGTAGCATTCTCGCTTCCCACGCCCGGGTTCCCGGGTTCGATTCCCGGCGGGGTCAGGGATTTTCTCTGCCTCGTGATGGCTGGGTGTTGTGTGCTGTCCTTAGGTTAGTTAGGTTTAAGTAGTTCTAAGTTCTAGGGGACTTATGACCACAGTAGTTGAGTCCCATGGTGCTCAGAGCCATTTGAACCATTTGAACTGCTCCACCTCGCTCGGGCCTGGTCTCCATGCAGTAACCACCGCCCCACCCCGGCACAGTAGCTTTGCATGACTGCATAGACTACGCTAGCACGCTCACCAATCCAATCCAAGTTCTCTGGAACCAGATAGTTTCACCTGATTGAAGCCCCTGTATCTGGGTTTCAGGCTGAAACCCACGTTTCATTCGATGCTTACCTGCTATATCCTTACAGCTCGATAGCCTCTTCATTTCTGTTCCAGTTTAGTGGGAATATCAAACGAGCTGAGGCATGAACGGGAATTTGTATTGAGGAGCAAAGCAACTGTGACAGGGTGGCGTAGTGGTTAGCACGTCCGTCTAATAAGCAAGAGATTTGGGTTCGAATCCTAGCCTTGGCACAAATTTTCATTCTTCGCTTCAGGCCGCATATGCACATCGTAGATTTTTGAGTCTTGAAAAGGTCCGTGGAACCAGTCAACTTCATTTGAAAAAAAGAAGGAAGGAAAAAAGAGAAAGAAATTCATTTTCCCTCTACATTATGGTGTATACGTTATGTAAGTTATGTATGCAGCCAGTTTTGTGTATGTTGCACAACTAAACAAACAGACAGAAGCTTCTCCACGATATTTAATGAACACCTCAATCTAGTTAACTGTAGGTCAGCCTGAAGTAACAGTCTGGGTGAGGAGGGATCCTCTATTATATACTACTGCCCATTAAAATTGCTGCAACAAGAAGAAATGCAGATGATAAACGGGTATTCATTGGACAAATCTATTATACTAGAACTGACATGTGATTACATTTTCAAGCAATTTGGGTGCATAGATCCTGAGAAATCAGTACCCAGAACAATCACCTCTGGTCGTAATAACGACCTTGATACGCCTGGGCATTGAGTCAAACAGAGCTTGGATGGCGTGTCCAGGTACAGCTGCCCATGCAGCTTCAACACAATACCACAGTTCATCAAGAGTAGTGACGCGTATTGTGACGAGCCAGTTGCTCGGCCACCATTGACCAGACGTTTTCAGTTGGTGAGAGATCTGGAGAATGTGCTGGCCAGGGCTGCAGGCGAAAATTTTCTCTATACAGAAAGGCCCGTACAGGACCTGCAACATGCGGCAGTGTATTATCCTGCTGAAATGTAGGGTTTCGCAGGCATCGAATGAAGGGTACAGCCACGGGTCGTAACACATGTGAAATGTAACGTCCACTGTTCAAAGTGCCGTCAATTCGAATAAGAGGTGACTGAGACGTGTAACCAACGGCACCCCATACCATCACCCCGGGTGATACGCCCGTATGGCGATGACGAATACACGCTTCCAATGTGCGTTCACCGAGATGTTGCCAAACATCTCGGTGAACAGAACCTGGATTCATCCGAAAAAATGACGTTTTGCCACTCGTGCACCCAGGTTCGTCGTTGAGTACACCATGACAGGCGCTCCTGTCTGTAATGCAGCGTCAAGGGTAACCGCAGCCACGTCTCAGAACTGATAGTCCATGCTGCTGCAAACGTCTTCGAACTGTTGGTGCAGATGGTTGTTGTCGTGCAAACGTCCCCATGTGTTGACTCAGGGATCGAGGCGTGGCTGGACAATGCGTTACAGCCATGCGGATAAGATGCCTGTCATCTCGACTGCTAGTGATACGAGGCCGTTGGAATCCAGCGCGGCGTTCCGTATTACCCTCCTGAAACCACCATTCCATATTCTCCTAACAGTCATTGGATCTCGACCAACGCAAGCAGCAATGTAGCGATACGATAAACCGCAATCGCGATAGGCTACAATCAAAGTCGGAAACGTGATGGTACGCATTTCTCCTCCTTACACGAGGCATCACAACAACGTTTCACCAGGCAACGCCGGTCAACTGCTGTTTGTGTATGAGAAATCGATTGGAAACTTTCCTCGTGTCAGCACGTTGTAGGTGTCGCCACCGGCGCCAACCTTGTGCGAATGCTTTGAAAAGCTGATCATTTGCATATCACAGCATCTTCTTCCTGTCGGTTAAATTTCGCGTGTGTAGCACGCCACCTTCGTGGTGTAGCAATTTTAATGGCCAGTAGTGTAAATTTGCAAAATAATTAAAAAAGTGTTCATCGGAAAATAAAGGGATATAATCTCAACGCCTCGAAGAGATCTAGATGTTAAGATGCAAATAGCGTCCCATAGTACACTCTTTGACATAAAACTTGACCGGCGGCAGGCCGCTTCAGAGGCTAAGTCCGCGCCGATCGCGACATGGGACAAAAAAACTGGCCAACTCGCTAATTCTCTAAGTCCGGTTATCTGCACAATCTGGCAACACTGTAGACTGCGGCACTTCCTGGAGGAAAACTTGTCCCATGATAGAGAAACTGTAGGCTGATTACGCATGTGGTCTAGCGGTAGCGTGCGTTGTTTCTGTTCATAATGTCAGTGGATCGAGAGCAGCTGGCATAAAATATTTTTATAGCCTCTTCTGTCTGAATGCTGAAGACGTGAATGTAATGGTAGAGCAGATTCAATCTATTTCGCTTTGTGACACACCGATATCAAAATTTTATCCAGTAACGATTTTGCGGCAGATTTCCTGCAGACTGTCCTCCTCTGGACGCCGTATGCGGCAAAGCTCCGGGATCCATTTGCTGGCTACTGGCAGCGGCCGTGGCGACAGCAGCGGCGCTGCACTCCCCCGTTCTTTATCGAAAGCGCCTGCTACCGCTCATCGCTTTTGATGATTTAAAACGCTTTATTATTAAATGTTGCTCCACAGAAAATTTCTACGATTTCCATTCACGCTCAAAAGCAACGGAGACAGACGCCCTGATTAGTAGGCGGGTATTATATTACATTAATCGGCAAGAGCTGAGTATGGCCCGAAAATAATTTTATAGACTGGGACGAAATGAAACCACCTCACTACATTCGATGAATTTATAAATGCTTCATACCTCGTTTCTTTTCCTTTCAAACTCAATTATTTGTGCAACTTTTGGTCAATGTTTGGATGTTTTCGTCAAGCCAGAGTGAGCGTCTGTGGTGTAAAGTGTATTACAGTTCTTGTTTCATTCCTTATGGTAAGTCTATGCGATAAACTGTGTGAATACCTTGCAATGCATGCTCTGTAGCAGTGCAGGAACACTGCACATTTGGAGTTCATGAAGTATTTATTGTTGATCGGAAGTGATAGTTAAGGTCATCAGATTTAAACCAGAAAAATTTGTCGTTTTCAAGGTTTCAGAGAACGGAAAGGAATTGCTAACGCCGGTGTTAGAAAACGTCTACAGTTAAATGCTATTGCAAAAATTTAGAAGAAGGGAACTATATTAATGAACATGTGCTCTTCATAAACAACCTTCTGAAATGTTAGACCTATATGACCAACAAAGCTCAAATTTATATCGTTGACAGTCGGTTTGAATCTTTTCAGGGTCTATTTTACAGTGAAGCACCTTGGAATTTGCAAAGCAGAAATCCATGATATTAACTTAATTTACTAAGTCGAAACCGGACGAAGATTGATGTTTAAAGGCATTCTTCAGATTCCGCATAAGAAATTTTTACTAGCAGTTTGCAACTCCATTAATTAAAATGTAAAATAAAAGGTTGTAGTCAGCGGCTTCTACCGTGATTCGTACTGCTATGTCTTATAGTACAAGCACTGCAACGCACAAGGGAACCTCTGAGCTAACGACACACTGGCTGCCAGAGGCGGAATATAGTCACTGCGATGTTGCCTGAGCCTCAAAACGCAACCTTAAACACACGAACAGAGGAGGTGGAGATTACTGTTTTAACGTCCCGTCGACAACGATGTCATTAGAGACGGAGCACAAGCTCGGATTAGGGAAGGATGGGGAAGGAAATCGGCCGTGCCCTTCCTAAGGAACCATCCCGGCATTTGCCTGAAGCGATTTAGGGAAATCATTGAAAACCTAAATCAGGATGGCCGGGCGCGGGATTGCACCGTCGTCCTCCCGAATGCACACACAAACAGTTGTTACTTATGTGAAGAACGCCGTTCTTGGAGTCCAGAAATTAAATATACTTTCTAATTGTGTCATCTTGCAGTGGATTATATCGTACGAGTCTTCGATGTGGAAAACGAATGTCAAGTGAATTTAGCGAGGTAACGCCAACCTACACCCGGAAGTAAATGCACTATCAGAGTGTTGACAAATACTTGCTACGACGCTGCCATTTCTAGGCTCTCTGACGAGGCAGCTCTTCAGCGAAATGCTTGCCGTGATTCTCCGATACGGTTCTTCAGAGTGGAGACGCGCGCGCACGTTTGGTTTTTATGCGGCGTTCTCCCCTGATGGTTTCTGACGTCGCCTTGTGGGCTATGTATACATATGAGACATTCAATTATCATTAATCCAGAATCATACAAGTTTCAGCTTCCGGCGTGGAAGAAGGCTGTTGACGCCGACATTATATCATTTCAACGTAGGGAAAGCAAAACGGATCATTCAATGTTTCTCATTCAACATAAAGCATGTGAGATAATTTTCCGTAACGTTCATAATCATCTAAAAATACAAACGAAGTAAAAATACACCGGAAGCTGATTCGAATTGAATATAACGCTTTGCACCTCGATGTCGAATTTGTCCACTTGCAATCTTTTGCAGCATACACATAGAATGTCATGATTACCACGAGAATGAAGAAATATGTTGGTAAGGATGGAAGCAAGAAGAGACGCAGTCAACAAATATTCTATTCCTCATGGCATTCATTTCATTTGACACGTAAGAAGAGGTAAAGCGGGAATTTACTTTCGTTAACACGAAAGATATGCCGCACATATTGATAACGAGGAAGTCTGCGTCTTCATACGTTTCCTCCTTGAAATCTGTATGCTCTATTATATACTAAGTAGCCCGATCATTGTTTCAGTAATGTTACTCTCTTGTTTGACCCCATAACGATGAACAGATTCCAAATGCATGTCTCCCTTCCTGGGTTGTTTTTTGTGTTTTATTGCTTGGAATTCCTGAAGCAGACCACTGTGCCTTCCCCCCTCGTGGGTTAGGTCTCAAAACTAAACCGCTTTGTATCCAATGGCATAATTTATTCAGACAGCATCAGCATAAGACTATCAAACACAGCCTTCCATTTACAGTTGCAGCACTCTAACCAGCACTGACCAAAGTGTAATCCACGGTCATGGTCCTAAATTACCAGCTGTCTGCTACTGTGGCAAAGTCCGTACTACACTTTCGATTCCGCAGGACCATTTTATCTGGTAACACTGTGTAGTTGCACAGTTGTGCTACCAGGTCTGTCCTCACACTGTCAACTTTATGTATCTCACTTCTCCTGTAGCGTAGATCACGAGGAGCCGAAGTAAATGAGTGTATTCTGCATGACGTAACATTCAGTATTCCCTTCTTTCATAGCCACTCTTCATGTGCATCGATACCAAATAGGAATGCGAAAACTCTTGCGAGTGAGAGAATGACAATAACAATCGTAACAAGAACAAGCAAATAATGAATGATGTTTATTCCAACGCAGAACGAGAATGGCTTTAAATATAAAAATCTGTATCTATATCCATATCTATTGATCTTTGAGTTGGCACAATGCAAATATATTCTTAGCATTTAGTTACTGAATTTAGTTCTGGATGTTTGCAGAGAAAAGGAAAAGTCGGTACTTCTCGCTAGTGTAATATAATGTGAACCAGCAACTACCCTTTCCTTAGAACACGACAAGCAGGTCCTCAAGTAGGTAGCAAGGCACTGCTGCATTCTGTTCCCTGACATTGCTCTGATGACGGTTAATGCAGATAGTTCCGATTATGAAATACAAAACGTATTGCAGGTTAGTTCCTAGGATAGTAACATTAAATTTGCGTTGTAGACGGCACATGAACGTGACGCCTATCCATATTACTCATCAATATAAAAAGACAATATTTTGGGAATTTAGCAGGATTACTCAAAATGAATTCTGAAATTGGGTGACTGACTGCACAGGTGCTAAACGTCGTCAAGAGTATACGATGTCCTAATCGCATTAGGAATATGAAGATCGTCTTCGACAGCTCGCAACTTTCATATTGCTATCTCCACCCTACTCCAGACAGCCCTCGGTGGAGTTGCACTACGTTGCCGATGTTATGGAAGGCCTTCAAACCGACAACGGACCACATATTGAAAAATACAAGCGAATTCTCTTGCAGCGTAAGCTTATTGTAACTAATCTAAAAATTATTGGAGAGGAACATTGTCCTACTCAAAAAAAGTAAAATGTTACACACTGTTGACGTCAAACGGACATTATCTATGTCCTGTCTTGTGTCCTACTCATCTATAATATCAAGTGTACTATGAAAATGATTATATATAATGGATGATAGGGTAATGCATTGATACCAGATGGTGGGGGCCGGCCGGTGTGGCCGTGCGGTTCTAGGCGCTTCAGTCTGGAACCGCGTGACCGCTACGGTCGCAGGTTCGAATCCTGCCTCGGGCATGGATGTGAGTGATGTCCTTAGGTTAGTTAGCTTTAAGTAGTTCTAAGTTCTAGGGGACTGATGACCTTAGAAGTTAAGTCCCATAGTGCTCAGAGCCATTTGAACCATTTGAACTATTTAACACAAAATGACATCAAAAATTAAAGTTATTCACGAGCAGCTAGTTGAGAATATGTATGAACATTAAATGACACGACGAACTGAAATAATATGACGAAGACTTCAGCGCTCACTGGGAATAGAGCCCCACACATATCGTTGTTGACTACACACAAAGAGACGTCAGCTACCGAATTTTTCTGCACCAGCTGCTCAGAATAGCATCTTGAACTTACAGTCACCTCGCAAATAGTTCTGTGTCTCACTGGGAGTTAAAAACGTCAGATATCGTTAGTGTTGACAACGAATGAAAATACATTAAAAATCAAAATTATTATCCACCAGCAGATAGGTGTTCTCCTGATAGAGCTTGATAATACATAATTAAATCTTTAGTGCCGGGCCAGGATTCGATCCCATTCACGCGTAATATGTGAAGGTGTTGAGGAATCTGCAGTTTTGAACAAACAACAAATTGTAGCCGAGCTGTATTGCCACGAAGGGATCAAATTCCGCGTTAAGGGCGGTCTGAGTTGCATTCCCAGTTTAGAACCAATTTTATCGACATACAGAAGCTCAAATAAAAGATGGAATAAGTGTCCTGTGACCATACATAGCGTTTGTGTCGTCACTTGAAATAAATAACTAGTATAAGAAAGGTTACTGGTGATAGAGTTTCTACACGTCGCCACTCCAGACTTTATTGTGGTTCAACCTACCATCTACGTGGTAAACAAGGAATATCATCTTTAATGTGAATTTTCAGACCACGCAGCCATTATATCTCCTTCACTTGGTGTAGCCAGGAGAGAATGGAATCTGTCTCTCCCTATCTAAAATCATTGACGGAAGTGGGAATCGAACCCAGACCATAGGTATAACAACCTACCATCCGTCCAACAGACCACGAAATCCTCTTCTCTGCGAGTCATTTTTCTATCGTAACGCAGTTGCGCCACACTGGATGAGAATTCTGACACACAGGCTCCCTGTAGTAATTTGCAGCATGTTCAGTAAATTCATTTACTTGGTTGACCGAATCACCATGAACTAGCTGCCTCGGCTACCCAGTGCATACATTCGACTATTTTGTAATCACAGAAATAAAATCACGTAACTGCCACCTACACACAACTGCCAACAGTGTAGGATGCAGAAGTTTAAATAGGAAGTGTTCCTTTCCACTTGAGCTATTCTATTGCGTTATCTGTTACTAGAAAACGTCGTTCAGTCCAAAAGGAAAGCTGTAACTGTTTGTCTCTCAGAAGTCAAGACCTGGCCATATGCATAATCTCACAGTGCTGTGGAATCCAAAAGTTCTGGAGGAATAGTTGCCGAGCTCTGGAGCTTATGTAGCTACGTGTCAGCTTGTAGCATAGATAAGATGTCGCGAGTTCGAATACATTCAGTGCTACATTTTTTAAAACGCAATTCTGCTCTCTGCTGAAGGTATCAATCTAATGGAACTTTGAACATAATTCCCTTCACTTCTCAACCCAAAGTAGTCGCATGTGGAAAAAGGGCTAACTACTGTGACATTTTGTTCTATTCAGGTTTAATAGACAGCAGGCAGCAGATGCATCTCGAAGATGTGCAGGGAGAGCGCATCGTGCCATAATATGTCAGAAAAGTATTTTCTACATTAGCCGTCGTGTGGTAGTGATATTTTATTCTTCTTCAAACTGTGTTTGACAGCTTTAACTCAGAACAAGTTTTCTACATGCATGTAATCAACAAACTGCATGTGCATTGTCAGACTGTCATAGGTAACATCAGAGAATTCGCATATATCGTTGATGATTAATTTCTCTCTCATGTTTACTATTGTTTTAACAACACTAAAGGAAACCTTACGAAAATTGTGCACTGTATTATAAGAAATGAAATAAAACTAACATATGATAACCTTACGACGAAAGTATCTGTACACAAGCATGCCTCTATCGACACGAATTAGTAAAATACTAATCACATAGATTTTGATTGGGTCTGTGTTTAATTGGTATGCTGTGTCATACTCAAGAGGTATGCAAATGTGGCAGTTCATAAATATAGTTACGTATTCCTAGAAACCCAAAATTCGCTTGGCAGCAGCGGAAAGAGGCCTTACCTGTTGTGCAGCATTGTAAGTTTTTCAACATTGCACTATGAGCTGAAAGCATTTTCTTGCGATTTCCTTATTGATGTTTGATCTGACTGCTTGTAGCTCTTTCACAGAAGGGATAAAAACGTTACAGTCAGTGGAACTGGAACCGTAACAGACGCTTTTTCACAGGTCAGCACGTTACCACAGAGCTGGCGAGGAGGTATGGGTCTGAGTTTCCTATTACGAGGGCAATAGGAACTCGAACTCGTAAACCGCTATTTGAAGGTCGAGATTAGTTGCGGTTTCCACCTGCAACGACTTTCCTGGGCTGAAAACCGTAAATTTTCAATCTTTTGTTACCCTTCAAGCGATAATAACTCAGATTATTCAATGGAAATGATAGGTAAAATCAAGTGAACTTTGAGGCTTAATTCCGTGCACACCAGGAAGTAGCTCGTCGATCACAGAGTTGCCAAACATACGTTGCCCTGTTGCCAAATCTCAGTTACAGTACCAGCAGGAAGAAGACGAACCGATGTGATCCTACAGCGGTCTGGGAAGTGACCATAGCTGGTGTCTCCAAGTCGCGGCTGCTACGGCCTGGAATACGTAATGCGTCTGATTCGCTTTCTGTAACTAGGTTTAGGGACTGGAGCGTAGTTACTAATAATACTCAGAACTGACTGCAAACTGAGCATCATAAATCAGTAACTCTCATTGTTGTTTTTATATTTCTTTCGTAAGTGTACTCAAAACTAAGAAAGTCATTCACAGGCGTTTTCGTGCCTCGCCGATAGTCGAGCACAACATACAAATAAAAATAAAAAAGAATGTGTGTGTGTGTGTGTGTGTGTGTGTGTGTGTGTGTGTGTGTGTTTGTGAGAGAGAGAGAGAGAGAGAGAGAGATAGAGAGAGAGAGAGAGAGAGAGAGAGAGAGAGAGAGATAAATAAAAAGCAATGAGAGGGAGTGTAAAAAATTGTTGTAAAGAAATTGAATCATGGTATATTGATGATTAGCCATGAAGAGTCATGAATTACCGAAATTTTGGCCCATACCAGTAACCAAATCTAAACTTGAAAATAAAAGACGACAATTTTTGTAATAAACCGTGACTCCTATCAAGACCCTTTCGTCCCTGTTATCTAACCACGAAAGATGTCTGATATACCTCCACTCTGAAGTAACGAAGTGTGCATGCATTTAAAGATGAAGTGCATGATGTGAAGTTCTGTGACGGAGATACGAACCCAACACGTAATCCGATTGTTAACTAAGAAAAATCAAATGTTACGTATCGGTTTTTCTTACGAGCCGCTAGGTGTCTGAATCTAAAATAAGGATACAAACTTTTGTGCCTAAGCGACAATCGAACTGCACACCTACCGTGCATCCACGAATATAGCTTAAGTTTCAGTTGCTTACTCATGAACAGTAAGATGTGCGCGTGTTTGACCAGAAATAACGACACCTGTTGCGATTGTTGGAAACACATGAACAGACATTGAAATTGCGCGTTAATTTTCACTAGCAGGTGGGTGTGCACTTGATAAAGCTAGAAATGAAATTATGAATATTTTTGTACTGGATCAGGTTTCAGACCCACATACTTACCTTTGGAGGAGACCTAGAGAAGATTACAGTCTTGAGAAAAGGAACGAAATGACTCAACTATACTCTTCCGAGAGATTCAGATCCTCGAAAGAGGAGATACGAATTCGAATCACAGTCCAGCACCAAATTTTTAAACGTCTCTAGTTCAATCAAGTACAAGTGAAATAAGAGCCCTGTCCCTTTAAATGGCTATCGGTTCATCAAATAAAATAAAATTTTCTAATGTAAGTAAGCTTACTGGCGACTGTATTTCTGTTTACCATGACTTCCGCTGTGTCATTTCCCAACGTAAACCGGCTCTGCCCAGTTGGTAATGAAGGAACATGATGTTTAATGCGGATTCTGGATTATAACGTCTTTCTCTTGAGGTTACCACAGGTAAAATAAATCTGTTTGTGCCTCTTAAAAGTAAATGCCTGAACCCACGCATTGCACCTGTGATAGCTCGTTCCACCATACCATTGTGGCCACATTACCCAGCCCCAAGAGTGTGCTGTAACGGATGATGTGCTTAGCTTACAAAATTAGTCACGGTGGAAAAATGCGAGTCTATTAAATGGTCAAGTAGAAGCAAGCTTCTGACGCAGAGATTATGCTATTCTCATGTCAGCAGGATGTAAAGACTCTTCTAGGCATCATAGGCTGGATGTGAAGCCATTTTGATTTTTCACAAATTCAGCAAATTTCTTAGTTCGAGAAAATCCACTGTGAAGTGTGAAGTTGCCGGATAATTCGATTATTACTGTTATTATTAATATCATTTTATTCATACCGCTGCTGTAACACAAGTGCTTGAACATCATTTAATGCCTTTTGGTCACTATAGATGTAGTTTCCCAAGAACAGGTTCTTTCCCTGTCTACGGAATCCTTTTCATGTTAATATCAAACACCAGAAATTACTCGTAGATTACTTTAAAACTAAAGTAATTGACGAAGACGTTACTTGGTAACAAAAACGCACTGCCTTTCTTCATTTACTTTCGCCTAGAAATGGCTATCGAGTACTGACAAACCAAAAGGCAAGAGATCTTACTGCCTTCCGATATACGTTGATGTTAGTTCTTCCACATGATTTGGTCGACATGACCTGTTTCAAGTTTTCAAGTGTTTTAGAAAATCTATTGTTTCCCTTTGAAATAAACAGAAGTATTTTCATTCTAAGCTGTCCAAGTACAAAATTTTCGCAATATTAGTCCAAATTTAATATTCGCTTCTATAATGTAGGAAAGTATTTCACAGTCGCAAAACTCGCATCCGAAACGTTGACCTTACACTTAGTCGCTGCCCATAAATTCTAGCTTAGAGTGACACCAGTTTAAATAACCTAATGTAGCGAAGACTGTTTGCCAGTGCTCTTTCTCACCGGAAAATACGCAATTCACTCATTTGGCTCCATAAGTACACTGTAACAGTAATTTCTGTGTGAAATTTGTCAGTAAGCTTTTGCCTTCCAACCGGCAAAATACGGCAGAGTACGACCGGTAAACAATTCACAAACCACGATTTAGTGCCAATAAGACGATTTCTTTAAACATTGACGAAGCTGAGGGAATTTAGTTTCTGCTTAAAACGTCTTAAGCAGCAACGTTCACAGATATCTCAAATAGGAAAAAGCTTAATATCCAGGTACGAAGGTTGTAAAACAAACTTCCCACAATTTGTGTCAGGTTGATCTTTTCGTCTGATAACACTGCTTAAGTATTTTGTCTAAGAGGTATCACAAGTAATATCCCTGTAGCTGTGGGAATCATTGGTTGAAAACGAGTTTAACACCAATGGGTACAGTGCTGCTAAATTTTCACAATTATTATCAACCTAACTCTGAGTTCATCCACAAACTGAGGCGAATTTATAATATTGGAGCTAGACTGTGTATCCTTGTCTTTCTTGAGTGGTCACTGGAAGGCGTTTACACACACGTATACAATACTATGAATACTTCGAACGCTATGGTTAACGTTGTTCTCATAAACTACTTTTTTTTAAAATTCTTCTGGGTCTTCAGCGTGCAATATGTGTTGTAGATACAGTCTCAGACCAAAAAATTGACCGCCGAGTCGTTCACGTAAGGTGGACAATACAATCGTGCTCCTCTCAGAATTCTATGTCTGGCAATATGCTCGATCTAGCAACATGTAGACTGCGGCACTTCCCAGAGGAAGTCTTGACTCCAGTCTTAGTACATTACTCTTGACTACGACCGTAGTCTTGAGGTAAAACGCGAGACCAGCTAATATAATATTGTAGATTCGCTTGAATTACAATCATAACTTCAGCACCGAGAGGAAAGGGGCGATAAAAATTTTGTCGATATGTGCTTTCGGTCGCCAGACGTCATATTAGCTGGTCTCGCGTTTTACCTGAAGACTACGGTCGTGTTCCAGCAGCGGTATGAATAAAATGATAGTAATAATAACAGTAATAATCGAATTATCCGGCAACTTCACACTTCACAGTGGATTTTCTCGAACTAAGAAATTTGCTGAATTTGTGAAAAATCAAAATGGCTTCACATCCAGCCTATGATGCCTAGAAGAGTCTTTACATCCTGCTGACATGAGAATAGCATAATCTCTGCGTCAGAAGCTTCCTTCTACTTGACCATTTAATAGACTCGCATTTTTTCCACCGTGACTAATTTTGTAAGCTAAGCACATCATCCGTTACAGCACACTCTTGGGGCTGGGTAATGTGGCCACAATGGTATGGTGGAACGAGCTATCACAGGTGCAATGCGTGGGTTCAGGCATTTACTTTTAAGAGGCACAAACAGATTTATTTTACCTGTGGTAACCTCAAGAGAAAGACGTTATAATCCAGAATCCGCATTAAACATCATGTTCCTTCATTACCAACTGGGCAGAGCCGGTTTACGTTGGGAAATGACACAGCGGAAGTCATGGTAAACAGAAATACAGTCGCCAGTAAGCTTACTTACATTAGAAAATTTTATTTTATTTGATGAACCGATAGCCATTTAAAGGGACAGGGCTCTTATTTCACTTGTACTTGATTGAACTAGAGACGTTTAAAAATTTGGTGCTGGACTGTGATTCGAATTCGTATCTCCTCTTTCGAGGATCTGAATCTCTCGGAAGAGTATAGTTGAGTCATTTCGTTCCTTTTCTCAAGACTGTAATCTTCTCTAGGTCTCCTCCAAAGGTAAGTATGTGGGTCTGAAACCTGATCCAGTACAAAAATATTCATAATTTCATTTCTAGCTTTATCAAGTGCACACCCACCTGCTAGTGAAAATTAACGCGCAATTTCAATGTCTGTTCATGTGTTTCCAACAATCGCAACAGGTGTCGTTATTTCTGGTCAAACACGCGCACATCTTACTGTTCATGAGTAAGCAACTGATACTTAAGCTATATTCGTGGATGCACGGTAGGTGTGCAGTTCGATTGTCGCTTAGGCACAAAAGTTTGTATCCTTATTTTAGATTCAGACACCTAGCGGCTCGTAAGAAAAACCGATACGTAACATTTGATTTTTCTTAGTTAACAATCGGATTACGTGTTGGGTTCGTATCTCCGTCGCAGAACTTCACATCATGCACTTCATCTTTAAATGCATGCACACTTTGTTACTTCAGAATGGAGGTATATCAGACATCTTTCGTGGTTAGATAACAGGGACGAAAGGGTCTTGATAGGAGTCACGGTTTATTACAAAAATTGTCGTCTTTTATTTTCAAGTTTAGATTTGGTTACTGGTATGGGCCAAAATTTCGGTAATTCATGACTCTTCATGGCTAATCATCAATATACCATGATTCAATTTCTTTACAACAATTTTTTACACTCTCTCTCATTGCTTTTTATTTATCTCTCTCTCTCTCTCTCTCTCTCTCTCTATCTCTCTCTCTCTCTCTCTCACAACACACACACACACACACACACACACACACACACACACACACACACACACACATTCTTTTTTATTTTTATTTGTATGTTGTGCTCGACTATCGGCGAGGCACGAAAACGCCTGTGAATGACTTTCTTAGTTTTGAGTACACTTACGAAAGAAATATAAAAACAACAATGAGAGTTACTGATTTATGATGCTCAGTTTGCAGTCAGTTCTGAGTATTATTAGTAACTACGCTCCAGTCCCTAAACCTAGTTACAGAAAGCGAATCAGACACATTACGTATTCCAGGCCGTAGCAGCCGCGACTTGGAGACACCAGCTATGGTCACTTCCCAGACCGCTGTAGGATCACATCGGTTCGTCTTCTTCCTGCTGGTACTGTAACTGAGATTTGGCAACAAGGCAACGTATGTTTGGCAACTCTGTGATCGACGAGCTACTTCCTGGTGTGCACGGAATTAAGCCTCAAAGTTCACTTGATTTTACCTATCATTTCCATTGAATAATCTGAGTTATTATCGCTTGAAGGGTAACAAAAGATTGAAAATTTACGGTTTTCAGCCCAGGAAAGTCGTTGCAGGTGGAAACCGCAACTAATCTCGACCTTCAAATAGCGGTTTACGAGTTCGAGTTCCTATTGCCCTCGTAATAGGAAACTCAGACCCATACCTCCTCGCCAGCTCTGTGGTAACGTGCTGACCTGTGAAAAAGCGTCTGTTACGGTTCCAGTTCCACTGACTGTAACGTTTTTATCCCTTCTGTGAAAGAGCTACAAGCAGTCAGATCAAACATCAATAAGGAAATCGCAAGAAAATGCTTTCAGCTCATAGTGCAATGTTGAAAAACTTACAATGCTGCACAACAGGTAAGGCCTCTTTCCGCTGCTGCCAAGCGAATTTTGGGTTTCTAGGAATACGTAACTATATTTATGAATTGCCACATTTGCATAGCTCTTGAGTATGACACAGCGTACCAATTAAACACAGACCCAATCAAAATCTAAGTGAGTAGTATTTTACTAATTCGTGTCGATAGAGGCATGCTTGTGTACAGATACTTTCGTCGTAAGGTTATCATGGTTAGTTTTATTTCATTTCTTATAATACAGTGCACAATTTTCGTAAGGTTTCCTTTAGTGTTGTTAAAACAATAGTAAACATGAGAGAGAAATTAATCATCAACGATATATGCGAATTCTCTGATGTTACCTATGACAGTCTGACAATGCACATGCAGTTTATTGATTACATGCATGTAGAAAACTTGTTCTGAGTTAAAGCTGTCAAACAAAGTTTGAAGAAGAATAAAATATCACTACCACACGACGGCTAATGTAGAAAATACTTTTCTGACATATTATGGCACGATGCGCTCTCCCTGCACATCTTCGAGATGCATCTGCTGCCTGCTGTCTATTAAACCTGAATAGAACAAAATGTCACAGTAGTTAGCCCTTTTTCCACATGCGACTACTTTGGGTTGAGAAGTGAAGGGAATTATGTTCAAAGTTCCATTAGATTGATACCTTCAGCAGAGAGCAGAATTGCGTTTTAAAAAATGTAGCACTGAATGTATTCGAACTCGCGACATCTTATCTATGCTACAAGCTGACACGTAGCTACATAAGCTCCAGAGCTCGGCAACTATTCCTCCAGAACCTTTGGATTCCACAGCACTGTGAGATTATGCATATGGCCAGGTCTTGACTTCTGAGAGACAAACAGTTACAGCTTTCCTTTTGGACTGAACGACGTTTTCTAGTAACAGATAGCGCAATAGAATAGCTCAAGTGGAAAGGAACACTTCCTATTTAAACTTCTGCATCCTACACTGTTGGCAGTTGTGTGTAGGTGGCAGTTACGTGATTTTATTTCTGTGATTACAAAATAGTCGAATGTATGCACTGGGTAGCCGAGGCAGCTAGTTCATGGTGATTCGGTCAACCAAGTAAATGAATTTACTGAACATGCTGCAAATTACTACAGGGAGCCTGTGTGTCAGAATTCTCATCCAGTGTGGCGCAACTGCGTTACGATAGAAAAATGACTCGCAGAGAAGAGGATTTCGTGGTCTGTTGGACGGATGGTAGGTTGTTATACCTATGGTCTGGGTTCGATTCCCACTTCCGTCAATGATTTTAGATAGGGAGAGACAGATTCCATTCTCTCCTGGCTACACCAAGTGAAGGAGATATAATGGCTGCGTGGTCTGAAAATTCACATTAAAGATGATATTCCTTGTTTACCACGTAGACGGTAGGTTGAACCACAATAAAGTCTGGAGTGGCGACGTGTAGAAACTCTATCACCAGTAACCTTTCTTATACTAGTTATTTATTTCAAGTGACGACACAAACGCTATGTATGGTCACAGGACACTTATTCCATCTTTTATTTGAGCTTCTGTATGTCGATAAAATTGGTTCTAAACTGAGAATGCAACTCAGACCGCCCTTAACGCGGAATTTGATCCCTTCGTGGCAATACAGCTCGGCTACAATTTGTTGTTTGTTCAAAACTGCAGATTCCTCAACACCTTCACATATTACGCGTGAATGGGATCGAATCCTGGCCCGGCACTAAAGATTTAATTATGTATTATCAAGCTCTATCAGGAGAACACCTATCTGCTGGTGGATAATAATTTTGATTTTTAATGTATTTTCATTCGTTGTCAACACTAACGATATCTGACGTTTTTAACTCCCAGTGAGACACAGAACTATTTGCGAGGTGACTGTAAGTTCAAGATGCTATTCTGAGCAGCTGGTGCAGAAAAATTCGGTAGCTGACGTCTCTTTGTGTGTAGTCAACAACGATATGTGTGGGGCTCTATTCCCAGTGAGCGCTGAAGTCTTCGTCATATTATTTCAGTTCGTCGTGTCATTTAATGTTCATACATATTCTCAACTAGCTGCTCGTGAATAACTTTAATTTTTGATGTCATTTTGTGTTAAATAGTTCAAATGGTTCAAATGGCTCTGAGCACTATGGGACTTAACTTCTAAGGTCATCAGTCCCCTAGAACTTAGAACTACTTAAAGCTAACTAACCTAAGGACATCACTCACATCCATGCCCGAGGCAGGATTCGAACCTGCGACCGTAGCGGTCACGCGGTTCCAGATTGAAGCGCCTAGAACCGCACGGCCACACCGGCCGGCCCCCACCATCTGGTATCAATGCATTACCCTATCATCCATTATATATAATCATTTTCATAGTACACTTGATATTATAGATGAGTAGGACACAAGACAGGACATAGATAATGTCCGTTTGACGTCAACAGTAAGTAACATTTTACTTTTTTTGAATAGGACAATGTTCCTCTCCAATAATTTTTAGATTAGTTACAATAAGCTTACGGTTCAAGAGAATTCGCTTGTATTTTTTAATATGTGGTCCGTTGTCGGTTTGAAGGCCTTCCATAACATCGGCAACGTAGTGCAACTCCACCGAGGGCTGTCTGGAGTAGGGTGGAGATAGCAATATGAAAGTTGCGAGCTGTCGAAGACGATCTTCATATTCCTAATGCGATTAGGACATCGTATACTCTTGACGACGTTTAGCACCTGTGCAGTCAGTCACCCAATTTCAGAATTCATTTTGAGTAATCCTGCTAAATTCCCAAAATATTGTCTTTTTATATTGATGAGTAATATGGATAGGCGTCTCGTTCATGTGCCGTCTACAACGCAAATTTAATGTTACTATCCTAGGAACTAACCTGCAATACGTTTTGTATTTCATAATCGGAACTATCTGCATTAACCGTCATCAGAGCAATGTCAGGGAACAGAATGCAGCAGTGCCTTGCTACCTACTTGAGGACCTGCTTGTCGTGTTCTAAGGAAAGGGTAGTTGCTGGTTCACATTATATTACACTAGCGAGAAGTACCGACTTTTCCTTTTCTCTGCAAACATCCAGAACTAAATTCAGTAACTAAATGCTAAGAATATATTTGCATTGTGCCAACTCAAAGATCAATAGATATGGATATAGATACAGATTTTTATATTTAAAGCCATTCTCGTTCTGCGTTGGAATAAACATCATTCATTATTTGCTTGTTCTTGTTACGATTGTTATTGTCATTCTCTCACTCGCAAGAGTTTTCGCATTCCTATTTGGTATCGATGCACATGAAGAGTGGCTATGAAAGAAGGGAATACTGAATGTTACGTCATGCAGAATACACTCATTTACTTCGGCTCCTCGTGATCTACGCTACAGGAGAAGTGAGATACATAAAGTTGACAGTGTGAGGACAGACCTGGTAGCACAACTGTGCAACTACACAGTGTTACCAGATAAAATGGTCCTGCGGAATCGAAAGTGTAGTACGGACTTTGCCACAGTAGCAGACAGCTGGTAATTTAGGACCATGACCGTGGATTACACTTTGGTCAGTGCTGGTTAGAGTGCTGCAACTGTAAATGGAAGGCTGTGTTTGATAGTCTTATGCTGATGCTGTCTGAATAAATTATGCCATTGGATACAAAGCGGTTTAGTTTTGAGACCTAACCCACGAGGGGGGAAGGCACAGTGGTCTGCTTCAGGAATTCCAAGCAATAAAACACAAAAAACAACCCAGGAAGGGAGACATGCATTTGGAATCTGTTCATCGTTATGGGGTCAAACAAGAGAGTAACATTACTGAAACAATGATCGGGCTACTTAGTATATAATAGAGCATACAGATTTCAAGGAGGAAACGTATGAAGACGCAGACTTCCTCGTTATCAATATGTGCGGCATATCTTTCGTGTTAACGAAAGTAAATTCCCGCTTTACCTCTTCTTACGTGTCAAATGAAATGAATGCCATGAGGAATAGAATATTTGTTGACTGCGTCTCTTCTTGCTTCCATCCTTACCAACATATTTCTTCATTCTCGTGGTAATCATGACATTCTATGTGTATGCTGCAAAAGATTGCAAGTGGACAAATTCGACATCGAGGTGCAAAGCGTTATATTCAATTCGAATCAGCTTCCGGTGTATTTTTACTTCGTTTGTATTTTTAGATGATTATGAACGTTACGGAAAATTATCTCACATGCTTTATGTTGAATGAGAAACATTGAATGATCCGTTTTGCTTTCCCTACGTTGAAATGATATAATGTCGGCGTCAACAGCCTTCTTCCACGCCGGAAGCTGAAACTTGTATGATTCTGGATTAATGATAATTGAATGTCTCATATGTATACATAGCCCACAAGGCGACGTCAGAAACCATCAGGGGAGAACGCCGCATAAAAACCAAACGTGCGCGCGCGTCTCCACTCTGAAGAACCGTATCGGAGAATCACGGCAAGCATTTCGCTGAAGAGCTGCCTCGTCAGAGAGCCTAGAAATGACAGCGTCGTAGCAAGTATTTGTCAACACTCTGATAGTGCATTTACTTCCGGGTGTAGGTCGGCGTTACCTCGCTAAATTCACTTGACATTCGTTTTCCACATCGAAGACTCGTACGATATAATCCACTGCAAGATGACACAATTAGAAAGTATATTTAATTTCTGGACTCCAAGAACGGCGTTCTTCACATAAGTAACAACTGTTTGTGTGTGCATTCGGGAGGACGACGGTGCAATCCCGCGCCCGGCCATCCTGATTTAGGTTTTCAATGATTTCCCTAAATCGCTTCAGGCAAATGCCGGGATGGTTCCTTAGGAAGGGCACGGCCGATTTCCTTCCCCATCCTTCCCTAATCCGAGCTTGTGCTCCGTCTCTAATGACATCGTTGTCGACGGGACGTTAAAACAGTAATCTCCACCTCCTCTGTTCGTGTGTTTAAGGTTGCGTTTTGAGGCTCAGGCAACATCGCAGTGACTATATTCCGCCTCTGGCAGCCAGTGTGTCGTTAGCTCAGAGGTTCCCTTGTGCGTTGCAGTGCTTGTACTATAAGACATAGCAGTTCGAATCACGGTAGAAGCCGCTGACTACAACCTTTTATTTTACATTTTAATTAATGGAGTTGCAAACTGCTAGCTAAAATTTCTTATGCGAAATCTGAAGAATGCCTTTAAACATCAATCTTCGTCCGGTTTCGACTTAGTAAATTAAGTTAATATCATGGATTTCTGCTTTGCAAATTCCAAGGTGCTTCACTGTAAAATAGACCCTGAAAAGATTCAAACCGACTGTCAACGATATAAATTTGAGCTTTGTTCGTCATATAGGTCTAACATGTCAGAAGGTTGTTTATGAAGAGCACATGTTCATTAATATAGTTCCCTTCTTCTAAATTTTTGCAATAGCATTTAACTGTAGACGTTTTCTAGCACCGGCGTTAGCAATTCCTTTCCTTTCTCTGAAACCTTGAAAACGACAAATTTTTCTGGTTTAAATCTGATGACCTTAACTATCACTTCCGATAAACAATAAATACTTCATGAACTCCAAATGTGCAGTGTTCCTGCACTGCTACAGAGCATGCATTGCAAGGTATTCACACAGTTTATCGCATAGACTTACCATAAGGAATGAAACAAGAACTGTAATACACTTTACACCACAGACGCTCACTCTGGCTTGACGAAAACATCCAAACATTGACCAAAAGTTGCACAAATAATTGAGTTTGAAAGGAAAAGAAACGAGGTATGAAGCATTTATAAATTCATCGAATGTAGTGAGGTGGTTTCATTTCGTCCCAGTCTATAAAATTAATTTCGGGCCATACTCAGCCCTTGCCGATTAATGTAATATAATACCCGCCTACTAATCAGGGCGTCTGTCTCCGTTGCTTTTGAGCGTGAATGGAAATCGTAGAAATTTTCTGTGGAGCAACATTTAATAATAAAGCGTTTTAAATCATCAAAAGCGATGAGCGGTAGCAGGTGCTTTCGATAAAGAACGGGGGAGTGCAGCGCCGCTGCTGTCGCCACGGCCGCTGCCAGTAGCCAGCAAATGGATCCCGGAGCTTTGCCGCATACGGCGTCCAGAGGAGGACAGTCTGCAGGAAATCTGCCGCAAAATCGTTACTGGATAAAATTTTGATATCGGTGTGTCACAAAGCGAAATAGATTGAATCTGCTCTACCATTACATTCACGTCTTCAGCATTCAGACAGAAGAGGCTATAAAAATATTTTATGCCAGCTGCTCTCGATCCACTGACATTATGAACAGAAACAACGCACGCTACCGCTAGACCACAGGCGTAATCAGCCTACAGTTTCTCTATCATGGGACAAGTTTTCCTCCAGGAAGTGCCGCAGTCTACAGTGTTGCCAGATTGTGCAGATAACCGGACTCAGAGAATTAGCGAGTTGGCCAGTTTTTTTGTCCCATGTCGCGATCGGCGCGGACTTAGCCTCTGAAGCGGCCGGCCGCCGGTCAAGTTTTATGTTAAAGAGTGTACGTATCCTCAATGGGGAACTATAATTACAAACTTCAACTGCTTACATGGAACAACCTAATTCAATCCATTTCCTACGATAATGATCGAGACAGACGAAATGAATTACAATTTGTACTGCGGCCGGTACTCGAACCCGGGTCTGATTACGTGCTTTTTTTAAATTTTCATTTTGTTCGCTTTAGTTCGTTGCGTCTGCTCGAGGTGGACGTCGTAAGACATCCATTTAAGTTCGTTTTTGATCTATTAACTCAGTTTTTTTTATTGCAGAGGGCACATTACTCTCTGACCAAATACGCTGAGCTACCGTGCCGGCTGTACGTCCTAGGTAGAAATGCTTATCATTACACCACCGCAGTACGATGGTCAATATTGCTGTACGAACTACCTAAGCGGAATCCCCTCCCCAGCACAAACTTCAATTCATTTTTCCGTTACATATCGTCACTACTGCCAGGGCTCTCCAATATTAGCAATCACCCAGCATTGGACGTAATGGGACGTCCTTGTACCATTGGTGTTCTTATAGATCATATAATTAAATGTTTCCCTGAGACACTTAACTCTCTTTTAATTATCTACGATAACGATGGAAGCAGACGAAATGCTTTAAAATTTGTGCTGCCTAGCAAGCATGAGGATCTGGGCTCGAGTCACGGTCGCAGCACAAATTTTAATTCATTTCATCTGCTTCGATCATTATCGTAGATACTAAAAACAGACTTAAGGGGGGTAGGACGTCAAACGGGCTGACTTGGAGCAGGAGAGGCACCACATGAGATTTAAATTTCCACTGTCTATACTTTTACAAGTAAATTCATAAAACTTTGTCAGCATGACCAGGAAGGATTCAGAATTCACACTCATAGCAGTGGAAGTTCGAAAACATAACGAAGTAATTTCCTTTACATGTGAAATTTCATCATTTTTTCCAATTACTAATGGCAGCATTTGTTGCTATAGGTACGCTTTTCTTCATAAATAAGAGAGATGGTTCGATAAATTTTGCACAGCATACAAACCATACTTAAAGGTGTATGAAACTCTAGAATTTTCCAAATCTATTAAAAACTGTGGTAAAAATTGAGGTAATTAACTATAAAATTTGTGTTTTTTCTAAACATGAAGTTTAAAATGCAACAGATCATTCGTTTTTTCATAAATTAATTAAATTCTAGAGTTTCATACACCCTTAAGTATGGTATGTATGCTGTGCAAAATTTATCGAAGAATTTCTCTAACTTATGAAGAAAAGTGTACCTATAGCAACAAATGCAGAAATTAGTAAGCGAAAAAATGATGAAATTTCACATGTAAAAAAATTATTTTGTTATGTTTTCGAACTTCCTCTGCAATGAGTGTGAATCCTGAATCCTTCCTGGTCATGCT
Source organism: Schistocerca serialis cubense (assembly GCF_023864345.2). Lineage (NCBI taxonomy): Eukaryota > Metazoa > Arthropoda > Insecta > Orthoptera > Acrididae > Schistocerca > Schistocerca serialis. Next base: position 114,518,228 of record NC_064647.1, read on the forward strand.
GACAAAGTTTTATGAATTTATTTGTAAAAGTATAGACACTGGAAATTAAAGTGTCCTGTGATGCCTCTCCTGCTCCAAGTCGGTCCGTCTGACGACCTACCCCCCCTTAAATGTCTCAGAGAAATATTTAATTATAAGATTAAACCATTTTCACATGCAGTTATTTCATATTCGTCCCTGAAATCCCACTTTTTGCTCTGCCGTCCCGTGACTAACCTCTAGAATTGTTGATAATTGCGGGACTAACAGATAGCTATTTATGTATTTGCGATACAGAAAGAAGTTTAATAATGAAATCCTATATAAGTCCTTTTAATTTATAATTGTATTCCACTATGGATGGCTGACCACTTGTTTTAAAAATAAAATAGCTGTTGTATATTAGGTTCTCGTATTTTCCCCACTTGCTGCCCATCTTTCTCTGCCGCTATTTACGATCTTCTTCCTACGTCGCCTCGTGTTGCATACGTTGCTACGCGCATGCGCACGACCTCCTCGTCGGCGCCGGCTCCGGTCCAGCTCAGTTCTCAGTTCTTCTATGCGGTCACGGGGCCAACGAGATACACGGCCGCTGCAAAGAACCTGTGACGTCACACTAGTGGGCTTGTCCGTCAAACTTCGCGAAAGCTCGGCTTCGTGCAGGCCCGCTTGAAATCAGCAGGTAATTGCAAAGATAACCTCTAAATGTCTTAACTTTGTCATGTGTTATCGGGACCTTGCATAGATTGAAAAGCGCAGTCAATAATTTTTAAATTCGTCTGAAATGGTTCCTCGCTCCGCGCCAGAGATGGCTTCTGTCACTCGTAAGACCTGCAGTGTCACGTGACGTGACTCACGCGCGCAGCCGGTCATCCTCGTGAGCCTCGAGGTAGTCGCTGTGGACCTCAATGTTGTCAGGACGGTGTTAAGCCTCACCTATGTCTATATAAGATTTTATGTTTCCTTTTTCCATTCCTTCTTTTATTTAGATGACTGTCTACTTTGTAAGCACCATGGACATTCGTCACTGCTGTACAGTCATAAAGGCTCTGCTTTATGACATTTATTTTACATTACTCACAATAACGTTCGTTTCATTATCTATATGTCATTCGTTTCATACTTTTACATTCAATCTTAGCGGCTCATCCTTGTTCTTGACTTCCTGTATCAGGATGATGTTCCTTGCATTCTGCTGTTCCCCAGTCTTTATTTTACTTAGATGGTCCATTTTGCAAGCAGCATTTTATCTAAACTTGAGCTGTCGTACAATCATACTTCGTGAGATTTATTTTACCTTGCCAGTATGAACGTAGATCTCACCACCTAGACACATCTCTTATTTAACATCCATCTCGTTTACCGCTTTATTCTTATTCTAGATTTGCAGTATCGAGATAAGGTTCCCTGTATTCTGCTCTATTTTAAATTGGATTACCGATCTCTTGTTGTTGTTGTTGTGGTCTTCAGTCCTGAGACTGGTTTGATGCAGCTCTCCATGCTACCCTATCCTGTGCAAGCTTCTTCATCTCCCAGTACCTACTGCAACCTACATCATTCTGAATCTGCTTAGTGTATTCATCTCTTGGTCTCCCTCTACGATTTTTACCCTCCACGCTGCCCTCCAATGCTAAATTTGTGATCCCTTGATGCCTCAGAACATATCCTACCAACCGATCACTTCTTTTTGTCAAGTTGTGCCACAAACTCCTCTTCTCCCCAATTCTATTCGGTACTTCATCATTAGTTATGTGATCTACCCATCTAATTTTCATCATTCTTCTGTAGCACCACATTTCGAAAGCTATTCTCTTCTTGTCCAAACTATTTATCGTCCACGTTTCACTTCCATCTATGGCTACACTCCATACAAATACTTTCAGAAACGACTTCCTGACCCTTAAATCTATACTCGATGTTAAAAAATTTCAGTTCTTCAGAATCGCTTTCCTTGCCATTGCCAGTCTACATTTTATATCCTCTCTTCTTCGACCGACATCAGTTATTTTGTTCCCCAAATAGCAAAACTTCTTTAGTCCTTCAAGTGTCTCATTTCCTAATCTAATCCCCTCAGCATCACCCGACTTAATTCAACTACATTCCATGATCCTCGTTTTGCTTTTGTTGACGTTCAGCTTATATCCTCCTTTCAAGACACTGTCCATTCCTTTCAACTGCTCTTCCGAGTCCTTTGCTGTCTCTGACAGAATTGCAATGTCATCGGCGAACCTCAAAGTTTTTATTTCTTCTCCATGGATTTTAATACCTACTCCAAATTTTTCTTTTGTTTCCTTTACTGCTTGCTCAATATACAGATCGAGTAACATCGGGGAGAGGCTAGAACCCTGTCTCGCTCCCTTTCCAACCACTGCTTCCCTTTCATGCCCCTCGACTCTTATAACTGCCATCTGGTTTCTGTACAAATTGTAAATAGCCTTTCTCTCCCTGTATTTTACCCCTGCCACCTTTAGAATTTGAAACAGAGTATTCCAGTCAATATTGTCAAAAGCTTTCTCTAAGTCTACAAATGCTAGAAATGTAGGTTTTCCTTTCCTTAATCTAGCTTCTAAGATAAGTCGTATGGTCAGTATTGCCTCACGTGTTCCAATATTTCTACGGAATCCAAACTGATCTTCCCCGAGGTTGGCTTCCACCAGTTTTTCCATTCGTCTGTAAAGAACTCGTGTTAGTATTTTGCAGCTGTGACTTATTAAACTGATAGTTCGGTATCTCTAGACGGTATTTATTACAATGGGACAAATAATGTTGGGTCATCTACTGGATATCGATTGGAATAAATTATGGCCTACATGTGAGTAGTACAGGGTGTTTCCGTAAGAGCGTGCAAAAACGTCACAGGCCATAGTGAATGTCCACTGAATAATTTGAGGGAGGGAACCTGGGGCCAGGGAAGTCAGATATGGAAGTAAACTTGTCTGCTGCTTTGTGATTTATTAATGTTTTCCAGCTTATTTTAAACTAACACTCGTATAAGTTTACATTTTCGTGCTGTTTATTTATATGTACATTCTTTATTTCCTGCAAGGAAACAAAGAGAACGAACCTGATTACCAAGAAATCATGGCCGGCTGGGTTGACCTAGCGGTTCTAGGCGCTACGGTCTGGAACTGTGCGACCACTACGGTCGCAGGTTCGAATCCTGCCTCGGGCATCGATGTGTGTGATGTCCTTAGGTTAGTTAGGTTTAAGTAGTTCTACGTTCTAGGGGACTGATGACCTTAGAAGTTAAGTCCTATAGTGCTCAGAGCCATTTCTGAACCAGGAAGTAATGAGGCAGGTTTTGTTTACTTCACTTCTCCACAAGGTGGCTCCGATGTATCGTATTTACATTGTCCAATGACAATCCGCCTGATTAGCGTACGTCGCCCAGTGGTATAGACCTTTTAGAGATCATTCAGCCACAAAAACTGAGATATCCAGTAGCAAAAAACAACGCTGCAACGTGAACAGATTTAACTCAGAACAAGTTTCTGCATGCGTGTAATCAATAAACTGCATGTGCATTTTCAGAGTGTTACAGATAACATCAGAGAATCCGAAAAAAAAACAAAAAAACAAAAAAACAAAAAAAAAACGATTAGCTGGGTGGTAACGTGCTCGCCTCCCATGCAAGCGGACCCGGGTTCGATTCCCTGCCGTGTTGGGCATTTTCTACGCTCGGGGACTGGGTGTTGTCACCATTTCATCCTTATCACTGGCACGCAAGTCGCCCAATGTGGCGTCGACTGAAATGCACTTGGCGGTCGTACTTCCCTGTACGGGGCCTTCTGGCCAACGAAGCCACACGCTCCTTTCCATTTTTTTTTTTTCCGTAACAAAACGTGCTATGAATCAAAGACAGACCAGAATGAGATTTTCACTCTGCAGCGGAGTGTGCGCGGCACACAGTTTTTTAATCTGCCAGGAAGTTTCATATCAGCGCACACTCCGCTGCAGAGTGAAAATCTCATTCTGGAAACATCCCCCAGGCTGTGGCTAAGCCATGTGTCCTCAATATCCTTTCTTTCAGGAGTGCTAGTACTGCAAGGTTCGCAGGACAGCTTCTGTAAAGTTTGGAAGGTACGAGACGAGATACTGGCAGAAGTAAAGCTGTGAGGATGGGGCGTGAGTCGTCCTTGGGTAGGTCAGTTGGTAGAGCACTTGCCCGCGAAAGGCAAAGATCCGGAATTCGAGTCTCGGTCCGGCACACAGTTTTAATCTGCCAGGAAGTTTCAAAGACAGACCGATTCATCACTCAGTGCTATTCAGAGACGTACATACGATGGAGCAGTACTGGTACAGTTTCGCAGAACTCACCTGCATGCACATTGTGCATGGGGAAGTACGTTGCAGTGCTGTGGCTGCTGAAAAGCTGCGCAGCAGACGATTTTCTAACATGTATCATCCGTCACGACAAGTGATTACTTCTCTCGATCGACGAATGCTGGAGACTGGTTAGTTGGAAGGAAGAAACGAGCGGCCTGACAACACGAGGACCATTCGCACGCACGATTATGAAGAGGAAGTGCTGGAAAATGTTGCATCCGATCCCACTACTAGTACTCGTCGTGTTGCACGTGAAATGGGCGCTGCACATACTAGCGTGTGGCGTGTACTCCACGAAAAAGAAATCACACCCATATCACCCACAACGAGTCCATCCAGTGCTTGTGACTGCCTTTGCACTAAGGGTCGCATTGTGTCAGTGGTTGCGCCTACAATGGACTGATCGAGCAGATTTCCTCCAAATCGTGCTGTTTACTGACGAAGCCTCAATTGATCGTGATTGTATTTCGAACAGCAGGAACAGCCATGAGTGGGATGAGGAAAACCCTCACCCTGTAGTATAGTCTGTCTGTAAACTCAAGAGCGAGCAGCGCTTTTGGTGGGGGAAGTGGCGTTTCCCGGAAGAACGCTGCCACCGGCCTATAGGGGCACCCAAAATGTGTTGCATGTCATCTGTCTAGCGGTGTAGATCGGCGTGCAGGGATATACGTCGTTTCTGTTCGTGGGGTCTTAGTTGCCAGTGTCAGTCATTTAACTTTGTATACTTACTGATTTACTTCGGTATCTGGAAGTGATGGATAATCGTCTAGCATTGCAAGAAAATGTGCAGAATACGAAGAAGAGGAGGTATTTGGGGAGTAACGAGCGTTTGATCGTCTCTAATGTTATTACAGCGTGCATTAAAGAGGCGACCCAAAAAGAACTGTTGGCTAATATTACCAGTCCCATTCAAAGGGCTGCAATTTATGCAAACGTCCGCCTCACCTAATAGGACGCATAAGTAAGGAATAGAAAAAAAAGTCGCATGTTTTACTGGAATCGCCACGAAGGAAAACTAATAAGTTTGGGAGGAAACCCATCGTTACAGTTTCAGAATCACGAAAAACCTTTGATGCTTATGGAATACTAAATCTCTATCTCGGTCACTATTCACCTGATTCTAAGACATATTGCTTAAAACATGTGCGCAATAGCTATTCTAAACACGGCTGAAATTTCCTTCGAAACATGTACACCGATTCTGGAGTTAAGCAAAGAGCTTGACATACGAGTTGCGTTCACATATTAATTTTTATTTTTTGGTAAGAACTTTATTTGTTAATTTACAGCAATGTTATCCTCTCCAAAATATTCCCCATTACATACACTTATGCCAGTGCTTTTTACAATTTCCGAAACACTTTAGGAACTGTTTCTTCGGGATAGGTCTCTTAACTGTGCATTTTTAATCTCATCCATGCTTGTAAACCCGCTATCCTTTAAGGCCTACTTTGAAACGTTTATGCCACTTGTTTGCCCTTTGTTTACTCATAACAGGCTCGCCAAAAGCAATATTTACCATTTCTAAAAATTACATACATTTTATTTCATTCTTATAACAAAATTTAAAGAGCTTCTCTAATTTATTTTTATACAAAACAAATAATCGTTGATGCTACCAAAATACATGTAACCTTTCTGACAGCTGACAAGAGAGTAAATACTCAATATGTATAACATTGAACACATACTTTTGAGGCATGTTTACGAAGACAGTGACAAAAAAGTAGTGCAAATCGGACTAATACAACACACAAAATTATAAATTTATGGTTACTTTTTAAACACTCTTTGTGTTCCAAGAATTGTTAAGTTTCAATGCAGTCCTTCATAGAAAACTTCTACCTTTTAGTAGAAACACAAAATAAGAACAAGCCTTAAATTCTACAGACCGATTGCATTATATGGGGTTCGTTTTATGAATAGCAATAGAGGAACATACATTCACATGAACAGGCATTTGGTTCTATGTTTGTAGTAGAATCCTGACTTCCGTTCTTATCTTAATATTATTTACTCTATAAAGTTGTGTATCGGAAGAAGCTGTCGTTTTCTGTATTCGTTATGGTCTTGATGCATTTGTCTAAAAATAAACTCAGCCGAGACGTATCTGTACACGGCTTGGCCACAGATTTGAAGCGCGCGCCGCGGCTAGGCCGGTACTACGTTGTGAAACAGCCTGTAGAAGCGCCTCGTGACGTAGCAGGGTTGACAGAGTGGGGACTCGCTCGCCCGCTCTTCAGTTTACCGACACACTATAGAGTCACGCGGTCAACTACGCTTTGCTGTGAGCATCTGGGCCGGTAACGTAGGCGAGAATCTCGTCGAGCCATATCTTCTACCCGGCCGTCTCAATGGTCACCTGTTCTTGAGGCTCGTGCAAAGAATTGTACCTCAGCGGCTGGAGAGCGTACACTTGGCCGTTCGTGAGGGGATGTGGGTACAACACGACGGTGAGCCGCCCCACTCCGTTGTGGAGGTCCGCAACCATCTCAGTGCTGTATTTCCTGGTCGCTGGATTGGAAGGTGAGACCCTACTCCTTGGCCTGCGAAGTCACCTGACCTGAACCCCAATGATTATTTGGTATGCGGATATCTAAAGTAAAATATGGGGTTTCTGTCTTCGATCGCTATTCTTTATTTTCAATTACCGGTTTCGGGCTAGCTGCCCATCTTCTACATCTACATCTACATTGATACTCCGCAAGCCACCCAACGGTGTGTGGCGGAGGGCACTTTACGTGCCACTGTCATTACCTCCCTTTCCTGTTCCAGTCGCGTATGGTTCGCGGGAAGAACGACTGTCTGAAAGCCTCCGTGCGCGCTCTAATCTCTCTAATTTTACATTCGTGATCTCCTCGGGAAGTATAAGTAGGGGGAAGCAATATATTCGATACCTCATCCAGAAACGCACCCTCTCGAAACCTGGCGAGCAAGCTACACCGCGATGCAGAGCGCCTCTCTTGCAGAGTCTGCCACTTGAGTTTATTAAACATCTCCGTAACGCTATCACGTTTACCAAATAACCCAGTGACGAAACGCGCCGCTCTTCTTTGGATCTTCTCTATCTCCTCCGTCAACCCGACCTGGTACGGATCCCACACTGATGAGCAATACTCAAGTATAGGTCGAACGAGTGTTTTGTAAGCCACCTCCTTTGTTGATGGACTACATTTTCTAAGCACTCTCCCAATGAATCTCAACCTGGTACCCGCCTTACCAACAATTAGTTTTATATGATCATTCCACTTCAAATCGTTCCGTACGCATACTCCCAGATATTTTGCAGAAGTAACTGCTACCAGTGTTTGTTCCGCTATCATATAATCATACAATAAAGGATCCTTCTTTCTATGTATTCGCAATACATTACATTTGTCTATGTTAAGGGTCAGTTGCCACTCCCTGCACCAAGTGCCTATCCGCTGCAGATCTTCCTGTATTTCGCTACAATTTTCTAATGCAGCAACTTCTCTGTATACTACAGCATCATCCGCGAAAAGCCGCATGGAACTTCCGACACTATCTACTAAGTCATTTATATATATTGTGAAAAGCAATGGACCCATAACACTCCCCTGTGGCACGCCAGAGGTTACTTTAACGTCTGTAGACGTCTCTCCATTGATAACAACATGCTGTGTTCTGTTTGCTAAAAACTCTTCAATCCAGCCACACAGCTGGTCTGATATTCCGTAGGCTCTTACTTTGTTTATCAGGCGACAGTGCGGAACTGTATCGAACGCCTTCCGGAAGTCAAGAAAAATAGCATCTACCTGGGAGCCTGTATCTAATATTTTCTGGGTCTCATGAACAAATAAGGCGAGTTGGGTCTCACACGATCGCTGTTTCCGGAATCCATGTTGATTCCTACATAGTAGATTCTGGGTTTCCAGAAATGACATGATACGCGAGCAAAAAACATGTTCTAAAATTCTACAAGAGATCGACGTAAGAGATCCGTACAGAACACTCGGCTCGCTGTCATATGACAGTTCTGTACAGACAAGTTACTCTGTAACTACAATATATGATCTGAAGATGGGCAGCTAGCCCGAAACCGGTAATTGAAAATAAAGAATAGCGATCGATGACTGAAACCCCATATTTTATTTAATGAACGATCGCGGAATTCCCATTGAGACAAACATGTCTAGTTTTGATAACGATGTCTAAAGTCACTTGTGTATGAGACCCCAGTGAATACAGAGACGGAATTAGTTGCCAGAACTGAAGCTGCCTGTGATGCCGTTCGAAACACACCAGGGATATTGGTCAGGGTGCGTTAGAATATTTCCTACATATGTCATGCTTGCATTAAGATCTGTGGCCGTCAGTTTCAGCAAATTTTTTAAGATACAGTACATATTGTGTCAGTGCTGGCATTTGCAGGTAACTAATGTACAGTCGTGGACAAAACGAGCGAGACCCTTCGCCTTTTCGTTATGCTGATCCGCACAGATCTAAAGTCTGCTACACAGCATAGTAGGTAAGGCGACGAAGTGCTACCAACATACTATGCACAGGCGTGAAATCAAGAAACTATCCGAACTCTGTCAGACAGTTTTCGATCATGTGTAAGACTATATTAATGCTGATTAGCGTGTTAAGCACAACACGAATATATAAGAAATAAATGAAAGAAGAAACGCTAATTAGTATGAACTGTACCAATAAAAATGAATTTCAGCTTATCGAGATAACATAACTGTTTTAGTAATACAAAGTACTCCTGATCATTACGAATTAGCAAAATATCATGCGCATTCGGCCGCGAAACGGTCTGTGTCAACGTTCAGACCAGTTACACTGGCTTACCGTTGCTGACCTACCATGAAAGTGCGCAAATTTAGCAATGCGTGAATATTCATAACGAAATTCAGTTAAAAATCAGTCAGTGCCACACTTAAACCAATTCAGTTATTGACAGAAGCGGAAAAAGTAGGCAGTGACAAGTATGAAATTCTACAAGTGTTTCATATTGACATTCACAGGGCGCCGGTACAGAATAAAGGTAGCAAGAAAACGTATTGACGGCGCTAGGATTTCTTAAAACTGCTTTACTGATAGTCTACCGGCGTCCATCGAGATTAGAACCGAAAACAAACCAGAACTCCCTTGCAGTAGCAAACACCACTCACTACGCTAGCAGACAACACAGGCAAATAGTCCTCTATTGTTAACCTAGACGTGAATAAGCCGGCAATTTCCAAATGAAAATGGCAAAATGATCTGGAGTTTCTGTTGCGTAGAGCTTTCTCGACTCAAAAACGAATTTTCTACCTTTATGTCACCGCTTATGTGACAGTCATTTGGGACGTTTATCGAAATAACAAAATACTGTTGTTAGCGATTAAATTTCGTAGGATAATTCTGCATTACCCCAGGAAATAAACGGCTACATAGCTGCCAAACGTATTCTACAATGTTTCGAATTCTCCATTAGACTCGTTACTGCCAGAAAATGTTCATTAGCCGAAGTATTTCTTAAGCTAGCTAGGAATGGGAATGGTCGCACTTCTAAAATGTGGTGGCATTAATACTGGGATGTGAATTACCAAGTGTTTCTTCTTTCATATATATCTTATATTTAGGTGTTGTGTTTAACACACTAATCAGCATTAATATAGTCTTACACATGATTCAAAACAGTCTGAGAGAGTTCGGATGGTTTGTCAATTTCACGCCTGTGCATAGTATGTTGGTAGCACTTTGTCGCCTTGCCTGTTATGCTGTGTAGCAGAATTTAAAGCTGTGCGGATCAGTACAACGAAAAGGCGAGGGGTCTCGCTCGTTTTGTCCTCGACTGTACATAAAAAAGTATACAGTATTGTGATTTTATTCCAATTATCTCCATTAGCTGGCTTCTCCGGCCCCAGGTGCCCTAACTCAAATTGTTCAATAGACCATCCTCTATGTCCTGTTAAATTTTTGCACGCTCTTATGGAAACATCCCATATAGATCAACTATAGTTTAAGCGGAACATGATCCTTATTCGCATTGCTCTCATATACCGGTGATTAAAAAGTCAGTATGAAAACTTAATAAACCACGGAATAATGTAGATAGAGAGGTAAAAATTGACACACACGCTTGGAATGACATGGGGTTCTATTAGAACAAAAAAAAGTATTGCTAGACGCGTGAAAGATCTCTTGCGCGCGTCGTTTGGTGATGATCCTGTGCTCAGCCGCCACTTTCGTCATGCTTGGCCTCCCAGGTCCCCAGACCTCAGTCCGTGCGATTATTGGCTTTGGGGTTACCTGAAGTCGCAAGTGTATCGTGATCGACCGACATCTCTAGGGATGCTGAAAGACAACATGCGACGCCAGTGCCTCGCCATAACTCCGGACATGCTTTACAGTGCTGTTCACAACATTATTCCTCAACTACAGCTATTGTTCAGGAATGGTGGTGGACATATTGAGCATTTCCTGTAAAGAACATCATCTTTGCTTTGTCTTACTTTGTTATGCTAATTATTGCTATTCTGATCACATGAAGCGCCATCTGTCGGAGTTTTTTTGAACGTTTGAATTTTTTTGGTTCTAATAAAACCCCATGTCATTCCAAGCATGTGTGTCAATTTGTACCTCTTTATCTACATTATTCCGTGGTTTATTAAGTTTTCAAATTTATACTGACTTTTTGATCACCCGGTATATTCAGTCGTATCCCTGAAGAAGTGTCTCTAACACTGCGAAACTAGTGGGACCATAAATAAAGATTTATAATACAGCTGTTACTCATGATCGTAAGGTAGGAGTAATAAATAAAAAATGAATATTTGTAATCACTGAGAGAATTAATCCCTTTCTAGTGAATAATTTATACGCGACTGAATCTGCTGGAACGATCTACTTGTTGGGATTATTATCTCGATAGAAATCCATTCGAATATCGTCGAGCTCTGCAGCCTGTACCTGGCACCCCTGTGGTGGACGCCCGCAGGCTGCAGCGGAAGCTGTCAGCCGCAGCTGTGGGGAGTCATTCCTGGCTGCTACTGGCGCGATATTCCGGCCGTGCCACTGGCGCCAGCGCGCTCGCCAAATTACTGGTGCCCCATTGTGCTCCAGCCGGGCAATCACTCCGGCCACTTTGTGCGCCGGCGCTGCTGTCGCTGCCCGCTGACCGATGAGCCGGCAAACACACACACGACCACACACACACAGACACACACACACACACGGTCAGAAAGTGATTGCAGCCCGCGGGCGCCCCGAGCTGCCATTTGCGTATCACGCTCTCCACCATCGAACCACGGCGTGCACGCTAAACAGCCCTCATTATAGAACAGCGCTCCGGATGCGTCTGCGAAAAACGTGCACGTTTCAGCTCGTCTGTGCCATCGTCAGCAGCTAATTTTCGCTAATGTATAAAGCGCATTCAGAGGAAAAATGAAACACTCGCCACAACAGCGACATAGAAGTTTTAATTTTAGCATTTAAAAAATCGTTCGTGCACGAGAATCGCACAAGTATATTGTGGTGTGCGTACTGTAAGACCTTCGGTACACACACCATCAGATTATTTTACTTGTCGCTCTAACGAAGTAGGCGAGTGTCAGCAATGTGTCTCGTGGTCTTATCGTGGCGTGTTTATCTTCTGCCATTAGGTCAGACGATAGAAATGCCACTTGCACGCTTGGAGTATCAGATTGACGGTGACCAACTTTAAACAGAACTATTGATTAATTTTCACACATATTTATTAAAATATAGACATTACGTAACTTGATTCTGGATGCTGTTTACAATTGACAATCTGAAGTTCCTTTAGTCTTGGTACGTTAATCTTATTCTCACATATCTCTGATACTTGACAAAGCATATATACATTTCTCTTCATGGCTATGTACAGGAATATGATAATCTTATCAGGCGCAGACTGAAACTTGACTACAGACAAATGCAGACTGACTGATCAGAGGTCTGTACACTCGTTATAATACCTCGCGCGTTCAGGTATCACTGCGCGAGTGTGATCCGCGAGGAAAAAAGGTTCTACGTTAGCAGCTATCTCATTGGCTGCGTTAGGTAGTAATACGTTGATCGGCGGAAGCAGAATTTGGTCCGTCTCTATGGCAGCGCCATCTCGTAGTGCGGAGACGGACGAGCGCTGCGCCTGCGCTGTTGTGCTTAGCGGGGCGCGCTCTAGTGGGAAAGTTGTGTACGTGCTGACTATGCGGAACTATGTACAGAACATATATCGTCGTTTGACCATCGAACAGACCGCTTAGGGCGAGGATGACGTTTACCTCTCTCTGTCCTTAACACAATCAGTCTACCTACTGTAACCGCCCAACAGCTGCTAGCATGTTTCTTAGAAGTAGATACCTTAGAGGTTGCGAAACAACTCAGATCGCTTGATACGGGCAAGTCTTCAGGTCCAGATTGTATACCGATTAGGTTCCTCTCAGATTACGCTGATACAATAGCTCCCTACTTAGCAATTATATACAACTGCTCGTTCACCATTAGATCTGTACTTACAGATTGGAAAATTGCGCAGGTCGCACCAGAGTTTAAGAAGGGTAGTAGGAGTAATCCATCAAACCCCTACAGACCTATATCATTGACGTCGGTTTGCAGTAGGGTCTTGGAGCATATACTGTAACCTCCCCACAAAAATTTTACATGGACAATATTATATAGAAATGGAGCCAAGCGGCAATATCGTCCCCTCAGAAATATTTAAATAAAATATTATAATAATAAACGGGACCCAAGAATAACCTCCGTGCAATGAAATGTACTAACAAAGGCAACAAAAATGTGAAATTCGCAATCTGACTCTGGTGTAAGTTCCCACTAAAATAATGAAAGTCCATTCAGTGAAAATGATTAGTCAATTAAACCGAAATATCGGTCTTTGGCCCTGTGCAAAAAATCAAAATTAAAATTCTTACCTCATTGCAACACCTAGTCAAATTTCTGCTCTTGTTGTTGCGCACCGCTTGGAGGAACTGCATTGCAAATAATAATATTCCCTTTTTTTTTTCTTTTGTAATCTTAATTGAAAACTGAAACTTTTGTTTAAGGGAAGTGGAACGAAATAGTTACTTCAGTTAAATGAAAATTTTATGTAAAATTGCTTTTGAAATCAAAGTTATTATTGGGGGCACTTGTTGAAAATTAGTTACAATAATTAAACTTTACATTATCCGATGATTATCTTAATTAACAGTATACCTCATTCAGCATCTTGACCAGTGTTGTCGCCAGACCACATCCCACTGGGCTGCTACCACTGACCGACTGCTCTGCATGACGACTACTAGCGTACTGCACGCGACGACTACTGACAGAGTACTGCCCTCAACTAGACAGAGCTACAGACTCGCAACGACTGACTGACAGACTGAGAACCGCTGGCAACACTCGCGCGGTCAAGCTCATACTCTCTGGTCACAGATGATACAATGCCTCGCCATCGCTGCTATGTTACATACGTGTTTCATAACCCTCCACTGGGGGGGGCAAAAATTTGGCAGCGATGGTGAGTCATTTGGACTTGCCAAGCGCGGCAAAATTTTTCTTTAATTAACAAAATTCTACAACTTACAGAATATTTAAATGTTGTGCACACGCACTAAGTACAAAATATATCAGACAAAGACAAAATGTGAGTACAAAACATAGTAGCAAATCAGAAAAATGTATATACAAATTATTTGACAGATAACAAAATGCACAGGCACAGAAAAAATTCTTTAGCATATTCAGAACAAATAAACAGACTGGCAAAAAAAAAATCCTGATGACAAGTGACATGAGTGCACATGCACTGGAGTTGAGAACATACAATGAGTAAGAAATGACATAAGTGCATACGCACTGAAGTATTGATCATACAGAATGAGTACAAATCATATTGAAAAATGAGAAAAGTGTACAGGCACTGAAGTTCAGTAGAAAACATATTAACACCTAACAGAAGTGCACATGCACTGTAGTTCAGAAAATAAAAAATGTATATACAATATAAAAGACAAAAGTGCACATATACTGTACTTCAGAACAAATCAAAGAAAATGTCTTTAGCATTTTGGCAATAAATAAACATAATAGCAAAAAAGAAAAAATCATGTCGACCAGTGACATAAGTGTACTCGCACTGGAGTTTAGCGAATTGAAAAAATGTATAGCCATGAACATAAATAATGTTAGCAAAAATGATTTTCACTATGTGACAAGAATTAGGATAGGAAAGGGAAGGATTGCATCATGGTTGTAGCACTTTAGATTGCACACAGCTGTTCTGAAAGTCCATATCTTTCCACAGAAGTACAACACCAAGTGACACAACTTGAAGTTCTTTTCCCCTCAGAATTTATCAGCGTAGCTAAGACACTGAACTGTCGTATTAATGTTTCATGTTTTCATTTTGGCAGTACATTAGGTACAGCAAACAGTGGGACCATAATAACGTCTTCATCGCTCACAGTGGTGGACAGCATGTCGTGTCAACACCACACTCTTACAAGGCACACCAACGTAGAATTAGTGCAAAACCAAAGATAGTGCTCCATGATCACTACGATAAACAGGACAAATGGACATTGCAGTAATTCAGGGTAGTTAGCTCATAAGGTGAAGGACATTAAGTCACATAATATTGTCAATTACAGTAGTAGTTTGCGGCATTCATAGCCCAGTTATTGAACATTTCTGTACCATGTATGTAGTATTACAGAAAAATGTTCATTAATTGTTTTACATAGAATCAGTAATCTTCTTTTCCTAGTTACAAAGCATTATTAAATAATCGCATTCTTTTCCAGTTACAAAGTATAGCATAGTTAATTAATCATTTGTCATTCCAATATAGTATTAATCATTAGCCTTCTCCTAATTACAAAGCATCATGAAACAATCGCATTCTTTTCCAGTTACAAAGTATGGCATAGTTAATTAATCATTTGTCATTCCAATAGTAATAATCATTAGCTTTTTCCTAATTACAAAGCATCATGAAACAATCGCATTCTTTTCCAGTTACAAAGTATGGCATAGTTAATTAATCATTTGTCATTCCAATAGTAATAATCATTAGCTTTTTCCTAATTACAAAGCATTATTAAACAGTCACATTCATTTCCCATTATAAAGCATAGTTAATTAATCATTTGTCATTTCAATATAGTAAGAATCATTAGCCTTCTAATTACAAAGCATTATGAAACAATCGCATTCATTTCCAGTTATAAAGTATAGCATAGTTAATTAATCATTTGTCATTTCAATAGTAATAATCATTAGCTTTTTCCTAATCACAAAGAATTATTAAACAGTCACATTCATTTCCAATCATAAAGCATAGTTAATTAATCATTTGTCATTTCAATAGTAATAATCATTAGCTTTTTCCTAATTACAAAGCATTATGAAACAATAGCATAGTTAATTCATTATGTGTCATTCCAATCTAGTAAGAATTATTAGCCTTCTTCTAATTACAAAGCATTATTAAACAGTCTCATTCATTTCCAATTACAAAGTATGAACATTGAAAACAAGAGCTAATTAATGGCATAATTAATAACAATTCATTAAGTGACACTAATTATTGGCACTCAGTGGCCATCAGGTATCGAATAGTATAAAGCATTGTTCCTCATTCAGTATTATTCAGATCATTACAAAGTCATTATTAAAAAAATCAGTTAATTATAGTCATAGCATTAATAATCATGGGGATTATAAGTAGTCTCATTACAATAACAGTGGCAATTACTAGCCAGTTACTAAGCATTATTTTATATATATATGTGTATTTTTGTTGTCTCATTAAGAAGTCATTACTCAAGTGACATACTATTCAGAGCTAATCAGTATTATTCAGAATTTTCTCAAACTGGTATCACTATTTGGGACTGTTAATACATTTTTTTTTTTTTTGTTAGCAATGCATTGCGTTGGGATCGATAATTAATTGCTGAGGCATAACACTTTTTGCTTTTGACCTATTGCTGCCAATGAGGATAGGTAACGTCATTCGTCATGAGTCAGCTGTAGCAAGGTTATGTAACAAGGCAGTATATGTGATTACATTTATAAATGGTAAACACAAATGGGTAAAAAAATAAAATGCAAGTACTAGAACAGGTATAATAAGTAACAGTTTTAGTAAGTATCATGACAAGCATCTCCTGGAAAAAATACAAAATAGATTATTGACCTGAAAGAAGAAACGCACACTATGCTGAAAAGTAGTGAACTTCGAATTAACAAGTAGTGAAATGTGTATAAAATGTGTTCCATAGCTGTCCTTTCCAAAACTTTCCGTCATCCTACTATGCAATATAACACCTGCTGTCAAAACAAACTGCAACAAATACTTAAATAACTACATAGCATAAATATAAAACTCCAACATTATCCTCATCTGTAAAGAAAAAACTTCATTATCAATCACTTCATTATCCATATTATCATAACTTCACTATTATCATCACCTGTAAATAAAAACTTCATTATTCATAATACCATATCCTTCATCATTATTCATCAGTATTCATTATCATCTGCAAAAAATCACTTCATTACTCATTATACAACTATTCCTTATCTCTAGCATATTTCATCACTAAAACTAAGATGTGTAGTTCAGTCTGACAGCCTGCATCAATCACCTTGTATTCTGAAAGAAAAAATTAGTTAAGACTGCTATTCTACGATGAGTATAGTATATTCTTGTTAATGTTTGTTAATCCTGATCCATTTACTCTTCCCCATAAAGTTATTGCATCTTCTTTCGTTTATTCCTTAGGTGAAATTCCCATTTCTGTTGAATTTATTTCTTACACGCATCATTTCTTTCTGAAATTGATGAACAAGGATTAATGTCTTGCATTTAAATCATATACCCACTAAATAAGGACTGGTTTATGGTAACATAATTAACCATACAGCATAACATGACAGAAAACGTAATATGTCAAAGGCATTGACAGTGTTCAGAGGCAAAATGTACAGATAATATCATAATGCAGCAGCAAAAATGTAAAACAGTCACGATGTTGAGATGTCATAAGGCAAAAAAAAATGTCAAAGTCAACTGGTGTGTGTTATATCTTAACTATTTCACAGTGCATACAAACAAAACTGGAGAACAATCATATACACAAAAAAGTGGAAAATGTGCACGGTCTGATGTGTGACGACAAGAAAAGCGACCTGCTAACCTTACCTTGCCGGGCATTTGCCAAGAAAAAATGCGATAATCATCAGTAATTAGTCAAGTGAAATAATTGCATTAATAAATGACATCATAGTGTGTTGAATCATAAAGTGTCTTCATTCAATAAACGGTTTAATGTTTGAGATATGGTGGTTGCCTTTCGATTTTCTAGTTCTCAAAGTTTCGACGTGTACAACATTGGGGTGAGGGATGCTGCGAATCCGATATGGACCTGCGTATAGAAGTTCAAATTTACTGCACTTACCTTTTAATTTGCTGGATAAATAGTGTGTACGCACTAATATTTTCTGTCCAACGTGAAAGTCTCGGCGTGTACAAACCTGTTTTTGCTGTCTTCTCCGGCGCTCTGAGGCACGTTTGATGTTGTTCAGCGCAATGTCAATTATTTCGTGGTGTCTTAGCCGACGACGTTTAGGGAAGTTTACTAATTCTTTAATTTTGTTTGGTGGTTCAACGTTTTTCAGTATAATAGACGGAGATAGCATAGTGGATTCATTTGGAATGGAATTAATTACGTCTTGGAATGAGAGTATGTGTGTATCCCAATCAATATGTCTTTTGTGGCAGTATACTCTACACAGTTTACCAATTTCTTTCATTAATCTTTCACAGGGGTTCGAAGAAGCGTGGTACTTGGATATATAAATCGGAGAAATGTTTCTGGCTCGTAACATGCGTGTCCATACACTACTACGAAATTGTGATCCATTGTCAGAAATCACTTTCATCACATGCCCTACATGAAATAGAAAATGTTTTACAAATGCTTTCGAAACAATTTTAGCAGTAGCTTTGCGTAATGGAGTGAAAGTAACAAATTTTGAAGTGAGCTCAACAGCGACAAATATGTAGCAAAAACCTCTGTTAGTTCTCGGAATCGGACCAAAAATATCTACTGCGGCCATGTGTCTTAATTTAACTGGTATAATGGGATATAATGGAGGAATATGTGAAGTAGTGTCTGATTTAGCTTTCTGGCAAATTTTACAAGACGCTAAAACTCGTCGTATACGTTTCTCCATGTTGGTAAAATAAGAGTTCTGTCTCAGTATAAGAAAACATTTTCGTGCTCCGTAATGTGCGTAACTTAAATGAGTGTACCAAATTAATTTGTTAACCAGTTCGTCAGGAATGCATATTAACCAATTGTTGCTGTCAGGATGAGAGCGGCGAAACAGAATGTCATTGCGTATAGTGTAGTGGTTCCTAATCGTAACATTTTTCCTATCTTGCCAAAGGTGTTTAATTTCTTTCCACACATTGTCCTTATTTTGCTCTTGCGCTATGTCCTGTAGTGACGATGAAATAAAGTTTTCAAATGCGACTTGCTGAATGTACATGACACTGAAATTTGTTTTGCAGAAGTTGGTTGCTACGTCTTGCTGATTGTTGCCGAGAGAACGCGATAGTGCGTCTGCTATAACATTTTGTGTGCCGGGAATGTGGACAATCGTAAAATTAAATTCCTGCAAATAAAGTTTCCATCTGCTTAATCTGTCGTGAGTAAATTTAGCTGAAAGCAAAAATTGTATTGCTCTGTGGTCTGTGTAGACGGTGGTATGTCTGCCATAAAGAAAGTGCCTAAATCTCGTAAAAGCCCATACAACACATAATGTTTCCAATTCTGTAACGGAATAATTTCGTTCAGCAGGTGACAGAATGCGGCTTGCAAATGCGATGTTTTTAATAACTGTTGAACCATCTTCTTTAATTTCCTGGAAAATATGTACGCCTAAAGCGGTGTTAGAACTGTCGGTGGCAATGGAAAAATATCTAGTAAGATCGGGGTGCGATAAAAGTGGAGCATTCAACAAAGCATGCTTCAGGTTCATGAATTCAGAATGTGCTTGCTTATCCCAAGACCAAATACTGTTTTTACCTGTTAATTGGCATAGTCTAGGCGTGTCTAAAGCGGAGTGATGAATAAATTTACGAAAAAAGTTAATTAAGCCCAAAAAACTGCGTAATTGCTTCTTCGTCGTAGGAACAGTAATGTCACGTAGAGCTTGAAGTTTTTCCGGATCAGGTGCAATGCCTTCTGCTGAAATTACGTGTTCAAGAAATTTTATAGAAGTTTTGCAAAAGTGCGATTTACTAAGATTAACTGTGAGTCCTTGAGCATGAAAAGTTTGCAACAGTTGTTCAAGAATCATATTGTGTTCAGACCAGTTAGTTTTTGCAATAAGAATGTCGTCTACGTACGTCGTGATTCTGTCTTTAATGCAAACGTGTGTCGGATGGCGTCAAAATTAATAACATTTTCGTGAACAAGATTCTGCGTGCCTAAATTATTGCTTACGTTATTGGAATATGCAATCTGTACTGTGTCTGGTCAAATTCTATCGTACGTGCTGTTATTTACGGGAGAATATTGTGGCATATCCACTATATGAACTGCTTTGTTATTTCTTACTGACGTGTTACGCTATGGATGACACCAATTGTCTGTTTCATTCATGATTATTTGTTGTTGCTGATGTTGTTGCTGCTCATAAGATCGACTGTTATTAAATGTACGCCGAGAATTGTGCACATTATTTTTACGTCTGTCGTGATAGTCATTCCTATACGGTGTATTGCGATACGAGTTGAAATAGAGTGTTGTCTGTACGTAGTTATTTCTTTGCTGCCATGCGTTACCATTTGTTGGAGCTGGGACTATACGTGCACGCGGCGAAACATTAAAGCCTGGTTGACCTTGTAGACTGCATTGTTGGTTAGGTATGCTAAGCGGTTGACTTTCATGCTATTGTGGTGAAAAACATCTATTGTTACAAAAATGTGGTTGCGACTGCCGAAAATTTTGTACATACTGATGATTACGATTTTATCTGTAATTAAAATTACGGCGGTAGTTGTCATTACGGGAGTGCCTACTGAAAATTGTCACATTCGGTAAAAGATTTGTCATATCGGGTTTTCAGTACAATATTTCTTAATTCTAGATAGAGCAATAGTTAAAGAGCAGTTTTGATAGATATAAAGGATAGTAGAAGAAAAGGCAGCAGTGCAGAAAACTAAAGATGAAACAGCACTACTACAGCTTGGGGCCCTATGCTCGCTACGGCACATATTCATTAAAGCGTAATGAATCCCCTGAGGTCATTTACGCACTGCAAATAAATTTTAGCTTTTGCGTTGCAAGCAATAGCGGTAAAATTCCAAAAGTAAATCGCTGTATTCTTGCTAATTCCAGTTTCTGCATAATACGTAATGCTGATGAAAATACAATAGCAAATTGTCGCCTCTGGTTCAAAGCTAGTTTCTGCATTACAGGTAATAGCGGTGAATGTACAAAGATAAATTGTCGTATACAGTGCAAATCGTGTACCTGTACGCTGTCATTATTAAACTCCTTACATTTTCTTACAAATGCAAATTGCTCGAAATCTACGTTCTCGTCACTCAGTTTGATAACACGTTCAGGTTAGTGTGTGAATCTGTTCGTCTGTGTCATTTCGGATTTCAAGTTGCGTAGCTTTTCGGATTTCAAATCGCGTAGTCTCTGTAAATTGCTCACATTATACGCGCTGCGTGAGCCTGACAAATGTTCACTAACTGGCGTCTGCTGTGTTGAGTTATTAACTGAAATGTTTTTCATCTCTGTTACTTCTTGTTGTAAACTCGACAACTTCCTCCGTAACGTGTTGTTAGATGAATCGATCTCATTAATTGTCTGCTGTAAATTTTGAAATTCAGGTGTTTGGATAAATGAAACCGGTGCAGTATCGTCTGATTTATTGTCATTAGTATTTTCGATGACATCAATACGACTGGCCAATTCATCACATTTTTCAGACAGCATTTTAACCTGATCATCGGTTTTAGAATCAGACGCATTAATCTGTTTTTGCAACTTACGCGTAGTTTCGCTCAGTTTTTTAACATCAGCTTTGATGACATCGCAGTCCTGTGTTAGTTCTAATTGTTCGAATCTCTCTCTCACTGTTTGAATATTTACTGTGTGTGTATCTGTTTTTGATTTAAGATCAGAAATTTCATCCCGTAATTTCGCGTTCAATTGTTCTATGGTATTAATTTTGTCGGACACTGTAGTAATATTATTGTCTACATACGTCTTCGCTTTCGCGAACATTTTACGTTTGTCCTCTTGTCTTTGTGCAGTGATTGTTTCCATGACTTGTCGTTTTACTTTGTTTTGATCTTGAATAAATTTGCGGAAACGCGTATCACTGTTTTGTATGTGAAGATTAAAGCGTTCGTCAATTTGAGAGTTCTGTTGTTCGAATTTCGCGTCTATCTTTGCGTCCACTGTGCGCGAAAGTTCTACCGTCATTGCTTTAAACTCGTCCCGTAATTGTGTAGCTTTTTCAGAGCATTGTTTAGCGACTCCGCTAATTTCGTCTCTGAGTGTTTCTGTTGCGGCTGTTTGCATTTCCCTTAATTCTTGCGCAACAGACTTAATTTCTTCGCTATTTTTTCGTGAACAAGCCTCAATTTCCACGCGCAACTGTTCCTTAGTGTTATGGCACTGCGCGGCAACGGCTCTAATTTGTTCACTAAGCTGTTTGGAATTGTCGTCTAATTTTTTATTTAATTGTTTGTTCTGCTCACTAAGTTGTTTAAAATTTTCGTCATTATTGTCAAGTTTTTCATTTAAGCGTTTGTTATCTTGTTTGTTATCTTCCCTAAGTTGTTTGACCTGTTCACTAAGTTGTTGTTTGAGTTTTTCGTTATCTTGTTTGTTCTGTTCTTTAAGTTGTCTGAAATTGTTGTCTGTTTTCTCACTCTGTTGTTTGTTTGATTCAAGAATTTGTAGCAACAATTCCTTAAGTGGATCCGACAGAAAATTAGCATTTCTATTCTCCGTGCTATTTAATGGTGGATCTGAAATTGTCTTGTTTTGCGTGACCATTTGGTCATTCTGTAATTCACAGAAAGGTTTATTAGTCGGATGTACACTGTCAGACACTATTTCGGAATTAAATAGATCCGTCGTACTTCCAGTACACTGTTCATTTTCACTAGAAAAATTTGTCTGTACATTACTGGGATTTTCTAAATCGGGTGTGTTAAGCTCGGGAGCGCTCATTACTATAGACCGCTCCGCGTCATCAATTGTCGTCAAATTAACAGACGAGACAATTGAGTTCGTTTGTTCATCATTAAGGTAAAAGTCATCATTAGTGGTTGGAATGCACTGATTGTTAGTGAACGCAGGATTGTCATCATTACACTGCGTGTCACATGTCCTATCGGTAAAGTTGTTTGAGTCGGTAGTTTCATTCAAAATACCTCGCGATACACTATTCACAGTCTTTCGCGGCATTTTTACAATAGTCACAATTATTCACAAAAGAAATAAGCACAATGCAAAAGCAACACACAAATACAATAGAGCAACGAATTGCCGTTGACCTGTAGAAAGAAAGTCACAAGATTAATAAAAGCGTTGCGCCAAATCCTAATTATATCTAAGCAAACAAGAGCAGATATCTGACTGTTGTTCAAAAGACTCTCAACGAAATACGATCCTGGACTGGGTGTCGCCAAGTGTAACCTCCCCACAAAAATTTTACATGGACAATATTATGTAGAAATGGAGCCAAGCGGCAATATCGTCCCCTCAGAAATATTTAAATAAAAAATTATAATAATAAACGGGACCCAAGAATAACCTCCGTGCAATGTAATGTACTAACAAAGGCAACAAAAATATGAAATTCGCAATCTGACTCTGGTGTAAGTTCCCACTAAAATAATGAAAGTCCATTCAGTGAAAATGATTAGTCAATTAAACCGAAATATCGGTCTTTGGCCCTGTGCAAAAAATCAAAATTAAAATTCTTACCTCATTGCAACACCTAGTCAAATTTCTGCTCTTGTTGTTGCGCACCGCTTGGAGGAACTGCATTGCAAATAATAATATTCCCTTTTTTTTTCTTTTGTAATCTTAATTGAAAACTGAAACTTTTGTTTAAGGGAAGTGGACCGAAATAGTTACTTCAGTTAAATGAAAATTTTATGTAAAATTGCTTTTGAAATCAAAGTTATTATTGGGGGCACTTGTTGAAAATTAGTTACAATAATTAAACTTTACATTATCCGATGATTATCTTAATTAACAGTATACCTCATTCAGCATCTTGACCAGTGTTGTCGCCAGACCACATCACGCAATCCCACTGGGCTGCTACCACTGACCGACCGCTCTGCATGACGACTACTAGCGTACTGCACGCGACGACTACTGACAGAGTACTGCTCTCAACTAGACAGAGCTACAGACTCGCAACGACTGACTGACAGACTGAGAACCGCTCGCAACACTCGCGCGGTCAAGCGCATACTCTCTGGTCACAGATGCTACAATGCCTCGCCATCGCTGCTATGTTACATACGTGTTTCAATACTGTATTCAAACATTATGAATCACCTCAAACGGAACGATCTATTGATACGTAATCAGCATGGTTTCAGAAAACATCGTTCTTGTGCAACTCAGCTTGCTCTTTATTCGCACGAAGTAATGGTCACTATCGACAGGGGATCTCAGGTTGATTCTGTATTTGTAGATTTCCGGAAAGCTTTAGACACCGTTCCTCACAAGCGACTTCTAATCAAGCACCGGGCCTATGGGGTATCGTCTCAGTTGTTCGACTGGATTCGTGATTTCCTGTCAGCAAGGTCGCAGTTCATATTAATAGGCGGCAAATCATCGAGTAAAACTGAAGTGATATCAGGTGCTGCCCAGGGAAGCGTCCTGGGACCTCTGCTGTTCTTGATCTACACTCCTGGAAATGGAAAAAAGAACACATTGTCACCGGTGTGTCAGACCCACCATACTTGCTCCGGACACTGCGAGACGGCTGTACAAGCAATGATCACACGCACGGCACAGCGGACACACCAGGAACCGCGGGGTTGGCCGTCGAATGGCGCTAGCTGCGCAGCATTTGTGCACCGCCGCCATCAGTGTCAGCCAGTTTGCCGTGGCATACGGAGATCCATCGCAGTCTTTAACACTGGTAGCATGCCGCGACAGCGTGGACGTGAACCGTATGTGCAGTTGACGGACTTTGAGCGAGGGCGTATAGTGGGCATGCGGGAGGCCGGGTGGACGTACCGCCGAATTGCTCAACACGTGGGGTGTGAGGTCTCCACAGTAAATCGATGTTGTCGCCAGTGGTCGGCGGAAGGTGCACGTGCCCGTCGACCTGGGACCGGACCGCAGCGACGCACGGATGCACGCCAAGACCGTAGGATCCTACGCAGTGCCGTAGGGGACTGCACCGCCACTTCCCAGCAAATTAGGGACACTGTTGCTCCTGGGGTATCGGCGAGGACCATTCGCAACCGTCTCCATGAAGCTGGGCTACGGTCCCGCACACCGTTAGGCCGTCTTCCGCTCACGCCCCAACATCGTGCAGCCCGCCTCCAGTGGTGTCGCGACAGGCGTGAATGGAGGGACGAATGGAGACGTGTCGTCTTCAGCGATGAGAGTCGCTTCTGCCTTGGTGCCAATGATGGTCGTATGCGTGTTTGGCGCCGTGCAGGTGAGCGCCACAATCAGGACTGCATACGACCGAGGCACACAGGGCCAACACCCGGCATCATGGTGTGGGGAGCGATCTCCTACACTGGCCGTACACCACTGGTGATCGTCGAGGGGACACTGAATAGTGCACGGTACATCCAAACCGTCATCGAACCCATCGTTCTACCATTCCTAGACCGGCAAGGGAACTTGCTGTTCCAAGAGGACAATGCACGTCCGCATGTATCCCGTGCCACCCAACGTGCTCTAGAAGGTGTAAGTCAACTACCCTGGCCAGCAAGATCTCCGGATCTGTCCCCCATTGAGCATGTTTGGGACTGGATGAAGCGTCGTCTCACGCGGTCTGCACGTCCAGCACGAACGCTGGTCCAACTGAGGCGCCAGGTGGAAATGGCATGGCAAGCCGTTCCACAGGACTACATCCAGCATCTCTACGATCGTCTCCATGGGAGAATAGCAGCCTGCATTGCTGCGAAAGGTGGATATACACTGTACTAGTGCCGACATTGTGCATGCTCTGTTGCCTGTGTCTATGTGCCTGTGGTTCTGTCAGTGTGATCATGTGATGTATGTGACCCCAGGAATGTGTCAATAAAGTTTCCCCTTCCTGGGACAATGAATTCACGGTGTTCTTATTTCAATTTCCAGGAGTGTATATAAATGACCTGGGTGACAATCTGAACAGTTCTCTTGGGTTGTTCGCAGATGATGCTGTAATTTACCGTCTAGTAAGGTCATCCGAAGACCAGTATCAGTTGCAAAGCGATTTAGAAAATATTGCTGTATGGTGTGGCAGGTGGCAGTTGACGCTAAATAACGAAAAGTGTGAGGTGATCCACATGAGTTCCAAAAGAAATCCGTTGGAATTCGATTACTCGATAAATTGTACAATTCTGAAGGCTGTCAATTCAACTAAGTACCTGGGCGTTAAAATTACGATCAACTTCAGTTGGAAAGACCACATAGATTGTGGGGAAGGCGAGCCAAAGGTTGTGTTTCATTGGCAGGACACTTAGAAGATGCAACAAGTCCACTAAAGAGACAGCTTACACTACACTCGTTCGTCCTCTGCTAGAATATTGCTGCGCGGGTTGGGATGCTTACCAGGTGGGATTGACGGAAGACATGGAGAGGGTGCAAAAAAGGGCAGCTCGTTTTGTATTATCACGTAATAGGGGAGAGAGTGTGGCAGATATGATACGCGAGTTGGGATGGAAGTCATTAAAGCAAAGACGTTTTTCGTCGCGGCGAGATCTATTTACGAAATTTCAGTCACCAACTTTCTCTTCCGAATGCAGAAATATTTTGTTGTGCCCCACCTACATAGGTAGGAATGATCATCAAAATAAAATAAGAGAAATCAGAGATCGAACAGAAAGGTTTAGGTGTTCGTTTTTCCCGCGCTCTGTTCGGGAGTGGAATGGTAGGGAGATAGTATGATTGTGGTTAGATGAACCCTCTGCCAAGCACTTAAATGTGAATTGCAGAGTAATCATGTAGATGTAGATGTAGATGTAGATGTCATTCAATACGATCGCGACGACACCCCTCGATCGACGTGGTGTCACTCGCCTTCATACATGGCAGTGGGCGTTTGAAAATTCGTGACGCTAGCTGAATGGTCGTCAATTGATTTAAATGTATTTCCCGGCTAACTCTTAATTCAATTGCTGCCACGGCGGTGAGCAGAAAGAACACATCCAGGTGGTACCAGCATTATGCGTATTTAGATGTTCGGTTAATCTGAATGGTTTGCAATGTTCCAGCGATCCTATTCGAACTCTATGCTGATGTACCGACAAGGACCATTTTCGCAGATAAACATGCAAGTACGTAATGGATGTTCAGTTTCTCAATATAGGTCGTCGCACTCATACATTATACATCCGCTGTAAGAACAATTTCATGCATTTACATTTTTGGTGTCCCACAATATTATTTGGCTAAATATTATGACGATACGTTGCATAAAAGTTCCACAGATATTGTTTATCATGTAGTCAAGACTACGTAATGAAGCCAAAATCGTGGATAAAATTGAAATGTAGTTTGTTTATTAACACTTCTCTTTTCAGTAATTAAATATGAACTATGAATCGGGATTGGAGGTGATGATCCTATCCTTCTTTTTTAGAATTTGAGTCCCTGTTAATTAATATCTGGTAGTTAATAGGCGAAGTATTTTTTATGCTGACGCGTTGTTTGTATCAGTTACCCCCGCAACCGTCCACGGATAAGATTCTATTAATGTTCCCCGCACACCCGTTTCAACATTTTATAAAATGCAGAATTACGTAAACTATAGCTTTCCGTTGCGCACAACTTTCGTGGGTTCCACAACCATAATAGTTTCCCAAGAGTATTTTTCCCAGCTGACACAAAGTTCGAATTATGTTGTCGGATTCATTTTCACTCCACCCGACAATAAACGTCTCTGATCACTTCGTCACACGTAACGTATTTTAAACGTGCTTGAAGAGTCTTTAAATAATGTCCTTAACGAATTTCGCAGTCGCATACCACTTTTTCATCGACTAGCCCGATAGCGATAACTGAAGGTAGAGAGCTCAATAATGTGTTACATGTTCTTTTATATGTATTAAAAAATAAACGCGCCCCTATATCTTTCTGTCCCGCTTGGTCTTTGCTACTTTGCTTTTTATTACTTTTGATTATATTGCTTCTTAGTAATACTGTGCAGTTATTAAAGTTTCGTATTACTTTCCCCTTTTTAATTCTTCCAAAATAAAGTCTATTTATCCCCCATTTTAATTAATATGATGCTAATTGACACGTCTGCCCGCAAAGTACCGTTATACTATATAGACGGGTTTCAGGTTGTCCGCCCCTTCACTCTCTGATGGTAGATACTGGTTTAGGCGACAAAGGCAGCGTTGACGACAATTCCACTAAATACCTACCATGCAAAGGCCACAAAACTCCAGCCCCCGAGCAATAGCTGAAAGTCAGTTAAACTATCGAGCGTTCGGCATTCTTACATGACTCGTTTGAAACACAGGTACTGGCTATCAAATACATGTTTAATATTCCGAAATCAGTTATGCAACGTCATCGTTATAGTTTCGCAGCCAAAAGCAGCCAGACGATATTTTGTCCAACCCGAAATTTTGAACGTCCCAAACAGTCACTGACCCACCACTACTTGCGAGTTAGTACATTCAGTGATCATAAAGCTGTGACGGCATCTATGACGACGGGTCCTACAAGGAATGTTAAGAAACGTAGGAAGATATATTTGCTCAGCAAGGCTGACAGGATAGAAATTTCAGAATATCTCAGCAGTCAGCATCAAATATTCGGAGATGAGGACGGAGATGTGGAGAAGAAATGGAAAAAATTGAAATGCATCTTTCAATATGCCCTAGACAAGTATGTTCCGAGTAAGGTTTTAAGGGATGGGAAAGATCCACCATTGTTTAATAGCCGTGTTAGAAAAGGGCTACGTAAAGAAAGAGAATCTCAGATTCAAAAGAAGTAAAAACCTAGCTGACACACAAAACCTGAACGAAGCGAAAATGAGCGTAAGGAGAGCAATGAGAGGAGCGTTCAATGATTTCGAAAGTAAGACGTTGTTAATCGACCTGAATAAAAACCCTAAGAGAGTTTGGTCGTATTTGAAATCAGTAGGTGGGTCAAAATCTTCTATTCATTCTCTCAGCGACCACACAGGCACCGAAACGGAAGATAACAGAGAGAAGGCCGAAATACTGAATTCGGTCTTCCGAAGTTCTTTCACTCCTTTCCATCGTCGTGCGAACGTCGAAATGGCAGATATTGAGATAACCGTCCGCGTAACTGAAAGGCAGCTACAATCGCTTAGTAGTGGAAAGGCTTTAGGACCAGATGAGATACCTATAAGATTCTATAAAGATAATGCGAAAGAACTTGCTCCTTTCTAGCAGTAATTTATGGTGGATCGCTTGAGCAACGAGAGGTACCTAACGACTGGAAAAAAAGCGCAGGTCATTCCCGTTTCTAAGAAAGGCCGTAAGATATATCCAAACAATTATAGAACTATATTGTTCCCGTCAACCTGTAGTAGAATTATGGAAGATGTTTTATGCTCAAGAAATATGAGCTTTTCTGTAAAATGAACGGCTTCTCTTTAAAAATCAACATGGATTCCGCAAACAGAGATCCTGCGAAACTCAGTTCGCTCTGTTCCTCCATGAGATCCACAGCGCAGTGGACAACGGCACTCAGGTTGATGCCGTGTTCCTTGATTGCAGGAAGGCATTTGACACCGTCCCACATTCCCGTTCAATGAAAAAAAGTATCGGAGCAGGCCTGCGATTGGAATCAAGACTTCCTTGCAGATAGAACTCAACACGTCCCTGTTAACGGAAGTAAATCGACAGAGGTAAACGTAATATCCGGAGTACAACAAAATGGCTCTGAGCACTATGGGACTCAACTTCTGAGGTCATCAGTCCCCTACAACTTAGAACTACTTAAACCTAACTAACCTAAGGACATCACACACATCCATGCCCGAGACAGGATTCGAACCTGCGACCGTAGCGGTCTCGCGGTTCCAGACTGTAGCGCCTAGAACAGAACGGCCACTCCGGCCGACCGGAGTACAACAGGTAAGAGTGATAGGTGCTGTTCACAATATAATAAATGATCTAGTAGAATGCTTCGGATGCTCTTTAAGACTATTCGCAGACGATGCAGTGGTTTATAGCAAAGTATCAACGCCAGAAGATAGTAAGAATTTGCAGAACGACCTGCAGAGAATTGATGGATGGTGCAGACTCTTGCAGTTGACCCTGAACGTAAATAAATATAACATATTGCGCATACATAGGAAAAGAAATCGACTACTGTACAGCTAAACTATTAATGACAAACAGCTGGAGACAGCGTCTGGCGTAAAATATCTATCCAGAGCGATCTTAAATGAAATGACCGTATAAAACAGATAGTGGGAGAAGCAGACACCGAACTCAGATTCATAGGAAGAATCTTAAGGAAATGCAACACATCCACGGAAGAAGTGGCTTATAAGGCGCTTGTTCGCCCGATTCTTGAGTATTGTTGATCTATCTGGTATCCCTATCAGGTAGGACTAAATGTAAATGTAAATGTCGTGTGGCTAGGGCCGCGCGTCAGGTGGACCGTTCGCCTGGTGCAAGTCTTTCGATGTGACGCCACTTCGGCAACCTGCGGGATTGATGGGGATGAAATGATGACGAGGAGGACAACACAACACTCAGTCCCTGAGCGGAGAAAGTTTCCGACCCAGCCGGGAAACGAACCCGGGCCCTTCGGAGTGACGTTCTGTCGCGTTGACCACTCAGCTACCGGCGGCGGACATCAGAGAGTACTGATAGAGGAGATAGAGAAGATCCAACGAAGAGCGGCGCATTTCGTCACGGGATCGTTTAGCTGGCGAGAGAGCGTTATGGAGATGCTACACAAACTCCACTGGCAGGCGTTACAAGAGAGACGTTGTGCATCATGGAGAGATTTACTATTGAAATTTCGGGACAGCACTTTTCAGGAGTCAGACAAAATACTACTTCCCCCCACGTACAGGGTAAAATGATTTAAACCGACAAACTCTGAGAGGTTATAGGGGACATCAAAACAAATATTTTTCCCTGATGTCATTTTTTCCTATGGGGAGTATTTAAACCGGTAGAGGAAGATTTCTGGCGGCAGATTTCCCATTTTTTATGACCAAGAGACAACACATGAACGCAACACAAATTCAATTACAGTAGGTTTTCAAAAATGCCTTCATTGACACGTAAACAAAGGCTACACCGTCGGATCATGTTCTGTCTGACACGGGCAAAAACCCCAGGAGTATCCTGAATTGTTCCTACTGCTCCTACTATCCGGGCAACCAGATCCTCTTCTGATGCAACAAGAGTTGCGTAAACAAGGTTGCGCATCTCTCCCCACACAAAAAAGTCCAGAGGGGACATGTCTGGGGATCGAGCAGGCCATGGTACAGGACCACCTCTGCCAATCCACGTTTCTGGGAGCCGTCGGTACAAGAATCGACGCACACGACGACTGAAATGTGCCGGCGTCCCTTCATGTTGGAACCACATGCGCTGTCTTGTTGGGAGCGGGACGTCTTCCAGCAATTTTGGCAATGCTCTGGCGAGAAAACTCTGATAGTGCCTGCCATTTAATGGCCTAGGTAGCAGATAAGGCCCAATTAAACAGTCCCCAACAGCATCGACCCACACATTAACGAAGAACCGCACTTGATGAGCGATAGTAACTGTGGCATGCGGGTTATCCTCATTCCAAACATGCGAATTGTGCATGTTGAAGACTCCATCACGCCCGAACGTTGCTTCATCGGTAAACAACACAGAGGATGGAAATGTAGGATGCATTTCACACCGTTCCAGGTACCACTGCGAAAACTGTGCTCTGGGTGGATAAACAACTGGTTCCAGATTGTGGACACGCTGTAAGTGAAATGGAATTAACAATTGCTGTCGAAGGACTTTCTTACATTCGTCTGATTCGTCCGCATGTTATGTGCAATTGCACGAGTGCTAATTGAAGGATCCCGCTCCACATGCTGCGAGACAGCTTCCTCAAATTGCAGCGTTCTTACCGTGCGATGGCGTCCCTGTCCAGGTAATCTGCTAAATGACCCGGTCTCACGCAGACGTTGGTACACAGCAGCAAAGGTCGTATGATGCGGAATACGGCGATTAGGATATTGTTGTTAATAAACCTGCTGTGCAGCTCGTCCGCTGTGGTGCGCTACGTAGTACGCACCAACCATATCAGTGTACTCACTCCAGGTGTTTCGCGCCATTAGTAAACAGAGACAATGCACCTCTACGCTTGTGGACAGCAGTTGCCTACAACTGAAGAGCGTAATACGCTCTCTAACAACTGAAGATCGTAATACGGCCTCCACCCGTTTAAATAATCCTCACAGGAAAAAATGAGATTAGGGAAAAATATTAGTTTTGATGTCCCTTACAACTTCCCAGAGTTTGTCGGTTTAAATACTTTTCACCCCGTACATCTCGCGTATTGACCACGAGGAGGAAATTCGAGAAATTAGAGCCAGTACAGAGGCTTACCGACAATCATTCTTCCCACGCACTACTCGCGAGTGGAACAGGGTTGGAGGGATCAGACAGTGGTACCAAAAGTACCCTCCGCCACACACCGTTAGGTGGCGTGCGGAGTATGATGTAGATGCAGATGTAGAATTGCTCGCCGTAATGTCTGGTAATCTACACGAAACATGTCACGCGGAGTTTATGTACGTATGACTTGAGACGTTCACACGCGAGTATCTCCTAAGATAAACCAGTCATAACGATCAAACTTTCACAAAACACTCAACACTGTAGTCGCTTCTTGTCAACGACACGAGAACCGATCAAACTCGCGAATTCTTCAGTTTGGTACCAATCTGATAAGCGCTGTTTAACAATGGTGCTTACCAAAAGACGGCTCCCGAGCGATTCCGCCGACTAACAGATCTGAGGCACAAAGCCGTACTCAAACGCGCGGGAAATTCAGAATTCCTATTGTTAAGCAACCAGTCCGATAATTTCGAGACCTTCGCGGTATTTCTAACGTCTAACTAGTCGGATTACCACAAGTAATTTAGACTAGAAATTCCGTAATTCCGGAACTAAATAAAATTTAATGAAAATATACCATTCTTTTCCACAAAACAAATTACTAATAAATTTAATACTCTATGCCCCTTCTGGCAGCTTTTTACAAAATCAAGCTCACTCGGCCATACGTCAAAAATTCCCCTATTGCACAACTTCCTCACGCATACATTTACAATAGTTTTAATAAAATAGCACATTCTCACTTTCCTATTTCCTCCATTCACTATCCCAGTCTCTCCATAACACTCACACAACCAAAACACGATGTAATAATAATTTTACAACTACTTTTTACTACGTCAGAAATCTATGGTAATGAAATTTTACGAAATTTCAAAAAGTTACACTACTGGCCATTAAAATTTCTGCAGCAAGAAGAAAAGCAGTTGATAAACGGTTATTCACTAGACAAATATATTATACTAGTACTGACATGTGATTACATTTTCACGCAATTGGGGTGCATAGATCCTGAGAAATCAATACCCAGAACAATCACCTCTGACCGTAATAACGGCCTTGAAACGCCTGGGCATTGAGTCAAACAGAGCTTGGATGGCGTGTACAGGTACAGCTGCCCATGCAGCTTCAAGACGATAACACAGTTCATCAAGAGTAGTGACTGGCGTATTGTGACGAGCCAGTTCCTCGGCCACCATTGACCAGACTTTTTAATTGGTGAAAGATCTGGAGAATGTGCTGGCCAGGGCAGCAGTCGAACCTTTTCTGTATCGAGAAAGGCCCGTACAGGACGTGCAACATGCGGTCGTGCATTATCCTGCTGAAATGTAAGGTTTCACAGGGATCGAATGAAGGGTAGAGTCACGGGTCGTAACACATCTGAAATGTAACGCCCACTGTTCAAAGTGCCGTCAATGCGAAGAAGAGGTGACCGAGACGTGTAACCAATGGCACCCCATACCATCACGCCGGGTGATACGCCAGTCGCCAGTATGGCGATGACGAATGCAATGTGCATTCACCGCGATGTCGCCAAACACGGATGCGACCATCATGATGCTGTAAACAGAACCTGGATTCATCCGAAAAAATGACGTTTTGCCATTTCTTGCACCCACGTTCGTCGTTGAGTACACCATCGCAGGCGCTCTGTCTGTGATGCAGCGTCAAGGGTAAGCGCCGCCATGGTCTCCGAATTGATAGTCCATGCTGCTGCAAACGTCTTCGAACTGTTCGTGCAGATTGTTGTTGTTTTGCAAACGTTCCCATCTGTTGACTCAGGGATCGAGACGCGGCTGCACGATCCGTTACAGCCATGCGGATAAGATGCCTGTCATCTCGACTGCTAGTGATACGAGGCCGTTGGGATCCAGCACGTCGTTCCGTATTACCCTCCTGAACCCAGCGATTCCGTATTCAGCTAACAGTCATAGGATCTCGACCAACGCGAGCAGTAGTGCCGCGATACGATAAACGGCAATCGCGATAGGCTACAATCCGACCTTTATCAAAGTCGGAAACGTGATGGTATGCATTTCTCCTCCTTACACGAGGCATCACAACAACGTTTCACCAGGCAACGCCGGTCAACTGCTGTTTGTGTATGAGAAATCGGTTGGAAATTTTCCTCATGTCAGCACGATGTAGGTGTCGCCACCGGCGCCAACCTTATGTGAATGCCCTGAAAAGCTAATCATTTGCATATCACAGCATCTTCTTCCTGTCGGTCAAATTTCGCGTCTGTAGCACGTCATTTTCGTGGTGTAGCAATTTTAATGGCCAGTAGTGTAGATTATATGAACCTATCCTCTTAATCGTAGTATCAGATGATACTATAGATGAATACATTACAGTACCTAAGTCGGTATCACAATACCAGCGCGGTCATCATGTGATTTGGGTACAAATTTATGTCTTCAAAAGTGTTGAAGTTATTGAACTGAAATTTTAAAAGTGTGGTTGCGTTATCCGTAGAAGTACGACAAAGATCGACGAATACTTAACAGTACTTCTTCAGAGAGTATGTCGCACACAGCGTTAGTCATGTCCATGGCTCGCCCTGTCCATTAACCAGCGTCATCTGCACCAGCGTGAGAATCAACATCGCTTCTCCTCCCGGCTCCTCGGAACCTATGCTTTCAATGCAAAACGACAATTCGTAACTATCTGCTACGTTACATCCCGTATGGACGATAATGTAATACGCATCCCTAAAGTAGAAAAACAACTGAAGGACTGGAAACAAATAAGTCGGCTGATACGGATGGAATCCCAACCCCGTTTGACAAAGAGTACTCTAAGGCATTATCCCCTTACCTAGCTTCCATTCGTCGCGAATTTATCGACAAACACTTTGTTCCAAGCGACTAAAAAAAAAAAACAGCACTTAACAAGGGCAAGAGGACGGACCTTCATAATTACAGACCAATGTCTCTAACACCGGTTTGCTGCAGGATTCTCGAACTTTGCGAGGTGCCTGGGCTAGCAGTGTATTTAACACTAAATTCTTCTCGAGTCTTCATATGGAAATGATGCTCTAAGCCCCCCTTTTCTAACTCCTACTTTTGCAGTTGTACATGGATTAAGAAGAAACGCGAACTGACTGTAATAGACCCTGCAAGTGGAGTAGAAAAGAGTTTGGCACCCGCAATAATTTAATTTGATAGACATTAATTAAATAAAGGAAAGTTTCAGTAACGTAGGGAGAAATGAAAGGGTTGCTCTACCGATTAACAGAATGAAAGTTCTGTCCAAAATAACAATTTGATTTATTATGACTAAACTCAAAATCATAAACAAAACACATGAAACATTTACAATACATCAAATTGGATCAAATTGGACACTCAAATAAATGCTGTGAAGGTGAAGTTGTCCATAAACTAGATTCTGACATTTATGACCAAGTGGTATGTGGCGCCAATTCCTTGCAACTCAAATCTTAAGAGAAACACCCAGCCAACCCAACATTAATTGCTGTTACTGTAGTGAGAACTCAGGCAATGAACACCCAAGACAGAACCACGTAAGAAAAGACGGGAACAGGCGCGCTCTGCTGAGCTCCGATTATCACAGAGCAAAATTCCCTAATCTGCCGGTGCTGCGGACATACATTACCAAGCTGTCTTCTTAACTGCAGGGACTGGATCAGGCGTATCGGAAGCGATGGCTGGTTGCTTCGACGTCCCGTCGTGGTGATGATAATGTCGCGAGTATAGCCTGAAACAAATTATCCTGGTCTGGTTGTTCCAGACTAAAGACTTCCTATCAATACAAATGCGCCTCTGAGGGAGACGAAGAAGGCTCGCCACACAATCACTGACGGTACAGTGATTGATTTTAACAAGTGAAGTCACACAGTAACTCCGATACAGTCAACTTTAGCCAAAACTACTCAAGACAGACAACATAGGCCGCTTGTACGCAGAACGCTCAATTGCCAACTGTACTCGGAAAGTTACGTTGAAGTCGAAACTTCAGCAACTTCGTCAAACAGTTACAATCAAATAAAAGTATATTAGACAGCCAACGGAAGGCAGGCTGTCCAGAGCAGCGAGAGCTCAGTCTTGTAACCTACTCCGACCGAAAGGCGAGAGCCGACTCCCACAAGAGCACCCGTACAAACCGAACATTCCCGCCCCCACGACAGTGGCCGTGGTTAAACGTTCCAATCAGCAACTCAATAACCGGCGGAAAATTCCACTCTATTGCCGAAGCACTACCATTCCACCAATGGAGATTCTTGGCGCCAATTTCTGGCCGATTTGTTACGTCACGGAGCTATGCCCTGAGCAAGCCAATCACAGTTACGATTTTGCAGAAAACGCGGGAATTTGGGCGCCAAGACTGCCTTTCAAGATCAGCAGAGCCCGCCTGTCACCGGACCACCCGGGTGACGAGAGACGCTGCGTGGGAAGTCCACGTGTGAAGCAATAGCAACTTTTCACCGCATGGAATTAGAGAGAAAAATCGAATTACTCAGAGTAAGATAGAAATATGAGAGGGGGCTTCTGCCATCTCTCAACTTTCTTCAGTTCGAACATAACAAGTTTTCATGAGGTCGAGTAGCTTATGCCCACGAATCAGAATGGTTTCGTTCATGAAAAACTCACGTCCTCCGAACTCCGGATGAGGGGCAACAGGTGGATTCCACATTCTTAAATTTCCGTAAATCATTCAACTCGGTATCTCTTGCAGACCGTTAACGAAGATACGAGCATTCTTCAATGATATGGCGGAAAGAACGGGCAGCAGTCTGCGTTGTTTGTTGATGATCCTGGTATGTACCGGGAGGAGTCGAAGATACTCTACGTGATCAAAATTATCCGGACATCTGGCTGAAAATGACTTACAAGTTCTTGGCGCCCTCCATCGGTAATGCTGTAATTCAATATTGTGTTTTCCCACGCTTAGCCTTGACGACAGCTTCCACTCTCGTAGGCATATGTTCAGTCAGGTGCTGGAAGGGTTCTTGGGGAATGGCAGCCTGTTCTTCACGGAGCGCTGCACTGAGGAGAGGTATCGATGTCGGTCGGTAAGGCCTGGCACGAAGTCGGCGTTCCGAAACATCCCAAAGGTGTTCTATAGAATCCAGGTCAAGATTCTGTCCAGGTCAGTCCATTAAAGGAATGTTATTGTTGTGTAGCCACTTCATAACAGGCCGTGCATTATGAACAGGTTCTATATCGTGTTGAAAGATGCAACGCCGTCCCCGAATTGCTCTCCAACAGTGGGAAGCAAGACCTTGCTTAAAACATCAATGTAGGCCTGTGATGTGATTGTGCCACGCAAAACAACGAGGGGTTTAAGCCCCGCCGGCGACGGTAGCCGAGCGGTTCTAGGCGCTTCAGTCAGGAACCGCGCGAATCCTGCCTCTGGCATGGATGTGTGTGATGTCCTTAGGTTAGTTAGGTTTAAGTAGTTCTAAGTCTAGGGGAATGATGACCTCAGATATTAACTCCCATAGTGCTTAGAGCCATTTGAACGATCTGTCAGTCAACAGACGAGGTCGGCCTATACGCTTCCGTGTTGTACGTTTACCTCCACGTTTCCACTTCACTATCACATCGAAAACAGTAGACCTACACATGTTTACGAGTGTGAAAATCTCGCGACAGACGTATGACACAAGTGACACTAAACCACCTGACCACGTTCGAAGTCCGTGCGCCCCATTCTGCTCTCTCACGATGTCTGATGACTACTGAGGTCGCTGATGTGGAGTACTCGGCAGTAGGTGGCAGCACAATGCACCTAACACGAAAAAATTATGTTTTTTGGGGGGATCAGATACTGTAAGTGACTGTATTTTGGTACAAGATGAGCTAGACAAAATTTCTAGTTGGTGTGATTAACGGCAGATAAATTTAATTGCAGAAAAATGTAAGTTAATGAGGACGAATAGGAAGAACAAAACTGCAATGTTCGGATACAGCACTATAGTTC
Source organism: Schistocerca serialis cubense (assembly GCF_023864345.2). Taxonomy (NCBI): domain Eukaryota; kingdom Metazoa; phylum Arthropoda; class Insecta; order Orthoptera; family Acrididae; genus Schistocerca; species Schistocerca serialis. The sequence goes on from NC_064647.1 coordinate 114,556,302, forward strand.
AATTCTTTTATCTTGGCGGCTCGCGCATGCCCGCCCAGATGCGGGAGATTGCTGCGTTGCCAGTTGCAAAAAATGGTTCAAATGGCTCTGAGCACTGTGCGACTTAACTTCTGAGGTCATCAGTCGCCTAGAACTTAGAACTACTTAAACCTAACTAACCTAAGGACATCACACACATCCATGCCAGAGGCAGGATTCGAACCTGCGACCGTAGCGGTTGCTTGGTTCCACACTGTAGCACGTAGTACCGCACGGCCACTCCGGCCGGCTGCAAGTTACAAACGACGCACGCGCCAAGAGAAGCAGCGCCATAGTATAGTTCGCAAACTTACGTTTAGGGAGGAGCGCGCAGTTTATGAAGTAAAGCCACCACGGCCGCTACAGAGACGTGCTCCCCGCAATCCGCGCTGTGCGCGATATCGTCATCACTGCACTGCTCGCCTGTGCAGTCACATGGTGTTCCGACTGCTTTGACACACTTTATCATTCGATTTCACAAAAACTATTTCGCCCAAAAATTTGATTTTTACACATCTTCTTGTCTGATACCTTCCCCCCATAAATGACTTAATTTTGTTTCGATGTTCAACGCAGTTATTGTGCAGCATTAAATGTAGTAAACCATTGCACGAAATTTTGAAGAGTTTGCAGAGGTAAAAGTCCATAGCGTATACTTTCCGTATGGTTGATTTTAGTTGCCACAATGTTGAGAATGACATGTGGACAATATACCTAAATTTCATATAAAATTTACTGTATAACAATATCTCTTTTAATTTAATACCAGATAGGTGCCGTATGTTATATTGAGAAATATTCCGTCTCTCGCGATTGTAATAAAAGTTTTATTTATACCAGAGTCATTTCGCTTTTTTCTAAAAAGTTCTGATTAAAATTGGCGAAGAACACAAAACTGAATTGTGGACGTAATAAAACATGAAAATTAAAATATATTGTCAGTGAGGCGCAATGCGCAGAAAATTTTTGTTTGTGACAACGGACAGCAAATACTTGCCAAAACAGAGATCAGCCGACGAAAACATTGAATATGATGATGTTGCCAAAGCAGCGAAGCAAAGAACTGCGTCAGACAATGAAGTAGCTCGGCAACGTACGAGCCGAAATTCTGCTGTAAATAATACTTTTAATACTGTCGCAAAAGAATATACCTCAATATGAATAGGAAAACAGCGACTGCGGAAGAGAAGATATACAAACAAGACAGATAACATGAATATTGTGTGTGTGCCTTTTCATTGTTTCTAATTGCTGTGAAAAGAAATATTGGAGGACAAAATTAGAAAAACAGAAAACTTATTATGATCATAATGAACAAACAAAGCACTAGAAATTTCAAAAAATTACACTCAAACGAATAAAATTCATGAAGTAAGACACTTCGATATTGTTCTTAAATAAAGAAAAAATTAAGTACCGAATAAGATTTGAATACTAAACCTTCCGCTTAGTAGCTAAACACCTTAACCATTTCGCTAACGCAGCTGGCGTTTTAACGGACCTCCTGGAGGACTCTAACATAGCATGTAAAATACCGACAAACACTGTTGGTATGACTATGAATTACTCACGCTTCGTCGAAGTACATTAGGAAATAAACAATTACCGCTGTTCTTTATTGTGAAAAAGCGGTTCGTGAGAATGACACAAATACATTTCCTTGCTATCGCCTGAAATAGGAGGCTTATTGCTTGTTTGGTTTAATTAATTAATAGAATATGAAGCAATTGGTATAAAGAATGCTTTTTCCAAACTTTCTATAAAAGAAAGTCTGCTATCAAGACATTGCTTTTGTTAAATTACTTTATGACTGAACGTTTCTAAAACTGAAGACACTCATCTGCACTCTGTACTGAAGTCGAAACTCTGGCAACGTTGTTCTCTGTTCATTGGCTGACTGTGTTTTGTGACGTCAGATGCGCAGAACGAACCTAAACTCGGCCACCGTCGTAAATGACGCGCACTATAGCTAGTAGTCTCCTGCTTGACACAGTCACGTCGTTTACATAACTGTGCGTAACGCTAGAAAGGGGTACGATGTAGAACGAGCATGTGAGAATTGTGGAAGGGAAGGCGAGCGTCGACATCCGTTATTGTGAGAATTTTGGGAGAGGGTAGTTCAACTATAAAGGAACTCGCTCTAGTATTTGGGATCCGCACCGAGTGGGATTAAGGAAAGTCACCGAAGCAGTTCATAGGTTCGATCAACAGGCAAGAATCACGGAAATTGTTGGGGACTCAAATGGGAATCTCTGGAGGGAAGTGTAAGTAGGCTGTTTAGGTTTTTATATTGGTAACGCTACGTAGCACTCTGTGTGAAAATCACTGGCTGTGCTGTGTGCAGCCTGTGGCTGGTTGGCACTGTTGTAATATTCGCTATTGTAGTGTTGGGCAGTTGGATGTGAACAGTGCGTAGCGTTGCGCAGTTGGAGGTGAGCCGCCAGCAGTGGTGGATGTGGGGAGAGAGATGGCGGAGTTTTGAGAGTGGACGATCTGGACGTGTGTCCATCAGAAAGAGTAAATTTGTAAGACTGGATGTCATGAACTGATATATATATATATATATAATGACTTTTGAACACTATTAAGGTAAATACATTGTTTGTTCTCCATCAAAATGTTTCGTTTGCTAACTATGCCTATCAGTAGTTAGTGCCTTCAGTAGTTAGAATCTTTTATTTAGCTGGCAGTATTGGCGCTCGCTGTATTGCAGTAGTTCGAGTAACGAAGATTTTTGTGACGTAAGTGATTCATGAAATGTATAGGTTATTGTTAGTCAGGACCATTCTTTTGTAGGGATTATTGAAAGTCAGATTGCGTTGCGCTAAAAATATTGTGTGTCAGTTTAGTGTTGATCAGGATAAGTAAAGAGAGAAATGTCTGAGTACGTTCAGTTCTGCTGAGCTGTTTGAAAATCAGATAACGTAGAGGTTTTCCAGCACTGTCATTTATAAAATTTTTGTAAGGGGAGGTGTCATATGTCGACCCTTAGCCGAGGATACCTCACTGGAATCTTCTGATTTTTTTCTTGTAGTTTGTGTAATTAGTGTAGCTTTTGTTTATTGCTAGCGCGTAATTGTAGAGAGAATCTCCTTTATGGTTGTAGTCTTTTATTGTTGTACAGTAAAACAGTTGTGGCATGCATGTAGATTTGCACCAAGTATTTCGCAGCTGCGCTTGCGATTAACTTGATATTATTTTCAGTGCTGTGTTAATGTGTTTTCTTATTTTTGCTCTTCAAATTGTGCTTTTCTTGTTATCGTGTAAAATACGGGATAATTATGGTGTGTGAAAAACGTAACATTAGGCTCCAAAGTAAACTGAGAAATGATAGAGAAGACAAGCGTAGCTTATCAGCACACTCATTCATAAGTTTTTGTAAGGGGAGGTTTAAGAAGGCTACGTTCTTTTAGAGGACACTAATGAGAAAATTTAGAGAACCGGCTTTCGCAGCCGTCTGCTGAACGATTCTACTGCCGCCAGTACACATTTCGCGTAAGTGCCACGAGGATACGACACGAGAAATTAGGGTTGATACAGAGGCATCTAGATAGCCATTTTTTCCCTCGCTCTATTTGCGAGGATAATGGAATGTAGTCGAATTAAGTAGGGTGATGCTGAGGAAATTAGATTAGGAAATGAGACACTCAAAGTAGTAAACGAGTTTTGCTATTTGGGGAGCAAAATAACTGATGATGGTAGAAGTAGAGAGGATATAAAATGTAGACTGGCAATGGCAAGGAAAGCGTTTCTGAAGAAGAGAAATTTGTTAACATCGAGTATTGATTTAAGTGTCAGGAAGTCGTTTCTGAAAGTATTTGTGTGGAGTGTAGCCACGTATGGAAGTGAAACATGGACGATAAATAGTGTGAAACATGGACGATAAATAGTTTAGACAAGAAGAGAATAGAAGCTTTCGAAATGTGGTGCTACAGAAGATTGCTGAAGATTAGATGGACGGATCACATAACTAATGCGGAGGTATTGAATAGAATTAGGGAGAAGAGAAGTTTGTGGCACAACTTGACAAGAAGAAGGGATCGGTTGGTCGGACATGTTATGAGGCATACACTTGCGGCTTCAGGTAACCCGAAAGCCAATAATCGCATGGACTGAGGTCTGGGGACCTGGGAGGCGAAGCATGACGAAAGTGGCGGCTGAGCACACGATAATCACCAAACGACGAGCGCAAGAGATCTTCACGCGTCTAGCAATGTGAGATAGTTCTAATAAAACCCCATGTCATTCAAAGCATGTGTGTCAATTTTTACCTCTCTATCTACATTATTCCGTGATTTATTAAATTTTCAAATTTTTGATCACGCGGTATGTTGTAAAATCCTGCGACATATCGACGTTAACGATATGGGCCTGTATGGGATCACCAATTTAGTACTGGAGGGCAGGGTGGAGGATAAAAATCGTAGAGGGGGACTAAGAGATGAATACACTAAGCAGATTCAGAAGGATGCAGGTTGCAGTAGGTACTGGGAGATGAAGAAACTTGCACAGGATAGAGTAGCATGGAGAGCTGCATCAAACCAGTCTGAGGACTGAAGACCACAACAACAACGACAACAACATGGAAGGAAATGACTGGTAGTGGTACGGGGTAGCCTCCGCCATGTGACTTAAGGTGGATTGCAGAATATCTATGTAGATGTAGATACAGCTGTGGATGCTTCCTTTCAAAAGTAATCGGCGCACGCCTTAAGATATTTATCCGACTGCGAAACGAGACTACTAATTCGTGTTTCGTAAAAAGCGGTCAGCCGCTGACGGATCGAGGTCGACAACCGCACCCACTCTTGCACACTTCGTCTGACTGGAACGTGCGTCCACTTATGAGTCGCCAAAGATATGAAAATCGCACGTTGAAACAGCCTGGCTTTGCGGAGGATGTTGCAGTGTTTCGCAACCAAGTATCTGAAGCGACTTATGAGTCGCCAAAGATATGAAAATCGCACGTTGAAACAGCCTGGCTTTGCGGAGGATGTTGCAGTGTTTCGCAACCAAGTATCTGAAGCGCAGCCTTCGTCCGACTGGCAATTTTTGGACAGGTGTGACGGGGTAATGAGCTGAATTTTTGGACAACATGGTTGTAGAGAGAAGCAGTGATTAGTATGATTACTCAATAATTCAAGAACAGTCTTAAACGCATTTTTTATTATTAATATACCGCCAACCGGTTTCAACCCGACGTAGGGGTCATCTTCTGGGCGTTTACACCATTGGTTTCCTGCCGTTATGTAGACAGGAGTGACACCACCAGCAGTCGACCAATGGTGTGAACGCCCAGAAGATGACCCCTACGTGGGGTTGAAACCGGTTGGCGATATTATAACAATAAGAAATGCGATTAAGACTGTTCTTGAATTATTAATGGGATGAATCCGTGCGACTGCATTGCTGGCCGTTTTGACTGTACGGCACGTCGCAGCTTCAGCAAAATGTGCTCTCCGCTCGAGGCACTGACGTGGAATCCACGTCCGAGGAGCTCTACGAGCAGAGGCGTCTGCAGTAGGAGCAGGTCGTCGTGAGCTCTGTGACATTCCCGGCTGTCGCCGCCAGTGTTTCATTCTGACAGAGGCCCGCCTTGATGCAGCTTCATACACGAGAAGTAGCATATGGAACAAAAGGTGCAGTGAGATACAACCAACAGATGGTACAGTATGTACCAGTCCCGTGGGAGAGTCCGCTAATTGCACTGAACTTGCATCTGATTGGTCGATACGTTCCGGTGTTAGGCGCCAAAATGCCGAAGTTCTCTTATTAATTAATATCCTTTTCATTGTATTTAACCCAGTTTTCAGTTTCACAAATCTCATGGCTACTCTACGAGCCTATCGTTTTTGTTTATTAAATTTCACTAGTTTTAAGAAACATAAGAGTAACGATATTGCAACCGAAGTGCTTCACGCAGATTCGGGTCGCTTTCTATATCATCTACATGGATACTCTGCAAATCACATATAAGAGCCTGGCAGAGGGTTCATCGAACGAGCTTGAGCGCGCGGAAAGAATGAACACGTATATCTTTCCGTACGAGCTTTGATTTCGCTTGTTTTATCTTGGTGATCGTTCCTCCATAAGTAGGTCAGTCTCAACAAAATATTTTCGCATTCGGAGGAGAAAGCAGGTGATTGGAATTTCATGAGAAGATTCCGTCGCAACGAAAACCGACTTTCTTTTAACGATTTCCAGCCCAAATCCTGTATCATTTCTGTGACACTCTCTCTCATATTTCGCGATAATACCAAACGTCCTGCCTTTCTTTGAACTTTTTCGATGTACTCCGTCAGTCCTATCTGGTAAGGATCCCACACCGTGCAGCAGTATTCTAAAAGAGGACGGACAAGCGTAGTGTAGGCAGTCTCCTTAGTAGGTCTGTTACATTTTCCAAGTGTCCTGCCAATAAAACGCAATCTTTGGTTAGACTTCCCCACAAAATTTTTTATGAGTTCCTTCAAATTGAAGTTGTTCGTAATTGTAATTACTAGGTATTTAGTTGAATTTACAGCATTTACATTTGGCTGATTTATCGTGTAACCGAATTTAGCGAGTTCCTTTTAGCACTCATGTGGATGACTTCCCACATTTCGTTATTCAGGATCAACTGGCACATTTCGCACCATTCAGATATTTTTCTAAATCGTTTTGCAGTTTGTTTTGATCTTCTGATGATTTTATTAGTCGATAAACGACAGCGTCATCTGCAAACAACCGCAGACGGCTGCTCAGAATGTCTCCCAAATCGTTTATATAGATAAGGAACAGCAAAGAGCCTATAACACTACCTTGGGAAACGCCAGATCACCTCTCTTTTATTCGATGACTTTCCGTCAGTTACTACGAGCTGTGACCTCTCTGACAGGAAATCACAAATCCAGTTACATAACTTAGACGATATTCCATAAGCACGCAATTTCACTACGAGCCGCTTTTGTGGTACAGTGTCAAAAGCCTTCCGCAAATCCAGAAATAAGGAATCGATGTGAAATCCCTTGTCAGTAGCACTCAACACTTCATGTGAATAAAGAGCTAGTTGTGTTTGACAGGAACGATGTTTTCTAAACTCATGTTGACTGTGTGTCAATAGACAGTTTTCTTTGAGGTAATTCATAATGTTCGAACACAATATATGTTCTAAAATCCGGCTATATATCGACGTTAACGATCTGGGCCTGTAATTTAGTGGATTACTCCTACTACCTTTCTTGAATATTGGTGTGACCTGTGCGACTTTCCAGTCTTTGGGTACGGATCTTCCGTCGAGCGAACTGTTGTATATGATTGTTATGTATGGAGCTAATGCATCAGCATACTCCGAAAGGAACATAACTGGTATACAGTCTGGACCAGAAGACTTGCTTTTATTAAGTGATTTAAGTTGCTTTGGCGCGGCTGGAAGGCGAAGTACTTCGGCTGCGCTGGCCACTCCTTTTCGGGTATTCTGTAGCGCCGGACATGCTGTGCTCTGTATCGGAAGTTACCGTACAATTAAGAAAGCTATGTCGAGTGCTGTAAAGGACAGTATAAGGTGCGTGATTATTTAAAATACAACGAAACAGGATACAGTAATGAGAAGTGTCGCCTACCACCATTGGTAGTACTACAGATCTTGCCTACTACAGGGTGAAAAGTATTTAAACTGACAAACTCTGGGAGGTTGTAGGGGACATCAAAACAAAGATTTTTCCCTAATGTCATTTTTTCCTACGAGGATTATTTAAACCGGTGGAGGCCGTATTACGCTCTTCAGTTGTAGGCAACTGCTGTCCACCAGTGTAGTAGTGCATTGTCTCTGTTTACTAATGGAGCGATACACCTGGAGTGAGTACACTGACATGCTTGGTGCGTACTATGTAGCGCACCACAACGGACGAGCTGCACAGAGGGTTTATCAACAACAATATCCTAATCGCCGTATCCCGCATCATACGACCTTTGCTGCTGTGTACCAACGTCTGCGTGAGACCGGGTCATTTAGCAGGTTACCTAGACAGGGACGCCGTCGCACGGTAAGAACGCTGCAATTTGAGGAAGCTGTCTTGCAGCATGTGGAGCGGGATCCTTCGATCAGCACTCGTGCAATTCCACGTAACATGGGGACGAATAAGACGAATGTAAGAACAGTCCTTCCGAGAGCAATTGTTACGTCCATTTCACTTACAGCTTGTGCACAACCTGGAACCAGTTAATTATCCACCCAGAGCACAGTTTTCGCTGTGGTACCTGAAACAGTGTGAAATGCGTCCTACATTTCCATCCTCTGTGTTGTTTACCGATGAAGCAACGTTCGGGCGTGATGGAGTGTTCAACATGCACAATTCGCATGTTTGGAGTGAGAAGAACCCACATGCTACAGTTACTAGCGCCCAACAAGTGCGGTTCTTCGTTAATGTGTGGGTCGGTGTTGCTGGGAACTATTTAATTGGGCCGTATCTGCTACCTAGGCCATTAAGTGGCCGGCACTATTACAATTTTCTCGCCAGAGTATTGTCAGGATTGCTGGAAGACGTCCTGCTCCCTACAAGATAACGCATGTGGTTCGAACATGACGGGCCGCCAGCACATTTCAGTCGTCGTGTGCGTCGATTCCTGGACCGACGGTTCCCAGAAACGTGGATTGGCAGCGGTGCTCCTGTACCATCACCTGCTCGATCCCCAGATATGTCCCCTCTGGACTTTTTTGTTGGTTTAATTAATTTGTCGCCAGAGAAATCTTCCTCTACCGGTTTAAATTCTCCTGGTAGGAAAAAATGACA